>NW_022195380.1:905916-1226542 GCF_008641045.1 Pistacia vera | reverse complement strand
GTTGATATCAAAAAGATAACAATAAAAGCAATAAACTTCTTAAGCTAACTAGAATTGCATCAGAAAATCTTATAATTTAAGAAACAAGTATACCTTGTTGACAAGAAGAAACATAAACTCTGTTCTTGTTTTCTAATGACTTCTAAATCCATAAATAATCCTTAAACTAAAACTACAACCCTTTTTTTAATAAGAAACTGCTAAACTATATAAAACTATGAATAGGTACGTCAGTGGACTAGGTATCCACAAAATGAGGAAGCACAAGAGAAGGGCTAACAAATCTATACAAGATAGTGACAAAAACTCTGCCAAAAATAGTTCCTTTCCCTGAACCCAAGGAAACCAAACATACAAAATTAGCCCAAAACCCCTTCCCAGTTGGAAGAATAAAGAAAAAAGAGGAGTCTGGAAACTCCTTTGAAACTAAAGCCCAAGAGAAGCAAAATAAAACTAGATATTTGACAATAGGAACACAATGAACACTTACAAAGTAAGGTATAGATCATCTGTATGAGTGAAATTTGAATAAATGGTATATGCTATAATAGACAACACAATTGAGAGAGAAAAAGATGTAAAAAAATATTTCTTTTACAACAACCCAAAAGATTCTATATTTATCGGTAACCCCTTGACCTGCAATTTAAACTAAAAGGTCAGGATCCAATAATAATATTTAAGGTCTAACATATTCCCTCACGTATAATTGCACATTAGAACAAAATATAAGCACAATTTATTATATTTAATTATTACAACAGGCAATTAAGTGCAAGGCCATGTGGTCAACTTGACTTTGGTACCATGTTAAATAATTGTTTGACTAAAATCTTAAGCTTATAGACCAGGCCGTTATAAAATTGACCAACAAAATGCACAAATGAAGTGGTTGAAATTGTCCATACTCCAACTTGCTTTGTTTACATTACTCTTAGTGTAAAACCTACCATATGATATTCAAACTCTGAAATGCACCACTACAAATTTTTTTTTGAAAGAATAATAATAATAATAAAAAGAAATGAAAAAAACAACAATTTGTTTGTTTCATCTTTGGAACCAACTAATGTCCAATTAAAAGGTAGGGGATATCTGGTGCTTATCCTATGCCCCCTAACAAATTTTTGCGGCAGTCCCTGTCACGAATGATACCAAAAAGCAAAGTGAAATTAAATGAATAAAAACTTCAAGTTTTTAAATCAAAGAAGCAAGCACCTTGTCTGAGCCCCAAAATATGAGTACTTTCTTACCATTTACTTTCAAACAAAGATCACTTCATTAGCAGCTATGCATTCAATGAAATATGCCAGGTCTCTAGATTATCAAGCTAATCAAATGAAAAACACAGGTGAAAAGATGCATCATTTTGGTCGTCTCACTGCAAGAAGCCTGTGCTTGAAATAAAAAATAGCATCATCTTTGGAAATTATCTTGCATTACGTTTTAAATCAACTCTACAAGAGCATAGAAAGTCAGGAATCTATAAATCAATTTTGAATAAAAAGTTTACCACTCTGTTTTTAAGGGAAATTTTCTAGCACAATAAAAACATTTTTTTTTTCTTTTGGGAAAAAAGACCATGTCTTTTGAATCAGGACAATTCATTAACCAAAGCAAGGTGTACAACAAAATTAACAAAGAACAAACATCAGACAACAGATTGCATAAGAACAATAAAACAAAATAAAAGCTTTAACTTACCTTCTCAATACCACCACGAGAAGTAACCTCCACAAAGAGCCGATGCAAATCTAACTCCTTTCCTCCAATAATGGGGATCCTACAATCAGAGTATAGATTGACAACAAATTATCAATAGAGGGCAGTAATTTCCCAAAATTAAATCCAGGTTCAGGAAAAAACTTAAATACATGTTATAATAGAAAAGGTAACATATGGCCTGCTTTAATAAAACAATTAAATCCTAGATTTGATACACCAGAACCTAATTACACAGATATAGAAGTCGACCTCGCCACAATTATTACAGTAATATCACCTATTTCAAATTATTATCAGCAAATACATGTACATAAATATAAATGTTTCGTTGGTATAACTCTACTGAACCAGGTTTCTTCAATAATTTATCAAAGAAAACAGGACATAATCATACATGGTAAATTACCTCCAGTTTGGCACAAATGAGACAGAGAAAATTAAAATAATAAACATATTTCAAGTCAAGTAGCTTTTAAAGCACAGTCAAACATCTAAATTCAGTATAGTTTTTAGCTGCATGTGTAAGCAGGATTTAATCGAAAATAGGAGGCATTTAGTGAAGACAAATAGACAAGATGATATATTTTGATATAAGTCCTTAAGCAGATATATTTAAAGTCTTGAAAGATAAGGAAACTAAACCTCTTTGAACAGCTTGGGGGTAATATTTGTCTTCAACCAAAAGACAATGGAAGATGAGTCACAATTTTCAACAATGGTATTACAAACTTAAATGTTTCAATTTAATAATAATTAAAATGGTATCTGCTACTGTAAAATTGGCAATAGTGAAGAAGTGAGTACACGGCTGCAAAAGGGTCTTTAAAGTAAAAGAAGAAAGTTAAAAGAAGGAACTGCTTTACCGACCTCAACATAAACATGTAACCCAACAAGCAATGCAGAACAATTAGCATCACTCTTTTAATAAGCCTCAAATATATATTTTTCCACATTCAAAGACAAAACAAAGGAGATCTTGCTACAAGATCTTATCAATAATGAAACATCCTCGTTTATCCCTTATCTGGCCCCAAATAAGTTAGACAAAGTTCCTGATAATTTAACCCCAACAAGCCATTGACTCATAAATAAATAGAGAAAACTTGTCAAGAGAATAGCAAGCAAAGATGCTTGCATTACTAAAATAATTTGAAAGGGGAAACTAGTAACAGTTGCCATGGAGAGCAAATAAAACAAAACACAAAAAAGGAAAAGATGGAAACAGATGAGGAGCATAGATACTGCACAAAACTTACTGTAATCCACATTGAATTGACAATAATCACCCTTCTATAAAGAATATACCATCCATTCATCAGCAACATGTACAAAAATGCCCAACAATATATGTTCATATATATAGAAGGCTGAATATAGATTATTGGTTTTGAATCAAACCGAGATAAAACTAACAAAATCCATTTTTTAACCTCAGCAACCAGAACTTCAAAATTATTATTAGGAGTGTTAACCAAAAGTAGCAAGCTGGGGACAAAAGGCTCCGAAGATAGAAAGCATACATAAATTTGGTTCCCATAGTAGCATGAAGCTTCTCAAGAGTAGACATGAAGAGCTTCGGGCTAGCCACAATATCCTCATATCGAGGAGTTGGATATGAATGATAAGTAGAGCGTGGTTCCTTCATAGGCAGTGGACTCTGTTTGGCACAAGAAGTTGACGCCATGGCCAAATACTTTCACCACCTACACTTCTTCTATTCAACCACCACCAACTTTAGCATTTAACATTCTTTCCCCCACTGCACTACAATAAACGACAACATAAATGAGATTTAACGAAGGAAGAACAAAGGAAATAAAAGAATTTACAGGTTGAAACTAAATAACTAACTGCGTGAAAAAAGCAAATCATCGGAGGAAAACCATCAAGAACAATGCCAAATACACAAGTTGAAAAGAGAAAGAGAGAACCACAGAAAGAAAAACCATAAAAAAAAGCACCTTGATGTAATAACTCCCAGTAACAAGGGAGAAATTCAAACCCAAGAAAAGAAGCAAAAGGTAATAGCATAGCACAGCTATCATAGCCATGACATCCTTCACAGAGTACCAAGGATTAAAACAGAAGAAACCCATCAAAGCTCAGGCTTTAAAAACTCAATGCCTATAAAGATATCACCCTTTTAGGCTCTGGCAATAAAGACCCAGATACAGAATACTCACACATACACTCTCTCTTCTCTCTGTATCAAAGTAGCAGACTGTTACAGGCCTATAAGGCCTATAACTGGAGGCTGACATGGTAGAGATATGCTGGTATCTATCTATTGTGTACTAATCGAATGTACATAAATAACCATTAATCTAATCCATTAACAAAGTCCAAAAACCTTTTTTCTCCTTTATCTGACACTGTTTCAGCAGTAGATTTAAAGATTTTGAACAAGTAACCAATGTGGGGTTTTGTGGGGTAACTTGTACTGTCCATCAATCAAATAAAAAAAAAAAAAAAGATTTTTACTTTCAAATGCAACCAAAACTCACCTTTGCTTAAACAACAACCCCTATTAACCTTGTATTTTCAAATCAACAACTTTCCTCTCCCATCCCACCACCTCTTCCATGGTGGACAAGGAAGAAACATAGAAATGAATATTATAAAAATAAAAATTACCCACAATAGAATAGATTATAGTTATTTTACATTTCATTTTTTTTTTCCTATATTATATGTTCTTATTATATTTGTATTATTATTTCTATTATTAAAAAGAAACCCAGATGCAGAAATGGCAGATGAAAGAGTTTAAAATAAGCAAAAAAAAAGCAACTTACCAAACTGTGAGAAAGAGGATTGAGAAAATGAAATCACATTAATCTAATCTATGAAGCTTATTAGCTATGAATATTAGTAACCTTTATTATAATAAAACAAATATGACAACAATAATATCTTTTATTTTTATTTTTATTTAATATATATTTTTAATTTTAAGATGATGATGATAAATATAACCCTAAGATACATACTCACATAGTGAAAAGACAATTTTACCCTCATAAACTATTCTAAATATAAAAATACTGAAGGGTAGTTATGGGTTTGAAGGACAAGGAGTGGCCTAGAAATGAGAAATAAAATATTTAGTATAATTATGGAAAGTGGGGAAATGATAAAATAGCATAATATAATGTAACGTGTCCTATTGACCTCCCGGTTGAAACGGCAAAATCTGAAAATTAAAAGCAAAAATAAAGAGGGATAAGAAACAAAGAGATATGGGTGCCGTAACAACAGCTAAGCTTATTGGTATTGGCAAAAAAATTTATTGGTAATTAATTAAATCAAGAGGCATTGCATTTATCACAACCATCCCTTTTCTTCTTATTACTTCATTACCCATCTAACATCACCACCAACCCTTCATTCTAACAATAAAGATTAATTCACAACTTAATCTTATAAACTTTATCCTATAATTTTATGATAAGTCTAGTAATTAGACTTGTTATTATTTTAATAATATTTAGGTTTGATTCAAGTTGGCCCAAAGAGGGGTGGATCCAGCCACTTTAAGGCTAGGCCTACCCTTATATTTAAAAAAAAAAAAATTATTAATATATATAGACCCACAAAAAATTATTATTAATATTTATACCCACGCTCACCCTCAAATTTTAAATAAGAACTATTATACGTATATCTAGATCCTCAAAAAACTTTTTATTAATATATATATTTCAAGCTCACATCATATTAAAAGTTTAAAACTTTCTCCACAACTCCACTTACTTTTATGATTTTATCCCCAAAATTATTTATTCTCTCATTCTCTTTTTTATGCTATTTGCTCTTAAAACTTTTGAAGACTAAAATTATTGAAGCTTTTCACTACTCAAGGTGTCATAATTAACTTCGTTTTCTGTTTTATCAGTTTTAGGTATATGTATTGTTCATTTCAATTTAATTTATTTTAGGATTGAATCATGCTTATTTTTTTGGAGGTTTTTTTATTCTAATTTGAGGGAAAAAGACATAGATCTTGTGAGTTTATTTTGTGTTTTGTGTCTAAGAATGAACATGTTTTTCCAAATTAAAATATTAATTATATTCTAATGGACATTATTCTTCACCCTTCACCCACTCTTTTCTCCTTAATAATCTGGAATTGCATTTTGAAAGTATTAGTCACAGCAGGACTAAACAATTCACCTTTGATTAGCATTAGAGATTTAACCACAACATTAACCATGTAGTTCTTAGATTGATAAAATGCAATACAGGCATTACCTAGTAAAACATAAACGAAATTTGTTGATACAACATCAAAAAATAATATAAGACTCCATTTGGTTGCAATGAGAATAAAAAATGAAAAGGAAATTGAATTGATAAAGCAAATGATTATTTGTAATTTTAGACCTTATATCTGGAGTATGATATGCCAAATTTATAGATTAGACTTTTACAGAATTGGATGGCAATTTGGGTACAGCCAAAACCTAAAACATAAAAGCAGTAAACAAGCACCAAAAAGCATGATAGCAGCAATCTGCTTTATTCAACCAAGCATTGCTTAGAAGCTGATTCAACTACAACTTGCAACTACATTTTGAAGCCAAATATCATATAACAGATAGGCAATGGAGAAAACACTCTTCAATGAGTAAAACATATGGGATTCTTCACTCACAAACTTCAGTTCTATAATACTGATTAATCTGCAATGTCTGCAAGAATTTTTGCATCACCAACCGATATACAAATGATTTAAACATTTTTGATAATCTAGACAGTCATTTACTTTTGTTTCAAGTGTTGAATCAAAAAGATAACAATAAAAGCAAAAACTTCTTAAGCTAACTAGAATTGCATCAGAAAATCTTATAATTTAGAAACAAGTATACCTTGTTGACAAGAAGAAACATAAACTCTGTTCTTGTTTCTAATGACTTCTAAATCCAAAATAATCCTTAAACTAAAACTACAACCCTTTTTTTTAATAGAAACTGCTAAACTATATAAAACTATGAATGTACGTCAGTGGACTAGGTACCCAAAATGAGAAGAACAAGAGAGGGCTAACAAATCTATACAAATAGTGACAAAACTCTGCCAAAATAGTTCCTTTCCCTGAACCCAAGGAAACCAAACATACAATTAGCCCAAACCCCTTCCAGTTGAAGAATAAGAAAAAAGAGGAGTCTGGAAACTCCTTTGAAACTAAAGCCCAGAGAGCAAAATAAAACTAGTATTTGACATAGGAACACAATGAACACTTACAAAGTAAGGTATAGATCATCTGTATGAGTGAAATTTGATAAATGGTATATGCTATATAGACACACACATGAGAGAGAAAAAGATGTAAAAAATATTTCTTTTACAACAACCCAAAGATTCTATATTTATCGGTAACCCCTTGACCTGCAATTTAAACTAAAAGGTCAGGATCCAATAATAATATTTAAGCTCTAACATATTCCCTCACGTATAATTGCACATTAGAACAAAATATAAGCACGATTGATTATATTTAATTATTACAACAGGCAATTAGCGCAAGGCCATGTGGTCAACTTGACTTTGGTACCATGTTAAAATATGTTTGACCTAAAATCTTAAGCTTATAGACCAGGCCGTTATAAAATTGACCAACAAAATGCACAAATGAAGTGTTGAAATTGTCCATACTCCAACTTGCTTTGTTTACTTACTCTTAGTGTAAAACCTACCATATGATATTCAACCTCCGAAATGCACCACTACAAATTTTTTTGAAAGATAATAAATAATAAAAAGAAATAAAAACAACAATTTGTTTGTTTCATCTTTGAACCAACTAATGTCCAATTAAAGGTAGGGATATCTGGTGCTTATCCTATGCCCCCTAACAAATTTTTGCGCAGTCCCTGTCACGAATGTACCAAAAAGCAAAGTGAAATTAAATGAATAAACTTCAAGTTTTTAAATCAAAGAAGCAAGCCCCTTGTCTGAGCCCCAAAAATATGAGTACTTTCTTACCATTTACTTTCAAACAAAGATCACTTCATTAGCAGCTATGCATTCAATGAAATATGCCAGGTCCTTAGATTATCAAGCTAATCAATGAAAAACACAGGTAAAAGATGCATCATTTTGGTTCTCTCACTGCAAGAAGCCTGTGCTTGAAATAAAAATAGCATCATCTTTGGAAATTATCTTGCATTACGTTTTAAATCAACTCTACAAGAGCATAGAAGTCAGGAATCTATAAATCAATTTTGAATAAAAAGTTTACCACTCTGTTTTTAAGGGAAATTTTCTAGCACAATAAAACATTTTTTTTTTTCTTTTGGGAAAAAACCATGTCTTTTGAATCAGGACAATTCATTAACCAAAGCAGGTGTACAACAAAAATAACAAAGAACAAACATCAGACAACGATTGCATAAAACATAAAACAAAATAAAAGCTTTAACTTACCTTCTCAATACCACCACGAGAAGTAACCTCCACAAAGAGCCGATGCAAATCTAACTCCTTTCCTCCTAATGGGGATCCTACAATCAGAGTATAGATTGACAACAAATTATCAATAGAGGGCAGTAATTCTCCCAAATTAAATCCAGGTTCAGGAAAAAACTTAAATACATGTTATAATAGAAAGGTAACATATGGCCTGCTTTAATAAACAATTAAATCCTAGATTTGATACACCAGACCCTAATTACACAGATATAGAAGTCGACCCGCCACAATTATTACAGTAATATCACCTATTTCAATTATTATCAGCAAATACATGTACATAAATATAAATTGTTTCGTTGGTATAACTCTACTGAACCAGGTTTCTTCAATAATTTATCAAAGAAACAGGACATAATCATACATGGTAAATTACCTCCAGTTTGGCACAAATGAGACAGAGAAATTAAATAATAAACATATTTCAAGTCAAGTAGCTTTTAAAGCACAGTCAAACTCTAAATTCAGTATAGTTTTTAGCTGCATGTGTAAGCAGGATTAAATCGAAAATAGGAGGCATTTAGTGAAGACAAATAGACAAGATGATATGTTTTGATATAAGTCCTTAAGCAGATATATTTAAAGTCTTGAAAGATAAGGAAATTAACCTCTTTGAACAGCTTGGGGGTAATATTTGTCTTCAACCGAAGACAAGGGAAGATGAGTCACATTTTCAACCAATGGTATTACAACTTAAATGTTTCAATTTAATAATAATTAAAATGGTATCTGCTACTGTAAAATTGGCATAGTGAAGAAGTGAGTACACGGCTGCAAAAGGGTCTTTAAAGTAAAAGAGAAAGATAAGAAGGAACTGCTTTACCGAGCTCAATAACATGTAACCCAACAAGCAATGCAGAACAATTACATCACTCTTTTAATAAGCCTCAAATATATAATTTTCCACATTCAAAGACAAAACAAAGAGATCTTGCTACAAGATCTTATCAATAATGAAACATCCTCGTTTATCCCTTATCTGGCCCCAATAAGTTGGACAAAGTTCCTGATAATTTAACCCCAACAAGCCATTGACTCATAAATAAATAGAGAAAACTCGTCAAGAGAATAGCAAGCAAAGATGCTTGCATTACTAAATAATTTGAAAGGAAACTAGTAACAGTTGCCATGGAAGCAAATAACAAAACCAAAAAAGAAAAGATGAACCAGATGAGGAGCATAGATACTGCACAACTTACGGTAATCCCACATTGAATTGACAATAATCACCCTTCTATAAAGATATACCATCCATTCATCAGCAACGTACAAAATGCCCAACAATATATGTTCATATATATGAAGGCTGATAAGATTATTGGTTTTGAATCAACCGAGATAAACTAACAAAATCCATTTTTTAACCTCAGCACCAGAACTTCAAAATTATTATTGGATTGTTAGCCAAAGTACCAAGCTGGGGACAAAAGGCTCCGAAGATAGAAAGCATACATATTTTGGTTCCCATAGTAGCATGAAGCTTCTCAAGAGTAGACATGAGAGCTTCGGACTAGCTACAATATCCTCATATCGAGGCAGTGGTAACTTTGGTCCAATCATCATTTGGAGCTTGAATTACACTATTCCTTCTTCTGAGAAAAACAGAGAGTGCAAATAATCAAGAACTCATAAGTATAATTCATACTAAATCAAAATAGTTAAAAGTAGTATGACACACCGCTAATATTCACTGATTTTAATAACTGCAAAGCTGTCTGTCTGATCCATAATCTTAATTCAACAACCACATCATATCATTTCTAACTACAAAACTGCCTCGAATCGGCTAAACATCTCACCTTGCTCCCTTCTTAATAAATAACACTATTCCTCACAGCAATGCAGTCTCTACAATTGAAACAACTACTACTATAGAAACTTAAATTCAAAGAGATAAAACTGTCTTCTTTTATCTAAAATAGGAACTACGCTAAGCAAGCTACAATTAGCAGGCAAAGTGAATCTAAACTACAATGAGCCATGCATCATTAGCTGATGTCTCGCCCCATGTATCAGCTAAACGCTAAGCTTTCTCCAACTTCATTACCAGCTTTTTCGACAAGATCGTCTCTCAAAACATCATCATCGTCTCTCAAAATATCATCACCAACTCTATCAATGCTTTTATGTCCAACATTATCGTCAACCTTAGCCTGCTTGAAAGGGGGCTCCTCAGCTGAATCCTCGACACCAACATTCCCAGATTCAGCACCTACTCCCACTACTTTAGATGCCTCAATAATCAAATCCTTTTCTGCAGTCTTATCATCTTCAAAATCACTTTCACCAGAGCTACTATCATTTTCTGGAGTTTGAGGAGAATCTTCTCCAGTTTTGTCAAGCTTTCTTTCTGCTTCAACCACATATACCTCTTTTCCAGGAAGACGCTGTTGTAGCGGTATAGCATCACTGACGACTTGACCTGTCCTCAATCGCTCCCGATAATCCTCCATCTCTATTCTGTATCTTTCTTTATCTTTAAGAGCTTTCTCCTTATAAACCTAAAGATCACATATGCCCAAGTATATGCTAGAAATGTTTAGAGAAACACGACTTAAAAAGATAAGCACGAGGAAAGTATAGAGTTTAATTCATAGATAGAAGTATGAGATGATACGATTCTTACAGCCTTTTCTGAGTCGTTAATTGCATTCCACAATTCACCAATCATTCTACTGATATCCCTGTCCTTCCCTGGGTGAAGTGGCTTCAGTCTTGCATGTTGCTCAGCAAAGAAGAAATTATACCCACTTCTGTTAGGTTTTGGATGAGCAGGATCTCTCTTCTTAATCTCTGATTTCTTCCTGCGACGGCGACGTTGTATTCCAGAGACAGCATGAGCATTGGCAGAATTGTTGGTGTTTACATTATGAGAATGTTGCATTTGCTGTACAGGGTCCTGTGGAGACTGATAGAGAACACCTTTTAGCTTCTCCGAGCCTATAGTGACGGTAACAAGATACCCACTTTCAAATTTTCCATCAATGACCCCTATCACCGGATATCCTGAAGTTGATGCTGGTCTT
The DNA here is from genome assembly GCF_008641045.1 of Pistacia vera. NCBI lineage: Eukaryota > Viridiplantae > Streptophyta > Magnoliopsida > Sapindales > Anacardiaceae > Pistacia > Pistacia vera. Next base: position 1,215,320 of record NW_022195380.1, on the reverse strand, counting down.
GCTGCAACAATAAAAGAAAAGAGGATTTTACTTGGATCACAACATATATAAAAGTTGCAAATTGGATTAACAGGAATAAAGTAAAGCATACAAAAAATAAAATAAATAGGAAACAGCATGTGACAAATTAACTTAAGGAAAACAGAAGGTTCTAATCAAATAAAACATCCATTCTAAGAACCAACATGCAAAAGTGGAAATGCATAAGATTTTGAAAATTCCAATTGGTTTGTTATATATACACAGAAGACGGTAAAAAAAAGTGTGTAGTGGAACTCATACCATCAATCATAATTTTAGTAAATATATGATAGTAGACTCACCCTTGATTAAAACAAAAACTTGTCATGATTCCACTCTCCAACTAAAATATCATTCATGAATAACTAGGTTTCATGAGCCCCAAGGGATCCCGCAACTAGACGACAAAAGTTGTCATATATTTGTACAATTTGCAGAGAATTAAATTGGGGGAACTATGAGAAGTCTCAGTAGATGCAATGACAGTTTCTGTTCGGGTTTTTTGTGCACAGAATAGGAACTGTAGATTCTTAACTATTTCAAGGAGAGGAGGGGGTGGGAGGGTGCACACGAAGGGAAGGCATATGCCAAGAAAAGAAAATACAACAGGTTTTAACAAATGAAAAAAGTACAAGGATTTAAGTAAGCGATGAGAACCTGTAGGCAACACAGCAGAATTAATCTTCGGTTGTTGGATAACAGGGGTTTGAACATCTGATGATGGCTGCACTGTCCCTTGAGCTGGTATTGGGGCTGTTGATGGGCTCTGCCGAGAATCTGCAAAAGATTGTTTGGAATTAACAACGAAAGTTTAATTTCAGACAATAAAATGCGTCATGTACACAAAACCGAGATTAGAGTCTAACCCTGGGATCTAAAATAGTAATTTTGTTCATAATCATGAAGCAATGAAACATAGTATTTGCGCAGCACAAACGACGCATTCGTAGCTGTGGAAGGAAAGTTGAAAATAGCTGTAACTTCTTTCCATCTTTTCTCCTTAATAATCTGGGAATTGCATTTTGAAAGTATTAGTCACAGCAGGACTAAACAATTCACCTTTGATTAGCATTAAGAGATTTAACCACAACAATTAACCATGTAGTTCTTAGATTGATAAAATATGCAATACAAGGCATTACCTAGTAAAACATAAACGAAAATTTGTTGATACAACATCAAAAAATAAATATAAGACTCCATTTGGTTGCAATGAGAATATAAAAATAAAAATGAAATTGAATTGATAAAGCAAATGATTAGTTGTAAATTTTAGACCTTATATCTGGAGTATGATATGCCAAATTTATAGATTAGACTTTTACAGAATTGGATGGCAATTTGGGTACAGCCAAAAGCCTAAAACATAAAAGCAGTAAACAAGCAGCCAAAAAGCATGATAGCAAGCGATCTGCTTTATTCAACCAAGCATTGCTTAGAAGCTGATTCAACTACAACTTGCAACTACATTTTGAAGCCAAAATATCATATAACAGATGAGCAATGGAGAAAATACTTCTTCAAATGAGTAAAACATATGGGATTCTTCACTCACAAACTTCAGTTCTATAATGCGTGATTAATCTGCAATGTCTGCAAGAATTTTTGCATCACCAACCGATAGATACAAAATGATTTAAATCATTTTTGATAATCTAGACAGTCATTTACTTTTGTTTCAAGTGTTGATATCAAAAAGATAACAATAAAAGCAATAAACTTCTTAAGCTAACTAGAATTGCATCAGAAAATCTTATAATTTAAGAAACAAGTATACCTTGTTGACAAGAAGAAACATAAACTCTGTTCTTGTTTTCTAATGACTTCTAAATCCAGAAATAATCCTTAAACTAAAACTACAACCCTTTTTTTTAATAAGAAACTGCTAAACTATATAAAACTATGAATAGGTACGTCAGTGGACTAGGTATCCACAAAATGAGGAAGCACAAGAGAAGGGCTAACAAATCTATACAAGATAGTGACAAAAACTCTGCCAAAAATAGTTCCTTTCCCTGAACCCAAGGAAACCAAACATACAAAATTAGCCCAAAACCCCTTCCCAGTTGGAAGAATAAAGAAAAAAGAGGAGTCTGGAAACTCCTTTGAAACTAAAGCCCAAGAGAAGCAAAATAAAACTAGATATTTGACAATAGGAACACAATGAACACTTACAAAGTAAGGTATAGATCATCTGTATGAGTGAAATTTGAATAAATGGTATATGCTATAATAGACAACACAATTGAGAGAGAAAAAGATGTAAAAAAATATTTCTTTTACAACAACCCAAAAGATTCTATATTTATCGGTAACCCCTTGACCTGCAATTTAAACTAAAAGGTCAGGATCCAATAATAATATTTAAGCTCTAACATATTCCCTCACGTATAATTGCACATTAGAACAAAATATAAGCACAATTTATTATATTTAATTATTACAACAGGCAATTAAGTGCAAGGCCATGTGGTCAACTTGACTTTGGTACCATGTTAAATAATTGTTTGACTAAAATCTTAAGCTTATAGACCAGGCCGTTATAAAATTGACCAACAAAATGCACAAATGAAGTGGTTGAAATTGTCCATACTCCAACTTGCTTTGTTTACATTACTCTTAGTGTAAAACCTACCATATGATATTCAAACTCTGAAATGCACCACTACAAATTTTTTTTTGAAAGAATAATAATAATAATAAAAAGAAATGAAAAAAACAACAATTTGTTTGTTTCATCTTTGGAACCAACTAATGTCCAATTAAAAGGTAGGGGATATCTGGTGCTTATCCTATGCCCCCTAACAAATTTTTGCGGCAGTCCCTGTCACGAATGATACCAAAAAGCAAAGTGAAATTAAATGAATAAAAACTTCAAGTTTTTAAATCAAAGAAGCAAGCACCTTGTCTGAGCCCCAAAATATGAGTACTTTCTTACCATTTACTTTCAAACAAAGATCACTTCATTAGCAGCTATGCATTCAATGAAATATGCCAGGTCTCTAGATTATCAAGCTAATCAAATGAAAAACACAGGTGAAAAGATGCATCATTTTGGTCGTCTCACTGCAAGAAGCCTGTGCTTGAAATAAAAAATAGCATCATCTTTGGAAATTATCTTGCATTACGTTTTAAATCAACTCTACAAGAGCATAGAAAGTCAGGAATCTATAAATCAATTTTGAATAAAAAGTTTACCACTCTGTTTTTAAGGGAAATTTTCTAGCACAATAAAAACATTTTTTTTTTCTTTTGGGAAAAAAGACCATGTCTTTTGAATCAGGACAATTCATTAACCAAAGCAAGGTGTACAACAAAATTAACAAAGAACAAACATCAGACAACAGATTGCATAAGAACAATAAAACAAAATAAAAGCTTTAACTTACCTTCTCAATACCACCACGAGAAGTAACCTCCACAAAGAGCCGATGCAAATCTAACTCCTTTCCTCCAATAATGGGGATCCTACAATCAGAGTATAGATTGACAACAAATTATCAATAGAGGGCAGTAATTTCCCAAAATTAAATCCAGGTTCAGGAAAAAACTTAAATACATGTTATAATAGAAAAGGTAACATATGGCCTGCTTTAATAAAACAATTAAATCCTAGATTTGATACACCAGAACCTAATTACACAGATATAGAAGTCGACCTCGCCACAATTATTACAGTAATATCACCTATTTCAAATTATTATCAGCAAATACATGTACATAAATATAAATGTTTCGTTGGTATAACTCTACTGAACCAGGTTTCTTCAATAATTTATCAAAGAAAACAGGACATAATCATACATGGTAAATTACCTCCAGTTTGGCATAAATGAGACAGAGAAAATTAAAATAATAAACATATTTCAAGTCAAGTAGCTTTTAAAGCACAGTCAAACATCTAAATTCAGTTTAGTTTTTAGCTGCATGTGTAAGCAGGATTTAATCGAAAATAGGTGGCATTTAGTGAAGACAAATAGACAAGATGATATGTTTTGATATAAGTCCTTAAGCAGATATATTTAAAGTCTTGAAAGATAAGGAAATTAAACCTCTTTGAACAGCTTGGGGGTAATATTTGTCTTCAACCGAAAGACAAGGGAAGATGAGTCACAATTTTCAACCAATGGTATTACAAACTTAAATGTTTCAATTTAATAATAATTAAAATGGTATCTGCTACTGTAAAATTGGCAATAGTGAAGAAGTGAGTACACGGCTGCAAAAGGGTCTTTAAAGTAAAAGAAGAAAGATAAAAGAAGGAACTGCTTTACCGAGCTCAACATAAACATGTAACCCAACAAGCAATGCAGAACAATTAACATCACTCTTTTAATAAGCCTCAAATATATAATTTTCCACATTCAAAGACAAAACAAAGGAGATCTTGCTACAAGATCTTATCAATAATGAAACATCCTCGTTTATCCCTTATCTGGCCCCAAATAAGTTGGACAAAGTTCCTGATAATTTAACCCCAACAAGCCATTGACTCATAAATAAATAGAGAAAACTTGTCAAGAGAATAGCAAGCAAAGATGCTTGCATTACTAAAATAATTTGAAAGGGGAAACTAGTAACAGTTGCCATGGAGAGCAAATAAAACAAAACACAAAAAAGGAAAAGATGGAAACAGATGAGGAGCATAGATACTGCACAAAACTTACTGTAATCCACATTGAATTGACAATAATCACCCTTCTATAAAGAATATACCATCCATTCATCAGCAACATGTACAAAAATGCCCAACAATATATGTTCATATATATAGAAGGCTGAATATAGATTATTGGTTTTGAATCAAACCGAGATAAAACTAACAAAATCCATTTTTTAACCTCAGCAACCAGAACTTCAAAATTATTATTAGGAGTGTTAACCAAAAGTAGCAAGCTGGGGACAAAAGGCTCCGAAGATAGAAAGCATACATAAATTTGGTTCCCATAGTAGCATGAAGCTTCTCAAGAGTAGACATGAAGAGCTTCGGGCTAGCCACAATATCCTCATATCGAGGAGTTGGATATGAATGATAAGTAGAGCGTGGTTCCTTCATAGGCAGTGGACTCTGTTTGGCACAAGAAGTTGACGCCATGGCCAAATACTTTCACCACCTACACTTCTTCTATTCAACCACCACCAACTTTAGCATTTAACATTCTTTCCCCCACTGCACTACAATAAACGACAACATAAATGAGATTTAACGAAGGAAGAACAAAGGAAATAAAAGAATTTACAGGTTGAAACTAAATAACTAACTGCGTGAAAAAAGCAAATCATCGGAGGAAAACCATCAAGAACAATGCCAAATACACAAGTTGAAAAGAGAAAGAGAGAACCACAGAAAGAAAAACCATAAAAAAAAGCACCTTGATGTAATAACTCCCAGTAACAAGGGAGAAATTCAAACCCAAGAAAAGAAGCAAAAGGTAATAGCATAGCACAGCTATCATAGCCATGACATCCTTCACAGAGTACCAAGGATTAAAACAGAAGAAACCCATCAAAGCTCAGGCTTTAAAAACTCAATGCCTATAAAGATATCACCCTTTTAGGCTCTGGCAATAAAGACCCAGATACAGAATACTCACACATACACTCTCTCTTCTCTCTGTATCAAAGTAGCAGACTGTTACAGGCCTATAAGGCCTATAACTTCAGGCTGACATGGTAGAGATATGCTGGTATCTATCTATTGTGTACTAATCCAATGTACATAAATAGCCATTAATCTATTCCATTAACAAAGTCCAAAAACCTTTTTTCTCCTTTATCTGACACTGTTTCAGCATTAGATTTAAAGATTTTGAACAAGTAACCAATGTGGGGTTTTGTGGGGTAACTTGTACTGTCCATCAATCAAATAAAAAAATTAAAAAAGATTTTTACTTTCAAATGCAACCAAAACTCACCTTTGCTTAAACAACAACCCCTATTAACCTTGTATTTTCAAATCAACAACTGTCCTCTCCCATACCACCACCTCTTCCATGGTGGACAAGGAAGAAACATAGAAATGAATATTATAAAAATAAAAATTACCCACAATAGAATAGATTATAGTTATTTTACATTTCATTTTTTTTTTCCTATATTATATGTTCTTATTATATTTGTATTATTATTTCTATTATTAAAAAGAAACCCAGATGCAGAAATGGCAGATGAAAGAGTTTAAAATAAGCAAAAAAAGTAACTTACCAAACTGTGAGAAAGAGGATTGAGAAAATGAAATCACATTAATCTAATCTATGAAGCTTATGAGTTATGAATATTAGTAACCTTTATTATAATAAAACAAATATGACAACAATAATATCTTTTATTTTTATTTTTATTTAATATATATTTTTAATTTTAAGATGATGATGATAAACATAACCCTAAGATACATACTCACATAGTGAAAAGACAATTATACCCTCATAAACTATTCTAAATATAAAAATACTGAAGGGTAGTTATGGGTTTGAAGGACAAGGAGTGGCCTAGAAATGAGAAATAAAATATTTAGTATAATTATGGAAAGTGGGGAAATGATAAAATAGCATAATATAATGTAACGTGTCCTATTGACCTCCCGGTTGAAACGGCAAAATCTGAAAATTAAAAGCAAAAATAAAGAGGGATAAGAAACAAAGAGATATGGGTGCCGTAACAACAGCTAAGCTTATTGGTATTGGCAAAAAAATTTATTGGTAATTAATTAAATCAAGAGGCATTGCATTTATCACAACCATTTTATCTTTACTCCCTTTTTTTTTAGTATATTTAATACCTTTTCTTCTTATTACTTCATTACCCGTTTATCATCACCACCAACCCTTCATTATAACAATAAAGATTAACTCACTAGCTAATCGTATAAATTTTATCTCACAACTTCATGGTAAGCCTAATTAGTAATTAAACTTATTATTATTTTAATAATATTTAGGTTTGGTTCAGGTTAAATTTGAATAGGCCCAAATAGGGGCGGATCTAACCCCTTTGAGGCTAGGCCTATCCTCATATTTAAAAAAAAAAAATATTAATATATATAGACCCACAAAAGATTGTTATTAATATTTATACTCAGGCTCACCCTCAAATTTTAAATGAGAACTATTATTGGTATATCTAGATCCTCAAAAAATTTGTTATTAATATATATATTTCAAGCTCACATCATATTAAAAGTTTAAAACTTTCTCTACAACTCTACCTACTTTTATGATTTTATCCCCAAAATTCTTTATTCTCTCATTCTCTTTTTCATGCTATTTGCTCTTAAAACTTTTGAAGACTGAAATTGTTGAAGCTTTCACTACTCTAGGTGGCACAATTAACTTTGTTTTCTGTTTTATCAGTTTTAGGTATATGTATTATTCATTTCAATTTAGTTTATTTTAGGGTTGAATCGTGCTTTTTTTTTTTTTTTTTTGAAGGTCTTTTATTCTAATTTGAGGGAAAAAGACATAGATCTTGTGAGTTTATTTTGTGTTTTGTGTCTAAGAATGAACCTGCTTTTCCAAATTAAAACATTAACTATATTCTATTGAATATTATTCATCACCTTTCACCCAACACTTTTCTATATTTCAAACGTCATTGTTTAGCTGCTCAAAATTATTAAAGAAATTTGAGTTGCTTTCTATGTTNTTTAAAATAAGCAAAAAAAAAGCAACTTACCAAACTGTGAGAAAGAGGATTGAGAAAATGAAATCACATTAATCTAATCTATGAAGCTTATTAGCTATGAATATTAGTAACCTTTATTATAATAAAACAAATATGACAACAATAATATCTTTTATTTTTATTTTTATTTAATATATATTTTTAATTTTAAGATGATGATGATAAATATAACCCTAAGATACATACTCACATAGTGAAAAGACAATTTTACCCTCATAAACTATTCTAAATATAAAAATACTGAAGGGTAGTTATGGGTTTGAAGGACAAGGAGTGGCCTAGAAATGAGAAATAAAATATTTAGTATAATTATGGAAAGTGGGGAAATGATAAAATAGCATAATATAATGTAACGTGTCCTATTGACCTCCCGGTTGAAACGGCAAAATCTGAAAATTAAAAGCAAAAATAAAGAGGGATAAGAAACAAAGAGATATGGGTGCCGTAACAACAGCTAAGCTTATTGGTATTGGCAAAAAAATTTATTGGTAATTAATTAAATCAAGAGGCATTGCATTTATCACAACCATTTTATCTTTACTCCCTTTTTTTTTAGTATATTTAATACCTTTTCTTCTTATTACTTCATTACCCGTTTATCATCACCACCAACCCTTCATTATAACAATAAAGATTAACTCACTAGCTAATCGTATAAATTTTATCTCACAACTTCATGGTAAGCCTAATTAGTAATTAAACTTATTATTATTTTAATAATATTTAGGTTTGGTTCAGGTTAAATTTGAATAGGCCCAAATAGGGGCGGATCTAACCCCTTTGAGGCTAGGCCTATCCTCATATTTAAAAAAAAAAAATATTAATATATATAGACCCACAAAAGATTGTTATTAATATTTATACTCAGGCTCACCCTCAAATTTTAAATGAGAACTATTATTGGTATATCTAGATCCTCAAAAAATTTGTTATTAATATATATATTTCAAGCTCACATCATATTAAAAGTTTAAAACTTTCTCTACAACTCTACCTACTTTTATGATTTTATCCCCAAAATTCTTTATTCTCTCATTCTCTTTTTCATGCTATTTGCTCTTAAAACTTTTGAAGACTGAAATTGTTGAAGCTTTCACTACTCTAGGTGGCACAATTAACTTTGTTTTCTGTTTTATCAGTTTTAGGTATATGTATTATTCATTTCAATTTAGTTTATTTTAGGGTTGAATCGTGCTTTTTTTTTTTTTTTTTTGAAGGTCTTTTATTCTAATTTGAGGGAAAAAGACATAGATCTTGTGAGTTTATTTTGTGTTTTGTGTCTAAGAATGAACCTGCTTTTCCAAATTAAAACATTAACTATATTCTATTGAATATTATTCATCACCTTTCACCCAACACTTTTCTATATTTCAAACGTCATTGTTTAGCTGCTCAAAATTATTAAAGAAATTTGAGTTGCTTTCTATGTTTATACCAAGAAAATTCCTCATTTTTTTATTAATTCATATTAAAAGTCAACATAACGTTGACTTGATTTAAGTTTTGGTTAACTTTAGCTTAAGGTAAATCTGATTAAAGTCATGGAAATTTATATTATAATCTTTGAAAGCCAAAAATAAAACTAAAAATTAAAAGAAAGTTTAGCTCAAGGTTTATTCAACACATTTACTCAAAATTTTGCTTTTCATAGATTTATTCAAGTAGGAAAGTATTATGTTATTGCATTCTTTTCTCTCGGGTTATTGATAATGATTTTTTAAAGTTTTCACTAGTTGTTTGGCAAACAGTGACAGAGCCGTGGAGGGCCCCTTTTAACAAAAATCTTGGATCCGCCACTAGGCCCAAATGGGGTAGGGTTTTTCTATTATATAATATACTAGTGAGAAACCTAGGGTTACAAGAAAATAGAGAAGAGTGAGTTGCCGTCATTATTGATTTGTAATTGCTGCAGAGTTATGAAATTCAATAAAAAAAAATCTCTATTTGATTACTGGAAATAGTTCCTTAATTGGAACGAATCAGGGTAAATAAAGTGTCATTTTTTTTACTTTTTCATTCTTACTTTATTTCATGTGTTTGACTGTGGTTTTAACAAATTTGGACGTAACAGCTCGCAATTGGTTCGTTCGCAATCAGGTGGGACTCATTGTTGAGCAAGCGGGACCCATTGCGAGTTTACCATTATTGGATAGGCAGGATCCAATGTTGGGTAGAACTCATTGTGAGTTGACTAATAATGAACTACCATGTCGGAGGGTTGTGAGATTTGGTTGTAAGTGCAATATAGTCTTCATTATTATGCAATTACTTGGATCTAAATCTTAGCATTGCCATTGTTTTATTGAATATTAGGGATATCTTCTTTATAATTTTAATCAATATCATGTAGATTTTGTGGTTTAAGATTTGGTTTATATCTTATTTGATTTTGATTTTGGAAAATCAGTGATAAGATATATTTAGAAATGAAAAATGATGGGATAACATTAATAAATAATTAATAAAGCTAATGTTATGCTAACAAAGACAAGAGGTTGGTGATAATATTTTTTAAAATTATATTGGAGTGAAGGTTTGTCTATTATGGAAGTTTATACAGGGAATAGAGAATATATAAAATGTTTCAAATAAATGATAACCATATCAGTACCAACACACACGAAGAATATCTCCAAAAATGTTGTCAAATGGGTTATCAAACACTTGGCTTTGTTTCATTTAACGATAATATAAACTTTATGTATAAAATTTTCAAAAGGGGAAAAAAATTACTAACCTCCCAAGCTTTCCTGTAAACTATCACCTAAATGGCGACTATAGCCATTTTAATCAACCTTCCCCCACAACTATTCAAATATACATCACTCGGACCCCAAATGTCTTCTTTTAGTTTTTAAACGGGAAAATTGTCATTTAGCTCTTCAATTGAAATAAAACTTATCTTAATTCAAGTCGAACCCTTAAACTTAAACTTTCTTCAACTTTTACCCCCACCAACTCTACTTAAACCATTAACTTTCACTTTCTTTCACTTCTACCCCCATTTTCCTGGACAGCTTACCCACTTATCGGACAAACACAACCCTATCACCTACATCTAATCAATTACTATACACAAATATAACGATGTCGCCACCTGTAAAGGCCAAGACGACCTCAATCAAGGCTAAGTGAGACTCCAATGCTAGTCTATGGTGGTCTGAAGCACTAGTCTAAGGCAACCTTAATCGAGGTAGCAACGAATCAATCGAAGAGGCGTTGACCTCAATTGAGGAGACATCGACCTCAAGTGCAAGGCCAAGGCAACTTCAAGCATTAGGTCGACACTGCCTTTCAAAGCTACCAATGCCCCCACTGTGTGAAAGAATGAAGGAAGGTGGGGTTGGGGATGTGGGTTAGGGTTAGGATTAGGCTTGGGTTTGGATTTGGGGCATTGGGTAATTTCATTTAACTTTAAGAAGGCGTTTGGTTGGGGGTTATCCTCATTATTGAGGTAATGTCATCTTATATTATTTAGATTACCACATTTGGTTGTCAACTTGTCAAGTAATATAAGATTTTGATAATCTTCCAAAACCAATAGTAATTACTATTGGTTATATAGGTGGTAATCTGAATACCTAACTTTTCTTAGGTATTTTAATATTACTTGGTAATCTTAATTTTGTTACAATTTTACCCTTACCTATTAAAATTTTTGGACAATAATTCCCTTATTTTGAAATTTATTTACATGAACATACCATTAAAATTTTACCCCTAATTAATTAAGTTTTTGGATAGTAACACCCTTATATTTAAAACAAATTATAGGCCATCCAAGATTACCGCCGACCATTGGCCACCGGCCACCACTGCCGACTAATGTTGTCGGAATGGTGCACAACCGACCGGATCTGGTCGATCGTGCGTAGATCTAGCCGGATCTGATTGAGGATTATCCCTTATTATTGAGGTAATGCCATCTTATAGAGGTGTTCGGTTCTGAGTACCCTATACTTTTTGAAGGAACCCGAACCAGAATCGGAAGCGACGGTTCGTTGAAATTTGGAACTAGAACCGAAACCGATGGTTCTAGTTCCTAGGTACCCAGAACCAGAACCTGTAACAACGGTTCCAGTTCTGGTTCTGGGTACCCTGTAAAATTACATGACCCCCCAAAAGTTTTTAAAATGGTAAAAAAAAACCCTTAAAAACTTACAAATACCCCCCCACCTGGCACTTGTTAACAAAAATAAAATTACAAATTATAAATTCAAAATTACAAACTCCATTACTTTGTAAAGGTAGATTCTCAAAAGTCAAACCAACTTACTTTAAATGTTATGAAATATAAATATAAATGTTTTCACATTATTTTTTCTACAAAAGCTTTTATTAGCCCCCCTAATCTTTAATTTTATTTTATATAAGTCTCGGTTCCTGGTTCCTGGTTTCGGTTCCTAACTATAGGAATCGGAACCGGAACCGCACTGTAACGGTTCCAAAAATTTGGAACCGGAACCTACCCATTGACGATTGGTTCTGGGTAGGAACCGGAACCAAACCCAGGGTACTCGCCGGTTCTGGTTCCAACCGGTTCTTTTGAACACCTTTACCATCTTATATTTCTTAGATTATCATGTTTGGTTGTCAAGTAATATAAGATTCCAGTAATCTTCTAAAACAAATAGTAATTACTGCTGGTTATATAGGTAGTAATCTGAATACCTAACTTTTCTTAGGTATTTTAATATTACTTGGTAATCTTAATTTTGTTACAATTTTACCCTTAACTATTAAAATTTTTGGACAATAGTTCCCTTATTTTGAAATTGATTTACATGAAACTGCCATTAAAATTTTACCCTTAATTAATTAAGTTTTTGGATAGTAATGCCCTTGCATTTAAAACAAATTGCAGGCCACTCAAGACTACCATTGGCCACTAGCCACCATTGTCGGCTGACGTTGCTAGAATGGTGCACAATTGACCGGATCTGGTCGGTCGTGTGTTGATCTGGCCATAGATCTAGCCGTTAATGGCCAGATCCATGGTTGTTAACAGCCACAAATCTGGCAATTAACGGCCATTGATATGGCCAAATCCACGGTCATTTGGCCATTTATGGCCATTGATCTAGCCAGAAACAACTAGATCGGTGCATAGTCGGCCATATCAGGTTGTGTGCCATTTTGTCGATTGCTGGCGGTGGTCGACGGTGGTGGTCGACAGTGGCTTGGGGTGGGTGAGGGTGATTTTGTGAGAAATTAAACTTTTATTATGGCTAGGGTGTTTTAGCAAAATCTCAAATGTAGGGGGTTAAAAAAATGATTCAAAAAATATTAATAAAACTAATATTACATTAATATTTAAAAAGAAGGGCAATTTATAGGGATATACATTTTCCCTGCCCCGTTAGGGACCTGCCTTGAACGAGGCCGAGATTCCGTGAATCAATCGGGTAACAAGACGAGCCCGAGCCCAATGGCATTTCCCAAACTCAGGGACAGAGATGGCCACGTCCCCGTATATATAATTTTGTGGATGATTAGTAAAATTATTTTTTCTTATTTTAATTCAAAAAATATATTACTCAATAGACCAAGAGATAAGAATAAAAAATGAATTTTAAGGTTTTTTAGTTTTTAAATGAGGAGAGTCTAAAAAAAGTAAATTAATTATGAAGATTTAGAAATAAGTTAATTATAGATCTTGAAATCTATTAATAAAAAAATTTCATTATAAATTAAAATAAGGAGATAATCTTGTAATTATGGAATTAGAATCAATTATCAAGGTATATTTGAATATTCGGATGGCAAATTAAAACATATTATTTCCTGACATAAATTATATAAGTCATAAGTTAAGATCTATAAGCCAAAAGTTAAAATATATTTTTAATTGTTATATATTTATAGCAATTATTAGATTCTAAACATGTTCTCTATTATTATATATAATATATATTGATAATATGAAAATGTACAAATTTAGACAAGTATATATATATATATAAGATTAAATGCTAGAGATGTCAAGAATTTGGGCATTTTTAGAAAGATTGTACAAACAAACCGATAAAGGGGAAGGAAGTTGAAACCTCGTATAAACGAGAATAAGATGGTGACATGTATGTGGCTGTAGTGTGTATGGCTAGAACAGACCAGATAGTCTGGTATGTTGATACCGGTGCGTCATTCCATATGACGCCTCAGAAGGAATGGTTTTGCAAGTATGAGACATACAATAGAGGAAACGTTTTGTTAGGAGATGATACTGCTGTGAAGATTATTGGCCGTGGGAAAATTAGGCTGAGGTTGCATGATGGTTCAGTGAGGACGCTCTTTAAAGTGATGCACATCCCTCGATGAGTAGAAATTTGTTCTCTGTTGGAACAATGGCTGATGCAAGAATAGTATTTAGTTGTGACAGAACATCTTGCAAGATAACTCAAAAATCCATGGTTATTGCACAAGGAGTTCGACATGGTACACTATACAGGCTGCTGGCATTAGTTGTTAAAGACTCTTTTTTGGGTGGTTATGTTTCGGAAAAGGAGGCTAAAAAAGAAATTGATTCTACAATGCTATGGCATTAGCGAATAAGGCACATTGGGGAGACAACTGTTAGTGCATGCCCTAGGAACCAACCGTATATCTGTAGCAAATGAAAAATAAATGGGCCCAAACATTTTCTATACTAAACATATATTATTCTATACATAGCCAAAATAACATATATACAAGCTTTTACAACGGTGGACAGTAATGCCATTCCTCTCCGCTTGTCAACGTCCTTCCGACCGCTGCTCACCTAATTCTTGCAAAACATGGAAAAAACAACGGGGTGAGCACAAAAATGCCCAGTAAGTAAATCCGTTAACTCTTCTATCCCCGCAACTCCTTCTTTGGTTCTTTCCTTACTTAATTCTCTTCTTCTTTCTTTCTTAGTTCTTTCTCTTTTCTTTCTCTGTTTCTAATTCTCACTGTTCTTTCTTTCTATTCTCTCTATTCTTTCTAACCATGATGGAATTCATGATAATATGCATGAATGAAATGCATATGCAATAATGCATAGACATGCATTTTCTTTCTTCTTTCTATTTCTATTTCTGTTTCTTTTCTTTTCTTTCTTTTCTTGCTTGCTCAAACTCTTCTTTTCTTTTCTTCTTTTTCTTTTCTTTGCTTGCTCAAGCCTTCTCATTGTTTCTTATTCTTATTCTTATTCTTTCTTATTCTTTGCCGATCGGACTTGGTTGATGTATGGATTCGAAACCCTGGTCATGTGAGTGAGTACAATCCTCATCTACATGCACTCTTGCGAACCGTACAAATTCTTTCTTCTTCGTATGCCACTCAATTAAGGTGGCGTGCATGTAGGAAATTCTTTTTGGTACAACCCTCATCTACATACACTCTTACAAGTGAAAAATTATGCAGCTCGTCTCCCCGGCGAAAAATTCCAGAGCATACGTCACTGCGGCGACGCTTTTTCTTCGCCGTGGCGAAGTCTGCATTTCCAAAATTCGCCAAGACTTCATCAAATTCAGGGCATTCACACAACCATATCAACATACAAACTTAGCCAAGCACCAATTTACCACATTAAGGGCAAAATAAACATAAATCAAAGATGTACCTCAAAGTGGGCGTTACAATACTCTTTTAAGAATAGAAGAAAGAGTTATGATTTCACATATTATTTACTACTTCATTTATACTATTTATAATGCATGTGAAATGTCCGGATTATACGGATCTTTAGAAGACCAAATAATCGAAGAATTCCCTATGTAAGTAATGTTAATTGGGCAATAACATTGCATAATAGGCATGATGAATGCCTCTATTGAATATCATGTGATGGTATTAGTGTGGGTGATTATAAGAGTTATGTCACTAGGGCATTAGTATGAACAAACAGTTAGTGGACTGTTTATTGAATATGACCGATTACGATGAATCACAAGGACATTTAGAATGTGGTCAATGATACATCGTAGGATCGTACTAGTGTACCACTAATCCTTAGACCTGAGACATCACAGTTGGACTCGATATAGGATGCATATGATCCATATGGTGTATATACACAAGACTAGTCATGTTTTGTGTAAGAAGCCGGTTTGGTCATATGTTATTCATGTGCGAGGACAAGTGATGGTCAAGATAAGATCCGTTGACTCGAAATGGTTTGGTCCCGAGTTCCCAGACGAATGTCAATAAACATTGGAAAAAGGAAATTTATGGCCAGAGTACAAAATAGTCATATGAAAATGAGTTTCATGATGACACGTTTCATTGTATTGATTAACAATTAGGATAAAGATTAAGTTAAGGGTTTTGACATATTATGAAACTATACTTAATCGGGGATTAGACAATAAAGGGATTTTACTACATAAAACGTACGATCGGGAAACAAAGGTTCATTGGATTGTGGTTTAGGGGTTATGGAGCATTGCTAGATGTCTACCATGATCGGTGGGAGTTTTGATCATAAAGAGTTATGACGAAACATATCGGATTACGATATTGGGCCCAAAGTTAGGTTACAGTGAAGCTAAGTGGTTACACCTAAAAACCAAGTATGAGAAGAGAGATTATTACATATCGTTAAAGGTTAATGATATTCAGATGTAAACTTGTGTATCCGAATTTATGTATTGGTGAGAAATGATTACTCATGGGAAGCTAGCACTTACCAAAGGTAATAAAGTAATTTGGTCATTACTGGATTAGATTCAATTATAGACTAAAATATATTATTGAATTGGACTTAGTAATGAGTCAAATATTAAATGGAATTATTTTATAGGCCTTGATTATAAATTTTTTTAAATCAAGGATTTAATATTAAGGAGTTAATATTAAATTGAAATTGTTTTAAGGACTTAGGATCAACAACAATTTAATATTAAGAGTTAATATTAAATTGAAATTAGTTCAAAGACTTGAAAACAATATTGAATTTGTATTAAGTGTTAATATAGGATTCATATTAATTCAAGGATTTGAGAGCAATTTCAAATTATTGCAAAATGGTCCTTGTATATAAATAAGTGATATTCTCAAATTTTATCTAATTTTCTTTTTGATTGAAAATCTCTCTCTTGAGCTCTCATGGCCGGCTCTCTCTTCTTCATCTTGAATTTCACCCTTTTAGTTTCAATAACAAGTCATACGACCTTATACCATGTTTTACACCAATTTTACCCTTTCTAAGTATGAATTCTTACAACAACTTTGTCTACTTTGGTGACTCAGAAAATGGTTGAAGGTATTCCTAACTGTTCAATGAGTTTCAGGTTCTGTGAGGAGTGTTTACAAGGCAAGCAGAATCGAGCCAGTTTTCAGTCGACAGGCACGAGAGCAACAAAAATTACGGGGTTAATTCACAATGACGTCTTCGGGCCTACTCTAGTGGAATCTGTTGGTAAATCCAGGTATTACCTATCTTTCATTGATGATTTATCTAGACACTGTTGGATTTTGACAGGAAGATTAAGGCATTGCAAACTAATAACAATACTGAGTTTTGTTCTAGTAAATTTGAGCTGTTTTATGTGACACATGGAATTGCAAGGCAAAAAACTACACCTTACATGCCTCAACAGAATAGAGTGGTTGAACGTCTCAATCTAAGACTGTTAGAGAAGGCTAGGTGTATGTTGAATACAATGGATTTGGGGTCTGAATTTTGGGCTGAAGCTACTACAATGGCTTTTTATTTGAAGAACCAGTCTCCTACTTTTTCTGTTAAAGACATGACGTCGTATGAAGCTCTGTATGGTAAGAAGCCTAATCTGTCTTTTATTCGGGTTTTTGGTTGTGATGCATATGTGCATATGCCAAAGGAAAAGAGAAGCAGGCTTGATAGTAAATCTGAGAAATGCAAGTTTGTGGGGTTCAAAGATGGCATCAAAGGGTACAAGTTGTGGAATCTCATGAATAGAAGTAGTATCTACAGCAAAGATGTAACCTTTAGAGAGGTAAAACAACATGTGGGAGCTCTTGAGGATCTTGAATAGTCAAAGAGAGTTCAGTTTGATGTGACTACAATAGATCAAGAGGAGGAGGTAATTACTAATGTTGTTGTAGAGATTGATAACTTAAAGCGTACATAATATGATCATGAAGATCAATTTGATAGTGTGGTTGATGAGGGTTCTCTAGATGGTTCAAAGGATGATTCTGATGATGAAGTTGTGGTGCCACCAACTTTAAGGAGATCTACAAGGGTTAGAAGGGCATCGGTTTGTTACTCTCTAAATGTATTGAGTGGATTGCATGCTTTGGATGTGACCGGTGATGAACCTAAGAATGTAAATGAAGCAAGAGCCATGGAAGATGCAAATTTGTGGGAGCTTGTGATAAATGAGGAAATGCAGTCACTGGACAAGAATTGTACATGGGTCCTATGTAAATTGCCTAAGGATGGAAAGGCGATTAGTTGCAAGTGATTGTTCAAAAGAAAGCTGTAGGCAGATGGAACAATTGCACAGTATAAGGCGAGGCTCATTGCAAAGGGTTTCTCGTAGATTAAAGGTGTTTGTTATGGTGAGATTTTATCATCTATGGCCAAGTTAACATCAATAAGGTATGTTCTATCTATAGTTGTTGTGCACAATCTTGAAATTAAGCAACTGGATGTAAAGACTACATTCTTACATGGAGACTTAGAGGAGGAAATTTACATAAGACAACCTGAGGGGTTTGTATGCAAAGGGAAGGAAGATTTAGTGTGTAGGTTGAGGAATTCTTTGTATGGGCTTAAACAGTAACCAAGGATGTTGTTGAACCCAAAATATGGCTAAATATTCATAGAGGGGGGTGAATAGGAATCAATAAAAATGTTCATGGAATAAAACTTGTCAATAAAAGATAAGGCAAATAATAAATGTATCTTAACAAGTTTAATAACTATGCTCCAAATGATGATGAAGTTATGAACCCTAAGTGAGTTCAAGAAATAGCAATAAATGCACTAAACATGTAGACAATAAATATGAGCTATAAATGCATGAACATGTGAAGTTAATGATGTTCAACTCAACAAATAAGCAATGTATAACAAAAAGTCGAGAGAGAGAAATGCTCAACAATTTATAGTGGTTCGGAGCTATTTCCACAAGCCTCCTGCATCCACTTCTTCAAGGCAACCTCCTTGAAGTTCCACTAGAATCAGATTTTGCCCATACAATAGTTTTCACAAGAATTTTCGCCTCACACACATAGATTTACAATATTGCACCTAGTTTTACAGGATTTCGCCATCAAGGAAATGATTTAAATTTGTTGGTGACTGGGTGCCTCTTTTAGGTAGGCTTATACACACAATAAGAACAAATGATCTCTCAAAGGTTTACAAGATGAGTACAAGTGAGAGTATTGATTTTGATTTTGAGCTCTAGGGATTATATTAGAGCATCTCCAATGGTGTTCTTTATTTTGAAGAGTATCTTTCATATAAATAAAGAGCATCTTCATCAATTTTTAAATATAAAGAACACAATTTTTATTCAAATCCAATGGACTCTTTAAATTTAATAAAGATGCTCTTTATTTTTAAGAAAGAGACTTAATGGGAGAGAGAATTAATAAATAAAATGCATAGGAGCTTGTAGTTTATTAATTAAAATTAGGATAGAGAGTGAAATTTGACTCTCTAAATGTGGAGAGTCGAACTCACTCTTTAATTTATATTTTAAAGATAAAGAGTCTATTGGACTCTTGTTTTTATGGATAAACTCTTTATAATAAAAAGTTTGGGTCATATAAAGAGTCCTTTGGAGATGCTCTTAGGATGTTTTTCTTATCTCTTCTCTGTGAAATAACCTAGGAGCATCGAACTTTTATAACTAAAAAAGAATTAACTGTTGCAGCATTTAATGCAGTTCTGATAAAGCCTATATAACCTAGAGGAACGGTCGTTCCATAATCGCGAACGGTAGTTCTTGATACAACGATCATATTTTTCAGATCTAGGTCAACTGGAATGGTCATTCCACCACACCATATGATCGTGCAAGACTACTGAACAATCATTCCACCATGCGGAATGATCACATCTAGATGTTCTTCCAAATCTTCTTAAATTTCCAAAGGAGCAAACGATCTCTTGGAATAATGTCGTGCAAAACTTCTTCAGATACGAATAGTCATTCCACCACAAGTAACAGTCATTCCCATGTTGAACTTTGAGTTTTGACTTTGACCTTTGAGATGAAGTCAATAGCGCGAAGTATTCTGGATTTGAATTATCTTGACTTTTGAACCTAGGTGCATAGTCATGTAGGATAGTCGTGCGAGTGCAGTCTGGTCATGTGAGTGCCACTTCAAAAAATTGGCAACGTGACTAACAACCAAGGGAACGATGTCATGTTATATTTCACAGCAACTTTCTCTTAAGAAACAATCATGCCTTGATCACGCACAGTCGTACCTAAGCAGAAATTTTCGTATGCATGATTGAACCACTTGTTAGACCTGTTTTGGTTTGCTTATGACTTGAGTCATACCTTACCATGTTATGGTTAGTGTTCAATCAACTTTTTGGATAGTTTTGGCACATCAAAACATATGAGAGGTCAACATATGTGGTACCAAAAGTTTGACTCTTATGTTCTTCAGCATGGTTTTAGTTGCAGTAATGTGGATCACTGTGTGTATGTAAAAAGGTTAGAAAATGTCTTTGTTACTTTAATCTTATATGTAAATGTTGCAACGATGTTGAAGAAATGACACATGTGCCATATGCTAGTGTTATGGGTAGTTTGATGTATGTCATAGAGTGCACGCGACCTGATATTGCACGAGCAGTGGGATTTTTAATTCGCTTTATGTCTAATCTTGGCAAGGAGCATTGGAGTACTGTAAAGAGGGTTCTTAGATATCTATGTGGGCCCTCAAATTTAGCATTATCTTATGGGGGCATGGTGACTAGGGATGAGCTAGATGTGATAGGTTTTGTGGATGTTGATTAGGGAGATGATCTCTATAATAGGCGTGCTACAAGTGGGTATGTATTCTCTTTATTTGGTGGTGTTGTTTGTTGGATGAGTAAAAGACAAATTACTGTGGCTTTGTCATCAACTGAGGCAGAATACATGGCATTGACACATGCTGCCAAGGAAGTTATGTGGCTTCGAAGATTGAGTTTAGAGCTTGGTTTCAAGCTTGATGCTGTGAAGATAGGGTGTGATAATCAAGGGGTGATAAGAGCTTGAAAATACATGTTTTGTTAGTGATTCAATTGGACTATTTGTGGAAAAATGTGTTTTTATTATGAAATTTGAGTTAATTATTTCATAAATACCTTTTATGGGATCACGGGATGTATTTTGAGCATTTTTAGGTTAAAAATGATATTTGAATGAATAAGAATGATGTCGATGGAATTTGTGATGAGTAGGAACAAACGGTGCAAGAATAAGAGTTGAAACGAGAAAGCTGTGACGCGTTGAAGATGAGACTTAAAACCTGGAAACTCTTCAAGATGAGTATGCTTCGATGTTTTAATCATAAGTTGAGCTGTAGAAATCTAAATTTGATGATTCTTGTGGCATTGGAAGTATTATTCAGAGAGCTACAAAGTTCTTATTGATGACTTCACCAAATTCTAAAGATTCTAGACTCGTGGGACAGAAAGAACGATCATCACAGCAACCATTTCTATCGTTAAAACGATGAATTGTGGGCCTGTTTGGGTTATTTTATTTTCCTAGTGCGAATTTGAATTGTTTAAGGCATTTAATTCTTTTCTCATTGACCTCCAAACCCTAGCACTATAAATAAAGGTCTTTAATTAGTTTTTAAGGGGATTAGAGAAGTAGAGAAAGCGACTACTATTTTGGAGATCATAATTCTTGCAGTTTTCATTCACTAATTAGAAAAGTTTTTCTATTTTTCTTTCTTGAAATCATGTTTGTTAATACAATGGTTGTTTTTATTACTGCAATTATGAACTAAATTTCTTTTCTAGGTTATGAATATGTGTTAATTTTATTGTTATTAATTTTAATTGAGAATTAATTCTAAGTTTTATTATTGTATGTAATGCTTTCAATTCTTAAGGGCCCGAGAGTTGAATGATTTTATGGGTTAGGTTGAGATCGAGAGATGAAACCTGATTAGTCTAAGGTAATAAAACCATAGATTGAGCTAACGCTAAAGATAGGTTACTGCGATCTGTGAGGCTCTGGTAAATTCCATAGAACTTATTGATCTCTTAGCTTCTAAATCCACTTTAGAGATATTTTGGGTTGTTGCTTAAGGGTTAATTCGCTAATTGTTTGAGAGAAAGTTAGTAAAATATTAGGGAGTTTGGCCTTTAGAATAAGCTTAATTAGGTTAGCAATAATTGTCAGTGCATAGGATTAAATTGGTGTGAAATATGTGCCCTGGGTTTAGTCTTATTGATCTTTTCACTAGAGTATTAATAAAATTCTGTTTTTGTTTAGTTTTTAGTTCGTTTTATTTTTCATTAAATTATTCTTAAAATTCTGTTTTATCAAATAGTAATAAAATATATTAGTTCGGTACTTGGTAAGTAGTTCTCTTGGGATTCAACACTCGTTTACTCGAGCTTTACTACTTGCGCGATTTCATACACTTGCAAATAACTTGTCAAGGGGCTATTTACTTAGCCAAGAATCCCGCTTTTCATTCGCGGTCAAAACACATTGATATACAATACCATTTCATCAGGCAAAAGTTGGAGGAAAAATTGGTGTTATTAGAGAAGGTTGATACATTTGTTAATGCTGCAGATTTTCTTACCAAGTTTGTAAGCTTAGCAAAGTTTACATGGTGTGTTGATAAGATAGGCCTTCATTGTATGAAGTATTTGCCAAGTGGGAGAATGTTGGAGTTGTCGACTCCTTCAGCATTAATGGATATATATTTACTCTTGCTAAAACTCCAGTAAGTTGGAAATCTTCTTTATAGTTTATAATTGTTTTGTCTACTATAGAGGCAAAATATATGGCAGCTAGAAAGGTTGTAAAGGAAGCTATTTGGTTACAAGGACTATTGGAAGAATTGAAGATTAGTCAGAAGAAGATCACTATCTATTCTGATAGTCAGAGTGCTATTCACTTAACAAAGAATCCAGTATTCCATGTTCGCACCAAGCATATAGATGTTCGTTACTACTTTGTGTAGGAAATCTTTAGTGAAGGAAGAATTTGCCTACACAAGATTGGGACTGCTGAGAATCTCGCAGATATGTTAACAAAAGTAGCAACCATGATCAAGTTCAATAAGTGATTGAACTTGATCAACATCTTGCGAGCTTGACTACGCCATTTGGCGTATTTGAAGGTTTTCTAATTCATCGAGGTAGAGATCTGTTAGAAAGATGGCTCATTATCAAAATCTCACATCGGGTACGAATGAAAATGGAGAAAGGGTTAGGGACCTATAAAAATAAGCCAAGATTAGTAAGTCATACATTGGTTAGGAATAAAAGTGGAGCAACTTTTGGGGCCTATATTAGGACCCAAGCCATGGTTATATGCATCTCAAACAGTATTTCCATTACACCCTTCTTATATAGGATTCTTTCATTAAAGACCCTTTAGTAGAGAAGTTTTGTTGTAATTCTCTTTGTTTTGGGTAATTGTTTATATGCCTATATAGTTTGGGTATTTATAATATTACCCAAAAGTTTGTAATATTCTTTAGAGATAATAAAGTTTTCTACAATCTTGAACCTCGTAAATTCCTAGTATTATTTATTTTGACCATTTATTTCTATTTTAGTCATTGTTATTATTATATTTTAATAGCTAATTGTTATTATTATATTTTAATAGATAATGTTAGAGTTTATGTTTCCGTTACACAACAAAAACCTTCACATGCCAAAATTTCAGCAAAAGATAAACTTGTTAATTTTAAAGGATAATACTATCTGTTTATTATGGTGCTAAGAACTAAGAATATGAAGTTGTTGCAAACTTTGATTTGATTTTTTTCAATTCAATGGTCGAAAGAGTTGGACAGATTGCATTTAGCAGGAAGCTGCAATGCTTGGGTGGAGTCTATTCTATAAAAAAGTCAACAACCTGGAGTTCTTGCAGGCTAAAAGCACTTTAAGTTTGCCTTGGATAAGGCCGAAGAGCGATTTTTGAGATAAATGGAAAGACAAAAAATCAACAAGAAAATTAAAGAGAACTTTCTGAGGGCTTTACAGCCAGCTTTTTGTACATACCAAAGCCTTTTTCAAGTCAACATCCAGGCCATCACAATTAGAAATATTAGAAAGCTCAGAACCCAAATGGCAAGTATTTGAAGTAAAACAAGGAGTAGATATAGGAATAGCCAAGAAATCTCGTGCCATTCTTGCAAGTGCTGGATATTTTGGAGAGTTGGTGCGCCACCAAGCTAATATATCAAACTCTTCAACTGCAGGAATTTTAGCCTCATTTAAGTAGAGATCTAGTTCTGAATTTGAAGATGGAGAAGGCCTCCCCAGGGTGTCTAGCATCCTTGGAACTTTGGCGTATTCATTGTAAACATTAGTGACTTCAATCATAATTTTCTTGAGACGAGTATTGGCATCCCTGCCATAGAGTTCCATGTACCAACCAACTACAATGTCCGTCTTGAATCGTGGATCAAGAATCACTGCAATTACTAGAACCAAGTTACATTTACTCCAATATTTGTCAAAATATTTCTCTCTGATGGATGATGCAATTTCGCAAACATAATAATTGTCACTTCCTTCCCATTGAAGCAACTTCATATATATGTCACAAACCTTGGGGAAATATACATTTGCAGTAGTATATTTGCTCCTCCAAAAGTTATCAGCAACATCTTTTAACTCATTTGCACACTCATATGCCACGTTTGCCTTATACCATAGCTCATCTGTTAAATTTATTAACTTGAAATCAGGATCTATCTGTTCAAGCTCACAAAATGCTTCTTTAAACCCCAATGCACTCTCAAGCAACTCTAATTCATCGAAAATCGACTTCTTAGGAAGGCCTTGAGAAGTCACTCTCTTGCCCATGGACTTGGCTTTATTTACCGCAACTCGGAAATTATTTTCATTTGATAATGTCTCACGGACGTAGTTAAACAACTTCTTTATTTCACTAAGCAAGCCTGCCATCCAATTTGGTCCATTCTGAACGTTCCGTTTAAGCTTATTTACTAGCCAATCAATGGGTAACAAATGCCCATTGAAAGGAAGTACAGCTCGTTCACCGATCCATAAGTTAATGAAATAGAGATCCAAATTGTTTTCACAAATACCTGTGACCGTAGAGCATATATTCTTGTCAACATTTAGATCCACAAGTAGACCTTTAAGAACATCTGAGGACTCCCTTTCACACCTTTCGTATGCGAAATCAATAATCTTTTGTTTCAATACCCAATTATCATCAATAAAGTAGAGCACGATCAAAATGGACTCCATATCACACAACTCAAATTTCAAATGGAAATGACAGGACAGTTGATTGAGATATCCATGAAGTTTTTCCTTCTCTTCTTTGTAAACATGGAGTATGTTGGCCTTTATGGACTTTAGTGATGAAAATCCATACTTAATGATCATTCGTGCCTCTCGATCAGTCACAGTTTTTTCTTTGATAACAACTGGAGCAATTAAATCATTTGTTTCAACAACTGCACCTTCACCTGGATTTTTGTTACCTCGATGGCATCTTTCTAAATGATTTTTCAGATGTGTGGTTCCTATTTGGCTTGAACCATGAAACTTCCTCTCACAATGTTTGCATATAACCCATTCTTTCCCATCTTCTTTATGTTTTATGAACTCCTTCCAAACCTTTGAATTCAACTTTCTTCGTTTAGTACGTGACAAGTTCTTCAAATTCACTATCTCATTGTCATGATTTGAAGTAGGTTCAGAACCAACATTTTGTTCTCTAATTTGGATGATTTCCTGTCAAGATCACAAAAACAAGTTATTAATTCTAACTGTGCTTGACTTTGCTAGTATAGAGCTCCCCATAAAGGTAATTTCAACGGTGACATGACCCATTCGCTTGTATTGAATTCTCAATGACAAAAGCAGAGTTGAGAAAATAAATATATGCTCTATGAACAAACTACCGTCTCTCTGTTCTGTATTTTTGGAGACAAAACGTGTTGTGGCTTATCAAATTTAGAAGTCAAAATATGTACCAGTATTCACTGTGATCAGATTATTGAGATTCAAAAGCGGGACGCGAAGCACTTAAATTTACAGAGAATTGATCTCATATATAGTTTTGGTGTACAGCAAACTTGAAATAAAGCGAAAAATACAGGAAATCCAGAAATACTTCACTTCCAGAGCTATATGAAACAAGTTCAATCTTTGTGAATTTGAATACTTCATGTACCCATTCTGAGTCTCATTAATCTCAAAAGAAATCCCAACACAAAGATTGACTTAGGATTCGTTAATAATCAGAGAAAACAGACTTTTGTTTCAGAGATTAGTACAAAACATAGAGAACTTTTGCATTTACTACACTACTTAATCTCTATGGAGCAAAGAAGTAAATATTCCTCTGATTAAATTCAGAAATTCAAATTAAAAGTAGAGAGAGAGAGAGACCCACCTGATCATGATGTGTAATTGTTTCAACTTCATCACCATTACTTGTTTGGAAATAAATCGTTGATGCTCCTTCGGCCGATTGAAGGGTTCCACCAGGCCAAGACATCATCAAAGCAAAAATATTTTTTTTCTAAAAGTGCAATCAAAAAGTTCACCGGAAAATTAAATTAAAGCTAGTTAAAATACTTTCTTGATTATGCCTGCAGGCTGCAATTATATTGACATGGATCCTGCAAATGAGCTTAATTTTTTTGCAGATGATAGTGAAGAAAGTCAAAAAGAAGTATAAGTGGCTGGAATTTTCAATTTACTGTTTGTGGCAAATTGTCATCACGGAGGTCCTAGGTTACCAAGCCTATAGCTTGGACTTTTTAGTTACCTCTTGGTTCTTGGGCTGGGTTAAGTTCACTTTGAGCTTCCATTTTACTTTATTTTGAGCTCTTTATCTGCTGTTGGGTCATTCATTACAACATGCTAATTCCTTCGGTGAGAAACCGCTCTTCTTCTATAACGAACAATCATTCTTTTATATTTATTTTCCATAAGAGAACGGTTGTTTCTATAGTCTAATCAAAATTATTTTATACTTTAGGTGTAATAAAACTATAAAACATTTCTATTCCAACATTCATAAAAGTTCATAATATAATAAATTATAAACATGTTAAATACTCATGGAATATTACAGAAGTAATTTACAAACCTCCAGCCATAGCAATGGTTGTTTAGTCTTCTTGCTTCTGTCACTTCAGAATACAAAGTCTTCCACTGACTGCAATCTTTCAGAGCGATGGTTTTGGGAATAAAAATAAATTAATTGCGTCAAATGGGGACATCTTATTATAATCCACATCAGCAGTTACCCATTCACTTTATATTAAAAGTGTAGGACCATAATGTAATTAAAAGTCTAACATTCTCCTATTTGGTCCAAACTTTTATTATATAATCCATAACATAGGAGTTGTATATTCTGTATGTTTAATCAGAAAAATAAAAATTACATGAATCATAGCGGTAAGTCCCTTTTAAACAAGTATTACCTTCCATGCACTAGTATGCAATTTTTCTCTTTCTAAATAAATGCTTAAATGTGGAATATTACTTTATGAACAAACCTCAAATGTTTGGTCCAGGTCCTCAAGAATGCTTGTTTGTCTCTAACCAAAATGTATACAACTTAAAAGAGAGAACAAACTAAATTACAAAGTTTCAGAGAATGAAAGTATTACCTCTCATAGTGACAAAGCGGGACGTAGTCCCATTTGAACTACATGATCCTTGAACGTCTTTGGTGGTATGCCTTTTGTTAGAGGATCAACAATCATCTGCTCGGTATGTATGTGTTCAATGAGCACTTCTTTGGCTTTAATGTGCTCCCTTATTGCTAAGTACTTAAAGTCGATGTGTTTACTTTGACTTTCACTCTTATTATTCTTAACAAAAAATACAACAGCTGAATTGTCTCAATACAACCTCATTGGCCTAGAGATAGACTCAACAACTCCAAGCCTAGAAATGAAACTTCTCAACCAAATACCCTGTGTAGTTGCCTCAAAACAGGAAACAAACTCAGCTTCCATGGTAGAAGTGGCAACTAAAGATTGTTTGACACTTCTCCAAGATATAGCACCTTCGGCGAGCATAAAAACATATTTGGATGTTGATTTTCGAGAATCAACATAGCGAGCGAAGTCTGAGTCTGAATATCCGATGACTTCTAAAATGTCAGACCGTCTATAAGTAGGCAGGAAACCTTTAGTTCCTTGAAGATACCTCATGACCTTCTTTGCAGCTCTCCAATGATCCAAACCTGGATTACTTTGATATCTTCCTAACATGCCAACTGCAAAAACAATGTCAAGTCTAGTACAGACTTGAGCATACATTAGGCTTCCAATAGCTGAAGCATAAGGAATAGTTTTCATTTGTTCTTTTTCAATCTCAAGTGTAGGACATTGGTTCAAATTGAACCTGTCACCCTTAACAATGGGTGCAACACTAGGTGAACAATCTCTCATCCTAAATCTCTCAAGAATTTTATTAATATAGGCTTTCTGAGATAGTCCCAAAACATGTTGAGACCTATCCCTATAAATCTTAATGCCAATGACATAAGACGCCTCACCCATATCCTTCATACTAAAATGTTGAGAGAGATTGTTTCACCTCATGCAGCAAACCCAAATCATTGGTTGCAAGTAGAATATCATCTACATATAACACAAGAAAGATGATTTTACTCCTATTGACCTTGTGGTATATACACTGATCCATGACATTCTCTACAAAACCAAATGAAGAGATAACAGTATGAAATCTTAAATACCACTGTCGAGAAGCTTGTTTAAGTCCATAAATGGACTTCTTAAGCTTGCAAAACAAATGCTTACCATCACTTGAAATGAACCCATCAGGTTGTTTCATATAAACCTCTCCCTCCAAATCTCCATTGAGGAAAGCTGTTTTCACATCCATTTGATGTAAATCTAAATCGAAATGGGCAACTAATGCCATTACGATGTGAAAGGAATCCTTTTTAGAAACTGGAGAAAACGTTTCTTTATAATCTATCCCTTCCATTTGCATGAACCCCTTGGCAATAAGTCTAGCTTTGTATCTCTCAATGTTGCCTAATGAATCCCTTTTGGTTTTAAATACCCATTTACAACCAATAGGTTTCTTTCCAGTAGGCAACTCAACAAGGTCTCAAACTTTATTATCCGCCATAGAATCCATCTCGTCAATCATGGTATTATACCACAACTCATATTTACTATTGTCTATAGCTTATAAAAACGTGTCTAGGTCATCCTCAACACTTATGTCACAGTTAGACTCTTGCATATACACTTCATAATCAGTAGGAATTGCTGATTTCTTTGTTCTAGTAGAAATCCTTAATGTTGTATCAACAGTCTCTTGTTGAGACTGTTGCACAACTGGTTGTTCCTCCTGTAGCGGAGGTTGTTCAAAATGATATTCTAAACAATCTCATCAGAACGTGGACTTGGATTCAGTGGTTCCTCATTGGTCACCCTGTTTGGATGAATAACCAATCTTGTACTTGATGTAGGAGCATTATCTGAAACATCAATTTTCCCAGGGACTAAGTCTCTGATTTGATCACTCCCACTGACCACGTCATTTTCAAGAAATTTGACATTTCTTGATTCAACAATTCTACTGGAATGGATCGAACAATAAAACTTATATTCCTTGGATTTTTCCGCATATCCAATAAAATATGCACTAATAGTCCTAGGATCTAATTGTGGATTATAAACTCTAACTTTAATTGGGCAACCCTAGAGTCGTAAATGACTTAAACTTGGTTTCCAACCTTTCCATAACTCGAATGGCGTTTTGGGAACCACTTTAGTTGGAACTTGGTTTAATAAATATGCTATAGTTTTGAGAGCTTCAATCCACAAAGAATGAGGAAGTTTGGAGTTACTCAGCATACTCCGTATCATATCCATTAATGTTCTATTTCTCTGTTCTGCTACACCATTTTGAGATGGTGTGCCAGGCAAGGTGTATTGAGCCACAATACCTTGCTCTTGAAGAAATTTAGCAAATGGACTAAGTGCTTGTCATGTGCTAGTGTGTCTACCATAATATTCACCACCTCTATCAGATCTCACGATCTTAATTTGTTTTCCACATTGTTTCTCTACTTTTATTTTATATATTTTGAAAGCATCCAACGCTTCATCCATGTGATAAAGCAAATAGAGATACATATATCGTGAGTGATCATCAATAAAGGTGATAAAATATTTCTGACCACTAGAGCTCATGTCAAGGCAACAAATATCTGGTATATGATCTCTAAAAGTTCAGAACTCTTCCTGGCACCCTTCTTGGATTTGTTAATTTGCTTTCCCTTAATGCAGTCTATACAAGTATCAAAGTTAGTAAAGTCAAGAGTTTCAACAACTCCAACATTTACCAACCTTTTAATCCTATCAATGGAGATGTGTTTTAATCTCCTATGCCACAAAAATGAAGAGTTTTCATTCATAACAGTACGTTTAATACCAGTACTAGCATGTGAAGTCATAAGACTATAAGGAAACAGCATCACTTAAATGAATTTTAAACAAACAATCAACCATAGTACCATTTCCAACAATAGATGAGTTCTTAATTAAATTAAAAGAACTACCATAAAAGTTAAAAGAGTATCCACAAGGTACAAGTTTAGAAACTGAAATTAAATTCCTAGAAAAACTAGGAATATAAAAGGTTCATTCCAAATCCAAAATTTAATTAGTGCTTAAAATAAGTCTAAATGTTCCAACAGCTTCAACACGTGAAGGCATCATGTTTCCCGAATAGATGCTGCATTCACTTCCTAACAGTTTCCTTTAATCTAGAAAACCTTGTATGGTATTAAAAACATGGATTGTAGAACCAGGATCAATCCACCAATCATTATGTGAAACACAGATCATATTAGATTCATAACACACAAGAGAAGTGAGGTTACCTTTATTGTCAAGCCAGGCCTTTCCTTTAGGACAATCCTTCTTCACGTGTCCCTTCTTTTTACAGAAGAAACACTTGATGTTGTCCTTATTTCCTTTGCTCGTAACCTCGTGCAGCTTACCTTTTCCGTTCCACTTCTTATTCTTGTTTGAAGTGTACTTGACATTTCCTGTCACCAGGTGTGCAGTTTCATTCACTTCCTGAAGCAGTCTCTCCTCCTCTTGAACACACATGGTTAAAAGCTCATTGATTGACCATTTATCCTTTTGTGTGTTATAAGATATCCTGAAAGGAGTATAATGAAATGAGAGAGAGTTCAGGACATAATGCACCAGGAAATCACCATTAATCACCATCTTTACGGATCTCAACTGAGCAGCGATGTTTCTCATTTTCATAGTATGCTCACGAACTCCTTTAATACCTGTAAGCTTCATAGATGTCAATCTACTCACTAGGGTGTTACCTAATGCCTTGTCTGATGTTTCAAACTGAGCATGAATTGCATCCATCAGATCCTTGACATTTTCACACTCTGGTATCGACCCACGAATACTACTCGTAATGTGAGATTTGATAAACATCATGCTTAAACGGTTGGATCGCTCCCACCGTTCATACAAAGCAATCTCAGCCTGAGAACTAGTATCCGTAGGTATAGGTGGCTCTTCCTTACGAAGAGCATAGTCAAGATCAATGCACCCTAAATGAAGAAGGACAGCCTCCCTCCAGGATTTGTAGTTATCACCATTTAAATAAGGAACGTTATCCTCAATCATCATCAAAGTTTGATCAACTATAAGTATATCAACATACATACTTACTTAATAAATTATGAGGCACAAACCATCAATAACAATTATAAGTTTACCAATGTAAAACAAATAATAAATCACAAATGAATCAACATAAAATCTCCCTATGAGTAAAGACATTACATATTATGATTCATTATCCTTTAATGATGAAATTAGAAATTATTAATATTTCATAATACCGATGGGCTAATCAAGAAATAAGAATAATTTCTATTCCATCCCTAATTAATCATGAAAATATAACATTCCCTGTGGGTAAAATGATTATATTAATATGATTAACTACAAACGATGTTATTAACTTTAATATGATCATAATTAATATTACTTAATGCATATATTATCATAACTTAGATGTTGTGGCTACTCTAAATTAATCAAATATATACGATCATAAAACATCAAATAATTATAACATGAATTATTGCATATAATACAACATAATACAAATTAATACAAGAATAACGCATTATTTGTGCATAACAAAGTAATACATGACATAAAAACCATCATACGGGCCGTCACCGACTCCCACGCGCCACTGTGACTAAACCACGCGCAGCCATGTATCCCCATGTGCCTTCACGTGTCTCCAGAAGGCAACACATCCATGCACACGCCTTCATGGCTCTACCACGCACCTGCACAAGCATACACGCGCCTAAACACACGTCCCCATGCGCCTGACGCCAGCACGTGCACCTTCACGTGATCACACGCGCCATAAGTCAACTCGGGTTAGTTTGACCCGTTTGACCAGGTCGGGTTGACCTTTTTACTCTGTTTGTTGACCTAGTTTGACTCATTTGATCCGATTTGACCCGTTGACCAGTTTGTTGACCCAATTTGAGTCGTTGACCAGGTCGGGTTGACCTATCGGGTTTCTGGATTGGTATGACCAGGTCGGTTTGACCCGTTTTATCCTTGGCCAGGTCGATTTGACCCGTTTACCCAATTGGGCCGGTTTTTCTTGACCCATTTTCTGCAACTTTTGACCCCTTTTTTTTTTGCAGATTTTAACAGCCCAATTTCGGCCATTTTTCTAGCGTTTTAGAGGGGAAACTTGAATGTGGACATATGACCTATGTCGGTGACATCTTAAATGATATTTTCGACCCAAATTGGTGCCGTAAATGGCTACCGAAAACACCCAAACGGTAATTTTTAACCGAAACTTCAAACTAGCATAACTTTGCAACCATAACTCCGTTTTTGACAAATAATATATCGTTGGAAAGCTTTTTCAACAAGGATTCCAATGACACCAAAATTGAAAACAGATTCTATTTATAAGAAAAGTTATGTTTGATTTACAGTACGGGTTTTAATTGGAAAAATCCCAATTTTATGCAATATTCTCCAAATTTGCTACCAATAATTTCATGCTAGGCAGAGATTCAAATAAAGGCTCTGATACCAAATGTAAAACATTTCTATTCCAACATCCATAAAAGTTCATAATATAATCAATTATAAACATGTTAAATACTCATGGAATATTGCGGAAGTAATTTACAAATCTCCAGCCATAGCAATTGTTGTTTAGTCTTCTTGCTTCTGTCACTTCAGAATACAGAGTCTTCCACTGACTACAATCTTTTAGAGCGACGGTTTTGGGAATAAAAATAAATTAATTGCATCAAATGGGGACCTGTAAAATCTCCTTTATAAATGCAGTTGTCTTTCCATCAAAGACAACTGCCTAAGAGACACAACCGTATGTAACTCTTATTATAATCCACAACAACAGCTACCCATTCACTTTATTTTCTTTTCTAAGTTTTATAACCAGGAAATAAGTTAAACTTAAATCACATAAAATGTTTATGTTAGTTTTTTTAGTATTTTTATAGAGTCATAAGACATTTAAAAGATTTCAAATGTTAAACAAAATAATAAACATGTTAATCAATCCTTCCTAGAATTTTTTTTTTTTTTTTAATAAGAATAAAAATCATTGGTGATAATTTTTATTAACACTATTATATCCTCATATAAGATAGAAGATGGAGGCTTAAAATTTACATTATTTTGGCCCTTATCCATTGTTAGGTCTTTCTTTACAAGATGGGTTTGCATTTGCAGGACTCCTATGTGGTTTTACCTTTTTAGACCCTATCTTTTTATTCATCAACTCCTATTATTTTAACTATTTTTGTTTTGACAACTTTAACTTTAATAAGATTACTATAAGGAGGCATTTGGTTGGGGGTTATGTGGGATTACTAGGGTTAAGTCATCTTATATTACTTTATTATCATATTTGGTTTGTCAAGTAATATAAAATTCCAGTAATTTTCAAATACCAATAGTGGCTACTGTTGGTAATATTGGAGGTAATCTGATTACCTCTATTTTCTTAGGTATTGTAAGATTACTTGGGCAATCTTTTTTTTGTTACAATTATATCCTTTATTAATAAAATTGTAGGACAATAATGTCCTTATATTTAAATTTATTTACATGAATCTTGCTTATACCATTTCACCCCAATTAATTAACTTTTTGGACATAATTACCCTTGAAATCAAAATAAATTTCAGCTTACCCAAGCCACCACCCCCACCCACCTGTTGCCGCTAGCCAAACCATCGTCAACCGTTGCGGGAAGTAGCCGGAAGTCACCTGGAGTCATCGTGAGCAGCCCACTGTGATCGGGAGGGCCCGATATGGCCGTTTCTAGCCATATCGATGGCCGAAAAGGCCATATCGGGAGCAGATGTGGCTAGAAATGGCCATATCTATTCTGGCCATTTCCGGCTAAATTGATGGGTCTGGTCGTTAACAGCCAGATCTGGGTGAGATCTAGGCGAGATCTGGTCGTTAACGGCCAGATCTGCTCCCGATATGGCCTTTTCGGCCATCAATATGGCCAGAAACGACCATATTAGGGCCTCCCGGTCACAGTGCGCTGCTCACGGCGACTTCCGGTGGTGGTTTGCGGTGGCGACAGGCAACGACAGGATGGTCGGGGCGAGTTTGTTATAAATTAAAGTTTTATATAAGTAGGGGTGTTTTAGCTAAATTTGAAATATTGGGGGTTAAAAATTATTTAAAAAACTAATAATAAAAATAATATTATATTAATATTTAAAAAGATGACAATTTAGTAATTTAAATAACATATCCAAAAATTTATTCCTCCTAACCAAACATATTAATATAACATACCTATCAATTTATTCCAACTAACTAAACACATTTTTTTAAAGATTCCCAGTAATCTTCAAGGTAATATAGGATTCCAATAATCTAACATTCTTTGAACAAAACGCACCTTAAAGGACAATATTTCTTTTTTAACCCTACATATTCAAATCTTACATAAATTCTAAACCCAATTTTACATATCAATTATAATTTTTAATCTATTTCAAATCTTCAAATTATTTTAAGTATATTTTTTTTAGCCTCTTTTGCCTTATGCTTCCAACAATTTCACTACCTCTTACTTCTAAAATCACCAGATACTTGTAGATTAGGAATTGCCAGTCCTAATAATGGAATCGATTGTGGCTGCACTGCAATGTGCCATCGTTGACCGCAGTCAATGATGTTTTGACTGATGTTGATCGACGATTGACCACCGCTAGCTATATCAATATTTTTTTAATTATTAATTAATTAAAATTTTATTTAATATAAATTATTTCAACACATTTTTAAATCTTTTTCAAAATACAAATTTTGAGTTATAAAAATAGTTTAAGAAATAAAATATCTTTTTTAGTCATAATGCATAGAACAACAATTTCAAAATCTAATTATAAAAGTAACATTTACCAAACATATTATAAATTATTTTCAAAGCTGATTATTTCTAAAGTTGGGGAAAAAGTGATTAAACTTAAAGTTTCATCAATCTCAAATACATTCTAAAAAGAGTAATATTATATTCAAAACTTTTTTATACAAACTTTCTCTCGCAAACTTATGTGATAAAAGATGATTGGGTGATTTTAGATTTAAAATGAACTTTCACCCAATCATCTTTTACCACATAAATTTGTGAGAGAAAATTCGTATAAAAAAGTTGTAGGTGTATCATTATTGCTCTAAAAATTGAAAGTTTGAGTGGAATTGATTTGTCTTTATTAGTTAAAATTTAGATTTATTTACTAACTAGACATGGGAGTGTTGCGTGAGTATGTTTATTTAATGTTTTTTAAATAAATTATAAACAAATTTATTCGAACAAAATAAACTAATTAGATTAAGACATAATAATTATTAAATTATACAAATTTTAAAGTAAATATAAATTTTATATATATACAGACTTCTGTTAAGATAAAATTAATAATTGTACTTGTATAATTATTAATATTAATTATAGGTAGATGTCATTAAATCATTCATCCAACTTGAGAAGATCACTTGAATATTATATGGTCTAATTATATTTTCAAGGTCATCAGCTTGCACAATTGATATTATTTTTGTAGACATATGTTTGATATTCGATATCAGTATTTTGTAGTGAATCGTGTATAATATTTAAGATCACCTGAATATTATCAAGATCAACTATTTAAACTTAAAATTTATACTGACCTTCCATAATTTCTATAACTTATATTCATTTTCACGTTGCGTTGCACGGGTTTGTTTATTATATTTTTTTTTTACATTTTTGTGTTTTAAATATATATTTTCTATATTGAAGTTCATTTTATATTAAATTGATAATTAAAAAATCAATAAATAAAATATCCATAAATTGAACTCAAAGTCTATATCATCATGGTTCTTCTCAAATATGTCACCATTTGAAATCCGCAACCAAAGTTTAAAACTTTGTCAAGAAAAGCAAAAAAATTTGCAAGATAACCCACTAGGTATTATTGATAAGTCTATAAATCAATCAGAAACATTGTTGAAAAATGTGAACTTTTAAGCAAGAGACTTATAGAGTCAAGGGAAAAAACTGATTTTGATTGTTGAAAAGAGAAAATGAATTATTTTTATTATTATTATTTTATAAATTAAAAAAAATTAAGAATGTTGAGGAGAGAACTCACATAGAAAGCAACAACAACTCCAATAGTATAATCTAAAAGCAACTTAATTGAAGGACTGAAGAAGCCATGAAGATAAAAGTTATGTGATACAAATCTATTTGCTGTAATTAGAATTGACCACCACCTAGAGCAAAAAAAACATTTGATGATAGCATCCAAAAGAAAGACGATAATTGTAAAACCCACAAATCAAACAACAAAATCAATCCAAAAATCAACAAAAAGATATAGAACAAATACAATTAAAATTACATATCAATATTTGTTTTCCTTTGTCATCATTAAAATTGAATTTGTTTTATGTGTGTGATGATAAAATGAATGGTTCGGTAGCAGGTCTATAGTTATCCTAATTCATCGTATAATATATCAAATTAAAGCCATGTCTTTCTAGTTTCCAAATATTCAAACCACTCATCAATTAGATTTTTATTGAGCAAGTTATGGCTAATCTACTATTGATTGTTCAGTGGAAATCGAGAAACAGGAGAAACCGAAATGTGTGTGATAATAAAAAGAATGGTTTGATAGTAGGGCTAAAGTTATCCAAATTAAGTGTATCATATATCAAATTAAAGCCCTGTCTTTCTTGTTTCTAAAGATTCAAACCTTTTATCAATTTAATTTTTATTGAGCAAGTTATAGTCAATTTACTACTGACTATTCAGTGGAAACCGAAATGTGTGTGATGATAAAATGAACGGTTTGGTAGTGGGGCTACAGTTATCAAAATTAAGCATATAAAATATAAAATTAAAGCTCTATCTGTCTAGTTTTTAAAGATTCAAACATTTCATCAATTAGATTTTTATTGAGAAAGTTATGATCAATTTACTATTGATTGTTCAGTAGAAACCGAAATGTGTGTGATGATAAAAGAAATTGTTCGACAATGGGGCTACAATTATCCAAATTAAGCGTATCATATATCAAATTAAAGACCTATCTGTCTAGTTTCTAAAGATTCAAACTTCTCATCAATTAGAGTTTTATTGAGCAAGTTATGGTCAATTTACTATTGATTTTTCAATGGAAACCTAAATGTGTGTGATGATAAAATGAATGGTTTACTAAAACTACATGGTTGAGCATCAAACATCAATTGATATTTGTTAAATAAATGAAATTAGTTATATTCAGCAACAACCTCTTTTCATGATATATGTATGTAACATAAAAAGATATCAACAAAAAGAGATAGAACAATTACAATTAAAACTACATATCAATATTTGTTTTCCTTTAAGGATAATAATAATGGTTCGGCATATTATAAATGGTTTACTAAAGCTACATGGTTCGGCAACAAACATCAGATGATATTTGTGATACAAAGAAAATTTGTTATATTTAGCAACAACCTATTTTCGATATATGTATGTAATATAAAAAAACATCAACAAAAAGAGATAGAACAAATACAATTAATAATGCATATCAATATTTGTTTTCCTTTGTCATCACTGAAATTGAATTGGCTTTACGTGTGTGATGATAAAATGAATGGTTTGGCCGCAGATCTATAATTATCCAAATTAATTGTATAATATATCAAATTAAAGCTCTATATTTCTAGTTTCCAAATATTCAAACCGCTCATCAATTGAATTTTTATTGAGTAAGTTATGACCAGTTTACTATTGATTGTTCAGTGGAGATCGAGAAACAAGGGAAACCGAAATGTGTGTGATGATAAAAGGAATGGTTTGGAAGTCGGGCTAAATTTATCCAAATTAAGTGTATAATATACCAAATTAAATATATATTTCTCTAGTTTCTAAAGATTCAAACCTCTCATCAATTGGAGTTTTATTGAGCAAGTTATGATTAATTTACTACTGACTGTTCAGTGGAAACTGAAATGTGTGTGATGATAAAAGGAATGGTTCGTTAGTAAGGCTACAGTTATCCAAATTAAGCGTATAATATATCAAATTAAAGCACTGTCTGTCTAGTTTCTAAAGATTTAATCCCTCAATTAATTGGATTTTTATTGAGCAAGTTATAGTCAATTTACTACTGATTGTTCAGTGAAAACCGAAATGCATGTGATAAAATGAATGGTTTACTTGACCCAAATTTAAGAGATTATCATATTAGGACAAATTTGTACCTGCAGAATTTAAGAGATTATCATATTAGGACAAATTTGTACCTACGGGTACATGGGTACTCGGGTAAAACGAGCGGGTATGGGTGTCTATAATATTTACCCGTTCTAAAATTACCTGTGCCCCACCCGCCTGTAAAATTTGCAGGTGGGTTGGGTGATATCAGCAGGTACCCACGTTTGCCTGCACAAAATTTAAAAAAATTGAAATACGAATAATGCAATAGGAATTAGGGATTTAGGGTCTCATTTTATCATTCATTCTCAAGAATATAAACTCTTGATATTCATAGTTCATAAAAAAAAAAAATATATATATATATATATATATATATATATATATATATATATATATATATATATATATATATATATATATATATATATATATATATATATATATATATATATATATATATATATATATATATATATATATATATATATATATATATATATATATATATATATATATATATATATATATATATATATATATATATATATATATATATATATATATATATATATATATATATATATATATATATATATATATATATATATATATATATATATATATATATATATATATATATATATATATATATATATATATATATATATNAAAAAAAAAAAAAAAAAAAAAAAAAAAAAGCGAGTGGCATTGGGTGGAGTCGTACTAAGAATGGGTAAGAATGAGTGCGATAATGAGCTTTATTTGATTCAGAATTTTATTATAAGAAGAAATGAGAGGAAGAAGACAAGATTAGAAATGAGGGCCCAAGAGCAGAGAGTGAAGTTGTAAAAATTTGAATATGCACAGTTACCAAGAGAGTTCTATCTTTTATCTTTTTGGGTTTTGTAACTTTGTTTGGTTTTTACGGGTGATCCGCGGGTCCACCCGTACCCATAGGGGCGGATACAGGTGATGCATATTTTTGCCCATTTCAAAAATATACCCGTCTACCCGTGCCCATTTTACCTGCTACCCGCAACCACCTAGCCTGCCTGTTTGTCAGGTCTAATTTCAACACTTGATTATTTAATCACGAGGTTCTTCAACCAAACTTTTGTACATCCCAAAGCTTGTTTGAGGTCATCATCAAGACTACTACAACGATTAATATCATTAATTTCATGGAACAATGAATTATCTAAATCAAACTGAGAATTAGGGATAGATATTGGTAAGAAATCACGTACAATCTTAGCTAGTGTTGGATAAGTTGGAGATTTGACATGCCACCATTCCAATACATCAAACGCTTCACCTGGTGGAGGACAATTAGAATCTCTCAAATAGTGGTCGAGTTCTAATTTGGTATAGCAATATCATTGACATGTTGAGAAGAATTACTAACACCATGGTTTGAAGAGGACGATGATTTAGAATTGTTAGTGCCCTCTACATATTTATTGTAAATATTTGTAACATCATCAATGATTTTCTTAAAGTGCGTGTCTACTTGATTATCATAAATCTCTTTTTAAAGATGTTTTACAATATCCATTTTGAATCGTGGATCCAAAACTACATTAATTACTAAAATTAAGTTAGAATTGTCCTAATATTGATCAAAATCTTTTCAAAAACATGATCCAATGTGGTAATGGTAATGATTTTCACTTTTTCCCAACTAAACCAATTTAAAAAATATGTGACAAACCATTGGGAAATACACATTTGTGGTTTGTCTAGATCCTAACAAGTTCCCAACATCTTCTCTCAAATCTTGTAACACTTTCCAACTGTTGTACAATAAAGTTACCTCATCCCAATCCTCTTTTATAAAATTTATAGACTTGAAATTAGGATCTATATGCTCCAATTCACAAAATGCTTCTTTACATCCTAGTTCCCACTCAAGCATATCGCCTTTGGATTTGGACCACTTTGATGAAGGAACACTTTGAAAGTTAATGTTTTGCTCATGAACAAAGCTTTTTCTACCTCATGTTGAAAACTTATTTACATTTGATGACATGACGTATATTATTAGAGTAGGTGTCCTAGAGCCAATTAATTATTATAAAATTGACTCTTTGTAATAATGTTCATTGATCAATAAAAGACATTTTATTCTATATCGTGTAAATCATATCTGTATGTATTGATATATGTCCTTAGAATGGTAGAACCCTGACGAGGGTATCAAATATTTTAAATCTTGATAGTGAGAACCCTATGAGCACATATGGTGACCATTCTAGTAATGTTTATAGCCCTAGTATTATTCTGACCAATGACACATATAATACGGTAAGACTATCATAGTGTTGAATGACCATGTCGAAAGGCAGTAACTGATCTCATTTGTCAAGGTTGTTTGCCGACAACCTAGTGCAACACATGGGTGCTTGTTGTAGCATTAGAGGATTCCATATAGATGGTAACCCTAGTGTCTATTGAATAAATCCTCTAACGAATTGTGGTGCATGTGATCCTTAGACTTGAGATCACTGGAGCGTCTTGTGCACCGATTGATGTAGTTTGACACTAGCCTAACGTAGTTCTATTCAGAGCTATCAATACAGTAGTGATTGGCTGCATCAAGGAGTGTATCAAGATTATGGTGGATTGATAGATGATTCATCACTCCTGGGTATGAGAAAAGTTATCTCACTGCACAATTCAGTAAATGGCAATGACAATAAATCTGTGGCCACAATGGGATTGAGTCGTTGCCCAATCC
Source organism: Pistacia vera (assembly GCF_008641045.1). Taxonomy (NCBI): domain Eukaryota; kingdom Viridiplantae; phylum Streptophyta; class Magnoliopsida; order Sapindales; family Anacardiaceae; genus Pistacia; species Pistacia vera. The sequence goes on along the minus strand of NW_022195380.1, from coordinate 1,173,939 downwards.
AATTTATTATTCCGGTCATTGGTCTAGTAACTAAATACAAACACGTCGAGAGTAACTGAGGTTGACACTATTTTTGTACCTCAGTCTCGATGAGATAATAGATGATGAAAGAATTTGATTGCATGGTAACTATATCATTGACAGGTAGCTGTTTCGCTAAATCCTAATATATCGGATGGCCATGATGTCTTGCTAGGAGCCAATCTTGGTCTGTATTTAGTGAAATGATTAATTGATGTTAATCGCTATACTACTCACTGCCGGTATGATGAAGAGCCTACGGATCGCACACATAGAATATAATTTAAGAATCAGTTTGTGCAAGGGGCATTATCATTTTTTAGGACGAAAGGGTATTTTGGTAATCTCACAGTACAATTAAATTTGTTAAGGTTGTTGCCTATATTTAATTTAATGTTAAAATTAAATAAATGAGATTATATTTAAATATATGTACTCATATATTTAAATGAATTATTGTTAATTAAATGTTAATATATTTCATAAATATATTAATTGACTTTAAGTATAATAATAATTAATTTAAAATAAAAAATACCACAAGGGGTGTGTTTGGATACAAATTTGGAGTCATGCCTATTCCTCATTGGAATAGGATTTTGACACATGCACTATATGTTAGAGAATGATTTAATAATTTATTCAACCAAAGAAAAAGAAAAAAAAGAGGCAGCTCCTTTTCTCTACTCCTCTCATGTTTGCCTTCCATTTTGAATCAAAGATTTTTTCTTTGATTTTGTTTTGATTCTTGAAACCAAAGAGGATCTATCAAATCTCTCTTTGGTTTTTCGGATTGTCATCGTGTGGATTACCATTCATTCGATCATATTCTTGGATCGGTAATGAAGCAGATTCGGATACATTTGAAGGAGTCTCTAAACGTGCGTAAGATCTCTAATCCTTGTATAGATTAATGTTATATTTGTTCTTTTTAATTTAAGCATGTAAAATATATATATATCAGAGCCTGATCTTGGATTAATGAGAGTAATCGAAGAGAAAATTTTTCATTTTCCACTTCATTTACCCCATCGATTTACTTACAATGTATATTGATGCAACCTTAATTCTCTTTGGGCGGAATTGATTGATAGGTTGGAAATGCCTTGCAGCACTAAATCCTTTTGGGCCGAATCATGTTTGGGCTTACCTTCTTTCTTCTTCTCTAATTAGTCTGGGCCGAATGAACTTTAGGACCATAAAAGACTCCTTCCATGGACTCTTCTTGGGCCGGATGGGAACTAATGGGCTGGTTAGGAGTTGGATTCACATCATGACATCCTGAGATAGTCCCGAAGCTTCAAATATCATTTCGCGAAATTCTTCTTTCCAAAGCAGTTAGACATATATTATAATCAAATTTGTTTAGTAAAAGAGAAACCGACCGAAAATACCCCATTCGTTCATTAATATTCTCAATAAATTCCACATGTTCAGATGCATTAAAAGATTCAACTCTTGCCATGTCTATGTTCCAACCCACAAGCCAAGACTTGACAATTACATGGACAATATCTTCGTAGTCGTACCTTCCCAGAAAACTAATCATCTTTTTCAATTCCCAACTATCATCGATAGACCAGCTTGTCAGGAACTATATGTCTGAATCACTCTCACTTGTTACATTAAATTAAAACGAGATGGGGAGTTTATGTAAATATCTATGAAGCTTGTCCTTCTCTTGTTTGTAAACATCAAGTATATCATTTTTTATGGTGTTTAGCCCATACTTAATAAAAGCATATATTTTTCAATTGTTTTTCTGGTGTAAACCGAAGACATCTTCAATGCCGATGAAAAGCTAAGGAAATGAAAAATAGGTTGGAAATCGTTGAGATGGGTTGACCGGAAAAAAACAACATATCCATTTCTAAATCAACCAAAAGAATGACAGGAAATTGCTTCACATTTGTTTCACAGCAGAAAAGGCAAGATTTGTTGTATGATTTGTAAAGGTGATGACCGCGAAAGGGTGGAGATGGAGGAGTTAACGGGATAAATTAAAAAACTGGTACATTTATCATTAAAAGTTTTCACTTTTTGATTGGATTTATGTTGTTAAGCAAGGAAAAGAAAAAGTTAATCCGAATATGGGGAGGCTAAGGCTGGGTTAATCTGAAAACGAAGGCTGAGGTGAAGCTGGAGGTGGTGACCGAAAACGGCAGGCTATGGCAGTGGTGGAGATGGTGACAAAGAAGAACATGGAGTCCGATGTAGAGGAAGAGTCCATTAAGAGTTCCTGATAAAATTAGAAATAAATTAGCTGTGTTTGAAACATTATTCAAACACTATCCCATCCTCGTATTCTATAAAATAAATAAAAAATAAAAAATAATTGTATTTGTTTAAATATTATCAAAACCTAACTTTATTTTATTCAACTCAAAACATAAAAAATTATTTTTCTTAATAAAAGTTTTAAAATTAACAAAAATATTTCACTTTTCTCAATCAAAATTTATAAATTAACAAAAATTCTCTCATTAATCCAATAATTATCAGCGATCGATCATCACTGTCGAACAGTAGCCGTAAGTCACCGAAATGACATTGGATTGAAAACAAAAAATTCATTAACGATTCTACCAAATGCGTGCATGCTTTAGTTAGAGATTTGCATGTAATCCTATCGTTATTACCTTCTTAACCCTTCAAGTTAAAGTTACATAGGTATGTTTTCAATAAACCCCCCTGTGTTTCAGATATTACAGTTAGCGCCTACAAGTTTTAAAAAAAGGACCCTAACCCTTATTCTGTTAACATTTACTTGGTAAACTTGTAATTTTAACTTTTAAAAGTATCCATTGCTCTTAGGAGAATATCAACTTTATTATTCCACCCCCAANGGGGTGTTTTTGTTAACTTTTAATATTTTATTATAAGGGGTGTTTTGTAAAAAAACAAACATAGGGGGTATTTTATAATTTGTAAATCCTACATCGTAATACCCGCCCAATTCAACTTTTTTTTTAACTTTTTTCAAAAAACTTTTCCCAAAAACACAAAATTGTGAACCAATCGTTATTACTTGCTTAACCCTTTGGGGCGTTTGGTTGGCGGTAATGTCAGATTATTGGGGTAATGTCATCTGATATTACTTGATTATCACGTTTGGTTGTTAAGTAATATAAGATTCCGGTAATCTTCAAATACCAATAGTAGTTACTATTGGTAATATTGGAGGTAATCTGATTACCTTCATTTTCTTAGGTATTTTGAGATTACCAGGGTTGTCCTTTTTTGTTACAATTTTATCCATTATTAATGAAAATTTTGGACAATAATGCCCTCATTTTAAAATAAATTTACATTAATATCCTATTTCAATTTTACCCCTGTTTAACTAAAATTTTAGACAATAATGTCCTTGTATTTAAAACAATTTACAGACCATTGCCACTCAGCCACCACCACCACTGCCACTCAGCCACCACTACCACTGCCACCCAGCCACCACCGCGTACAGCGGCCAACCACCACGGACCGCCTTGGAAAACTCGCTGGAGTCCCTAAAAAAGAACGAGTTTGAGTGGGAGGCTCCGGGAGTCATCGATATAGCCGTTTTTGGCCATATTGATGGCCGAAAACGGCCATATCAGGCCAGATCTAGCCGTTAACGGCCAGATCTATTCCGGCTGAAATAGTTATGGCCGTTAACGGCCAGATCTCGCCCAGATCTGGCCGAAAATGGCCAGAATCGATTTGGCCATTTCCGACCAGATCTGGCCTGATATGGCCGTTTTCGGCCATCAAAATGGCCGAAAATGGCCATATCAAAGCCTCTTAGTCACGGTGAGTTGCTGATGGGGACTTTTGGAGACTTCTGGAGGTGGTCTACGGTGGCGGCAGGAGGTGAGGGTGATTTCGTAATAAATTAAAGTTTTATATAAGCAGGGGTGTTTTAACTAAATCTGAAATATTAGGGGTTAAAAAAATTATTCAAAAATTAATAATAAAAATAATATTATATTAATATTTGTAAAGGGGATAATTTAGTAATTTAAATAACATACCCATCAATTTATTCCCCATAACCAACCATATTAATATAACATACCCACCAACTAACCAAACACATTTTCTTAAAGATTCCCAGTAATCTTTCAAGGTAATCTATCTTTCCAGTAATCCAACATTCCCAGTAATCTAATATTCCTGAACTAAATGCCCCCTTCAAGTTAAAGTTACATAGGTATGTTTTACTAAACCCCCCTGTGTTTCATATATTACAGTTACCGCCTACAAGTTTTAAAAATAGGACCCTAACCCTTATTCTGTTAACATTTACTTGGTAAACCTGTAATTTTAACTTTTAAAAGTATCCATCGCTCTTAGGAGAATCGCAACCTTATTATTCCACCCCCCCTTTATTTTTCCTCTTACCCTCTACTTCCTCCATTTATCTCCCTCCCACCCTCTTCGTCCTCGCTCACTTGTCAAGAAATGCCATTTGGCCTCACCGACGTCGAGGCCAGACCAACCTTGGCGGCTGCCGAGAGGCCTTGTTTGGCCTGTATCAGCATCACCTTGAAGGCTTTCAAGCCTTTAGCGGCCGTCGCAAGGCCTCTTGTGGCCTCAAGTGATGGCCTCCAAGGCCTCTAGTGGTCGTGGAAGGCTCCAGCAATGCCACGTGGCCGTTAGAAGCGGTAGGTGGCTAGTCTATTGGGGTTTGTGTGTGATTTTTGCTTCATTAACAGAATCGGACAAATGGAGGCTAGGGTCTAATTTTCATAACCAACGAGTGTATTTTACTAATTCTAATTCCTCAAACGCGCGAGGCTTTACTCCAAATTTCCTTTTTGGCTAGTTATTGAAATTTCTTCAATATTTTTTTTGTCATCTCTTTCGATTCCTAGTTAAATTTCCTCTTTATCTTGTTCGTGGGACTTGTGTTATTTTTATACTTCATATTCATCAAATAATTATGACTTATGACCCAAGCCAAATACCTTCACCAATCCAACTTAAACAATCTGAACAAGAATTGACCAACCCCAGAAAGACCAAGGCAAACTAAAAGGGTACAAATATGCAGAGGTCAAAGTACTGCTAAATGGTAATACTCATAAAATAATAAGAATCAAAATTTAGTACATCAAAAGAACTATTACTAAACACTGTTATTTAACACTTAATTATTCATTCTCCGGAACAACTAACATAATTGCAATAATACAATTATCAAGTACAAACAAGTGATCATGACACAATCCATCTTTATTGCAATCATAGTTCAAAAACTTGGTCGAGTAAAATGTCTAATACGTGGTTGAAGTCGTATTCCTATCATTGCTAAGCAAAGTAGTATACCTACATATGTCATCCTCCAGCACACACTCCAGCTGCCGGAAACTTGAAATCTCCATGGCAAAAACAAAATTGCATGCTTTCAAAGGCTTTCATCAAGAGGCTACCCAAAGAAGAGATCAAAACGCCACAGTTTAGCTCTCAGCAGAACTTAGGCATCACGTGATATGTTTGAAGAGAACTGGTGTGGCCAAACAAGTATCCAGACCCAAAGAACTAAAAGTGACGACTTAATTAACCAAAGATTCCTCCATGTATACGTACAAAGCAGTATATGTAGCTCCCCTGAAACTCCTACAGTCCCTGTTGTATTTTGTTCACGCGCTCCTTTGCTCACCTAAAGAAACACTTTGTGTGCGTCTTTTGGCCTTTTTCTTTAAAATAACCTGAACAAATTAGGCTTTGGCAATCAGCAACAATAGTTCAGAGATGAGTTACAGACTACAAGCTTCAGCAGAGTATTTGTAATATAGCAAAAAGAAAAAGTAGAAACTTGTGACTAGATTATATAAAATGCTTCACACGTACTAAAGAATCAGTAGGCAGGTTTCTACTTTCTTCACATTGTTTTCTCCTTCACAACAAATCTCTATCAGATTCCCCCTATGCATACCGTACAGACATCCCAATATGATAAGAAAGTCTAGTAGGGACAACATTGCCTATTGTAGACCTCAATATTAAAATGGTAGAATGTAAACATGGAGAAAGCTTCCAACTCTTAAAACTCTTACACAGGGGATCAGCAAGGATACCACTCAACTATAGGGGTTTTTTCTTCAGTTTAATGCATAACAACTGTATGCTAAAGAAAATACTAAACAACTAGACTATTGGCAGAAGAAATTGATGGTCAAGAAAACAAAAATGAGACTACACAAATATATAGTCAATTGAATCTAGCAAATGGAAACTTTAACACAGACCTTAGCTGACAATGGGGGCAAAGAGGCATCACGTAATGCCTTTCCAGGTTCAGTTAACTGTCGAATCTCTTGAAGTTGACTTGTTATATCCTCCAGAAGCTGCAACTGAACTTTTTCCCTGTCCCTACGTCCTATTGAGAAGTTGAGCTTCTCTCTTCCCTCTTGCACAACCCTTAGTCTTTCTGTAAGCCACCCAACTTCATTGTCAATTTTCAACCTTTCATAATCTAAAGCAGACATAGAATTTCTCCGCAAATTGGAAAGCACATCTTTGCTCTGCTGGGAACCCATATGCAGCAATCTACTACTAGATATGTCTGATTTGCTTCTCTTAATGTCAGTTGCAGTTTCTGAGCTATTTATAGTTGTACTATCACATGATATAGGAATATCCACCGTGACATTATTTGACAGGTCTTCACTTTTGTTTCCCCTAGTTTCATTAAACATAACAAGCTCATTGCCAATGACAGGCACATGGTTAACACAAAGGTCTCTTTCAGTTTTGACTAAGCTTTGTGAAAGTTTTTTATGCTTCTCCACATTACTAGCACTACATGGAGAACCAATATTAGCTGCGCCACAAGTCTCTATTGTCTTTGATGTCAAACCTTGGGATGAACTGTTGTCATCAGCTTGCACCTCTCTTTGTAGATCAATTGGATTCTTGTCCATGGACATTATCCCCTTCTCTTGTAAATCTTGAAAAATTTCATCACTGTTTCTTGAAGGTTGCTGATAACGTTTGTTAAAACTGGGATGTCCATGGATGTATCCTAGTTTTGAAGAGTCAGTATCTTCAACCAATTCTGGAATTGGTAATTCTTTCCCTAAAGGGAGAGTATAATTTTGTGACTCAGTAGATGTAACATCATTCTCAGGAACATCATTTGTACCTTTAATCTTTTTCTTCTCTCCAAAGGATTTACTAATTCTCAGTAGCATCATTGCTGGATCCTCATTAAAATATAATGAGGAAGAAGCCTTGCACTCCAGTGTGGAAGCTGTATCCTCCATATCAGCCTCCAACTGCTCATTTGCGAAAAACATTTGCCTGAAAGCTTCAACTTCTTTCTCTAAGAAATGCCTTTCCCTCTCTCTCCTTACCAAGATCTCTTTGAGAATGTTCATTTCTTCGGCATCATAAGCATATTTTTCTTCTATCATCCTCTGGTATTGCCAAGCTTCCATTTCAATTGATGCCTTCTCCTCTTGTAGACGAAGTATCATAGCCATGGCCTCATCTGCTGCAGTAGCAGCAGCACTTCTCTCTTTCTCAAGTTCAAGATACAGAGTTGAACGAGCGGCAAGCTGTTCTTCCAGTGCTTGTTCCAAAATTCTAATTGCATCTTTATCAAGGCCATCAAATTCCAGCTGCCCTTGCAAATTGTAGTTGAACTCTTGAACAAGTAACACATCCTTCTCATTTACTTTATTTTCATCAAGAGGTTCGTTCAATTCATTAAGCATACCAATCTCCTCCTTAAAATCTCCCTTTTCGTCTAAAATAATAAAACCATCCACATAAAACAGCATCAAAATATGCAGAAATAACAAATGGAAATGTAAGTGTGTAACTGCATTCTGTTTCACGTGTCAAACCACAGCAAAAGCATGTAGTTTTTGTGCCTGATGGAAAAGACTTTAAAACTTAAGCTTTACCACCTAAAAGTTCGACATGAAGCAATATAAAAACCTTAATTCCTGACATATGCAACCAGTACAACCAGCCATTTAGTAAATTGAAATCCAGTGTTATTATGATTGATGTATTTCATTAATTCCTATTAATTAACACTGTAACTCTAAAATTGGAAAGTCTAACAAAAATATTTTAAGGCTCAAATCGGGCATGCTAAGATTCACCTCTAAAATTCAATATTCAGTAAAAAGTAACCAATATTCATAGATATTAACAAAAGGGGTGGCCCTACATTAAGACAACAAAGAACCTTTACAAATATGAACTTTCATAAACTTTTTAAAAGTATGAACATTCAGACATAATTAATGCAGGCTCTATCCTAATACAAAAGATATATTCGATAATAATTTGTTGGCATTCATATACAAGGTAATGATTTAACTTGGCTCTCTTCAATTTGTCTATAAGGTGATCTATTAGCCACCAAAAAGACTCACACCATATTGCAAATTCTACATTATTATAAAAGAAGCGGTGTACAGTCAAAATAATATGGAACTAATAACAACACGAATATGGAATTATGGAACTTCAGACTCTCTTCATTTTGTATTTCAGATAATTATGCTCACAAAAAAGACACCACAATGATGCACTGTCGAGTTTATAACGAGTTCGAAGTATAGTTAGAACATCATGAGAAAAAATGTTAATTTGCTCTAAGTTAAATACAATCAAATAGCAATAACAATTTTATGCTGAAACTAAACTTCAGAGCATAATTTTACACTTACAATCAAGACTATCAGTTCCCACGTGAAGTGGAACTGAGCTGCATTCTGTGATCTCATTTACTATTTTACTAACACTGGCAGGAGACCCCAGAACAGCCTGTTCATCCGACAATAATGGATCAAGAGATGAAACTGATGGAGACTTATCATTATCAGCAGAAGCATTTTCGCGATGCTTGATACCAGAACTTAAACTCCGACTAGTAATCGCCTTCCCTTTAACATCAAAACTTCCTTCTTCCACAGGAGATTCTCCCTCAATCACTTCTCGCGAAAATGAGCGACATGATGCTTCACCCTCAAAGTTTCTCTCTATTTTCAATTGGGGATTCAAGTTATTCGCGAACACCGAATCGAAAGGGAACTTGGTCTTAACCAAGAATTGAACATTAGATATTTTCTCTGGAGGGCAATCCACTAACAGACTTTGCAAGCAGTTGTTGTAATTAATCTTACTGGGGTTACCGAAAAGTCCATGGCAAGGACAAGGCAAACTCAATCCAAACAAACCGAGAAATTTTGACATAATATAAGCAAGTGTTGATCCACATAAGAGTAAATAAGCTATAGAAAGATCAAGATATGCACCGACTAGTTCACTAATTGTCCACGCCTCTATAGCTTGACAAGCCATTTTCTTTCCCATAACAAAACTTTATCACTTAATGCATATATCTCAAAACACAAATAGCCAAAACTAATCAGCTAATTTTCTGATTGGTTACCAAGAAAACTGAGAAAAAACAAAAGGAAACAAAAGGCATTAACATTCTAAAACTTTCCCAACCAAATTCAGCTCTGTTTGGTAGGCAAGAAAGTTCAGGAAAAGAAAGAAAGAAACGTATATCAAGATTTTAACACCTGTCCATTAACTCAAAACCTAAGTAAACGCGAAAAAAAAATAGAGAACTAACGAAACTTGGCTATGTTTGGGGCGGAAGAAGTGCGTTTACGCTTCCTCTGTTTTCATTTCCAGAGAAGAATAACGGTGATAATAACGAACTCATTTAACTCACCGAGCTGTGGGTGGGTGGAGTCAGTACCCTAATATATTTAGAGGGTTTGTTGCAGATGGGGGAAACAGAGTTTCTTGTTTTGATTGTGATTCGAATTTGATTGTTTCGTTTCAGATTCTTCAGTTACATTCCCGAGGGGGAATACGGCGTCGTAGGGTGTGTCTGGGATATGGACAATATGGTCGGTGAGAGTGAGAGTATGAGTATGGTATGGTTTTATTATTATTTTTTTTAATAATACCGTATGTATTAAACAAATCTTTATAAGATTTGTGTATAAATTGATATGACACAAAATGAATGAAAAAGTCACATCACTTTGTACACAAATCTTTTTAAGATTTGTTTATATATGTAGCATTAGTTATTATTTTATTGAGTCATGTTAGACATATAAACAATTTTTACAAAGATTTGTGTACAAACTGATGTGGTAGAAAATGAGTGAAAATCAATTTGTACACAAATCTTTGTAAGATTTGTTTCATTGTTTGTACGTCTAGCATTATTGTATTTTATTTTTAAGAGTAAAGGACTTTTCCCCCACCAAAAAAAAGGTTTAATGACACTTTCCCACCATCGGACTTTTAAAATACCACTTCACCACTCAAAACACAAATATGTTAATAATTTTTGTTGTGAAGAAGGGCAAGATGGTCAAAAGCTAGTTAAAAAGAATGGTAGAATGGTCATATTACCGTTTGGCTAGAATCTTCTCAAACCCTAACCACCGGTTTATGCCATTTAGGTGATTCGACATGATTCCGACGCCGTTAATCAGTGTCGACTACACCCTCAACTTCCCCATCCTTCACTCACAAAAACCCCTCACTCTCCCACCACACCGAGCACACCAATCGCTAGCCACTACTGGTTTTTTGTTCGCACGACCTTTGAGCTTCCAGGCTAGATTCCGACCAATTTGGTTAAGAAAAACTCCATCTGAAGCTACTTGTAGCATCAGCGGCACCTCCTTTCCAAAAGCCCCATCATCCTAGACTTGGTTGTTCACCGTTCATCAGACGTCAACCCTTCTACAAAAGAACTAAACCACGATCGTTAGTGATTGGAGAGCTATCACGGTTTAGATTGTTAGGGCTATTGAAGAGGGATGACTGATGATTCATTTGGTGGTAGAAGGTCAGATTATGGTGGTCGGAGTCAACCGAAATCATGTGTGAAAGTTTGATTTGCGGTGGCGTGCGATTAGGGATTGAAATCTGGTGGGGGTATTTTTGTCTTTGCAATTAAAACTATTGTATTTAAAAGAAATTATTAACTGAGTTTGTGTTTTGGGTAGGAAAGTGGTATTTTAAAAGTATGAGGGTGGAAAAGTGTCCTTAAGCCATTTTTTGGGTGGAAAAAAGGCGTTAACTCTATTTTTAATATTAAATTTTATGATAAATAAAAACCTTTGGATCTAGAGGAATTATATTAAATTGGCCTCATAAATCTAACATGAAAGTGGGATACCGTTTGAAGAAATAACAAGATTTCGACCCTATGAAGTTTAATAAGGTTCACTTAATGAAGGAGAAGAGGAAGATTTAAAAAACTAATAAAATGGATCTAGATTTGCATTTTTAAATAACATAAGCTTGTTGCATATTTTAAAACACAAGGAAATTTTCACAATTTGCTTTACGTATGTTTCTTTAGGTTAGGAGTACAATCACCAAACCAAGTAATTGATTATAAGGATCACAAAATACCAAACTTTGAACTATTAAGATCATTGTGACCCACCCGAACATGGTGAGGTTGGTAGTTAAAATATTTATGAGATTAATGTTATGATCTATTGATAAATTGATATTTATTTAATGGGGATGGGAGCGCAACTTGGTCCTATCTTGTAACTTAACGATGGTCATAATCTAGCCATAGATCTGACCGAAAACGGTCATATTAGTGTACGACTGATCAGATCCAATCAGTCATGCGTTGTTCCAACAACTGTCAACTGCCGTCTGGTGATAGTGATCAGCAGCCGGTTGTCCTTTTGGCTTGTTGAGGCGTTTTAGTTAGTTTCTAAACTTTTATTGTGGGGGTGTTTAGCTAAATTAACAAATGTAAGGGGTTAAAAAAATATAAAATAATAATAATAATAATAAAATAGAAGGCTAATTTAGTAATCTATATAACATACCCACCAATTTATTCCTCTCAACTAAACATATAAATATAACATACCCACCAATTTATTTTAACCTAACCAAATATATTTCCCTAAATATTTCTAGTAATCTATCATCTCATTAATATAACATTCTCAATAGCACAACATTCCCTAAACCAAACGTATCCTTACAAGAATGGGAGCCTTCGACCCGTTTGTGGTGGGGATGACATACTAAATTCGGGGCCAAATCGGGGACGGGGATTAAAATTCATCCCTGCATTGATTTCAAGCCGAGGATGAGGATGAAAGCCTAAGGCTGACCCAGTTTGAAATTACTGTAAAATATTAAAAATTAAATAAACAATTTATTTTTACTATTTTCTTAGATTGGTGTTATTTAACTCCCACCTAAACTTGTTTTAAACTCCAAAATCAATTAAATTTAAATAAATTTCATTTATTCCAAAATTAAAATTTTCCTAATCCTTTTTGTTGTGTGTGGTTTTTCCATCAAGCGCGGGCTAACTCAAGGATATAGCTCGACCTGGAATGAGCTCGACAACTATGATTGATTGACCCAGCATAAGCTAGTTGCGAACAATTCAAGGAATCATTCAATCAATCCCTAGATTACTTCAGATCCCAGATATTGCGGGAAAGACTGGATCAATGGTGATCACTGCGCAATCACAGCACCTAATCGCGAGGATATCAGAATTATGATTCAAATGAGTTGTAATCCCCCAAATTTCATTTTTTCCTTTGTACCAATCTTGTATATAAATCCCTCCCAGACAATGAGGAGGGGATCACGAATTTCAGATAAAAATCGAATTGTAAACTCTCACAGCAAATGCAAAAACACAGTGGACGTAGGCTATTAACCTGGCCGAACCGTTTTAAAAATCTCTTCGTTTTTAGTTCATTTCATTCATATTCATCGCTGATTTTCACTAATCATGAGCACACCGATTTCGATCCTGGCAAAGTCAATCAAATCACGCTGGTTGGTGTAGAATTTTGTATCAACATTTTGGCACTAGAGGAAGGGCCTTCGCCAATATTTCAAATATTCTGGCAAACGTTCACCACAATTTACCTGTTCCAAGGCCAAAATGGTGTACACTAGATCGAAAACTACCACCAGGAATCACGAGAATGTGGAAACACCCACCAGGAGGTGCAACAGGAGAACGTTGGACGCAACCACCTGTGTCGCCAACTCACCACACTGCGAACAACCAAGGGGTAGGGACGTCAGCCCTCGAGAATGGCCAGCTGATGGAGATGATCAGGACAATGGTTGCACAAGCGGTGCAACAGAACGTGGCTGAGTTGAGGAACCAACAACCGGTTGCCCAAAACTACGACCAGCCGCGTTTCGCTAATGCAATACCAACAGGTATGAATTCTGCAGGTGGACAATCTGCTTCGTCACCGCCAAGGGGTGGTCAACGCCTCCAACCTCGCAGGCAGCACTCTACGCATGAGCGTGAGTCTTGCGGGCAAACAAACCTTGGAAGGCGTGTGGGAAACAACCGCTGAGTGAAAGCAAAGGGAAAGGATACCACCGAGAAGCTCGGCGGTATCCCCAGCGTCAACGTGCCAGTTTTAACCCAGGCCCAATGCAAGATTGATCTTCCCAGGCTTGCGAAGCGAGTCATGTGCGTTAATCTGGCAATGATCGATGTTCTGGTTATGACCGACGTCACGAGCAACGCATTAACGAGCATGACTCGACCTCGCACATTAATGTGCACGCCAGAAGAGCTTCACAAGCAACAAACTTGCAGACTCATTTGCTTGAAGTGGGGCTTAACAGACCAGCCAGGGCAACCAAAATGAAGACTTAGATCGCATGCAGAGGAAGCTTGACGACCTAAAAGCTTGCCAAAACAACCTAGCGGATGAAGTGATAAGTTCCCCTTTTACGGAGGAAGTTCGTCAGGCCTCGCTCCCATAAGGGTTCAAGGCACCGGAAAGCAAGTTCGACGGGAGAGGGAACCTTAGAGACCACCTTGACAACTTCAATGACCTGATGGAGCTACACTAGGTTAGTGACTTAGCGAAATGTCAGTGCTTCGCAGTCACATTAGTCAAAAATGCCAAGAGGTGGTATAAAAGGCTCAAGGTGAACTCCATTAACTCCTAGCAACAATCCTCTTCGCTGTACTTACAACTATTTCAGGCAAGGAGGCAGTTCGCGATGCTGCTTGGCTACTTGAGCAACATTCACCAAGAGTGAGACGAATCATTGACCTCGTATTCAATGAGGTTCCAAAACAAGTAGGCAAAAGTCGTTGATGCCCCTAAAGAATCCATTCAAACTTTGCTGATTGTAGGGATCAGGCCTAACATAGAATTGTGGAAAGAGCTACAGAGTGAAGATCATGTGAGCCTAGCCAAATTCTACCAGATGGCCGCGAAATACCAACAAGTAGAGAGCTCGCTGGTAGCGTTAGCCAGAAGCTCAACGTGGGGGGTCTTGGACAAGAGACAAGATCACCCTTCAGATAAGCATGGGGGTCAAGATCGTAACGATAGAGATTGCAACAGGTCCTAGAAGAAATAGAGGATAGATAACCGCGGTAACAGACAACCTTTCCCGCAGTATGCAGAATACAACCCCCTCACTCAAGACATCACCCACATATACGAAATGTCTCGAGAGGCGAAGAGACTACCTACTCCAGAAAGGATGAGGGGGCTCCAGGCAGAAGAGACCAGCATAAATATTGCCGATACCACAAAGATGTCGGGCACAACATGAATGATTGCCGAGCCCTGAAATACGTTATCGAAGAGCTGATAAGAAGAGGCCACTTGAAAGAATTTGCTAAGGCAGAACCAGCGCACGAAAACCTTGGCGAGCAAAGTAGTCAAACCCCAGGATAGGTTTAGGTTCCAACTCAACCAAATCCCAACGAAGTCTTCGTGAATATGATCTATGGAGGGCCCGACATAGAAAGAAGCTCGAGACGGGCTCGCGAGTAGTATGCTCAGGAAGTGAGGACATACTCGATTCCCTTAATAATGGGCTGCGAGAGAAAGCCACATAAGTGGCCCAAATAGGAAAGCGAGGTAGTGGGGTTCACAGTTGACGAGTGAGAAACATCCCTCTGTCATAATCATGACGCGATTGTAAACGCGGCCAGGATCGGCAATGTAAGAGTGTTAAGGGTTATGGTCGACAACAGGAGCACGACAAACATCATATTCTTGGGAGCCTTCCGAGGAATGGGATTCACATAAAGGAACCTAGGAGTGTGCCCCTTGCCACTCTATGGGTTCACTGGGGATAGCCTGGTTCCCAAAGGTACTATCGACCTTCTCGTAACTCTGGGGATAGAACCAAAGGTCAAAACAGTGATGGCCGAATTCTTAGTGGTGGACTACTCGAACACGTACAATGTCATCCTTGGAAGGCCAATCCTAGATGATTTAAGCGGAGTCACATCAGTGCGCTACCAAGCGATGAGATTTTCGACTTCAGGGGGAGTCGCGACGATCAAGTGCTGTACCAAGGAATCTCGAGAATGCAATAATCGAGCTATAAACGCTGCACAAAAATGGTCACACCGAAAGACAATGATCATCGTAGAATCCAAGCCGAACCTTGGGTCACTAGAGGACACTATAGATCCTCGCATCCATAAAGAAGAGCCCGCAGCAGGACTGATCGAAAAGCTGCTAGAAATAAGAGTTAGCGAGGAAGATCCAACTCGCGTGCTGAAAATCGGCAGCATCTTGACCAGAGAAATTGATGATAATCTGATCGGGTTCTTGAAGAGGAACCTCAACGTATTCGTGTGGGTGTACGCAAATATGGTTGGGATCAGTCCCGAGGTGATGTGCCACAGGTTGCACCTGGACCCACAAGCTCAGCCCATAAGGAAGAAAAGAAGGGCCATGGATGCAGAGCGCTCTCAAGCGCTCAAGGATGAAGTCGATAAACTCTTAGAAATCAACTTCATCAGGGGAGTCAAGTACCCCGACTGGCTCGTCAATCTAGTCCTAGTCAAAAAGTCGAATTGCAAGTGGCGGACTTGCGTCGACTTCACGGATCTAAATAAGGACTATCCAAAAAATAGTTTTTTGCTACCACAGATCGACCAACTAGTAGATGTGACAGCGAGAAACGTACAACTTAGCTTAATGGATGCATACTCGGGATATAACCAGATCCTAATGTACCAGCACGATGAAGAACATATTTTTTTTATTACTGACCGTGGAATCTATTGTTACAGGGTTATGCCATTTGGCCTTAAGAACGCTGGGGCGACCTACCAGCGCTTGGTGAACAAAATGTTCACCAACCAAATTGGCTGATCCATGGAAGTATACATCGACGACATACTCGTCAAGTCAAAGGTCATTGAAAGTCACATTGAACACCTAGGAGAAATGTTTGACATCCTTAGAAAGTATCAAATGAAGCTCAATCTACTGAAATGTGCTTTTGAGGTAAGCTCCGAAAAATTCTTAGGCTTCCTCGTGAACCAACGTGGTATAGAAGCAAACCCGGAGAAGATCTAGGCCCTACTTGACATGAAAAGCCTGACTGACATAAAGTAGGTACAGAGCTTGACTGGACGTGTGGCCACGCTCAATGGATTCGTTTCTCAAGCCACGGACAGGTGTTTACCCTTTTTGAGACCCTGAAGAGGAAGAAGGGTTTCAAATGGACAGAGGAGTTCAAAAGAGCCTTCCAGGAGCTGAAGAAACACCTTGAACAACCTTCCCTACTGTCAAAACCCATCCAGGGTGAGCCGTTACTATTGTACTTGTCAGTATCAAAATTCACTGTCAACGCAGCATTGATACGTGAAGAGGAAAGAATACAATGACCAGTGTATTATTTAGGCAAGAGACTGCTCGACGTGGAGACAAGGTACTCAGAGATGGAGAAGCTCGCCTACGCCCTTGTTGTTGCTGCCAAAAAGCTGCGACTGTATTTTCAGGCACACTTCATCCATCTGCTGACAAACTTCCCCTTGAAGAAGATAATGCATAAGCTCGAGGCATCGGGTAGACTGATCCAGTGGACGATAGAGATGAGTCAGCACAACATCAAGTATATCTTGAGGACATCGATCAAAGGCTAGGCCGTAGCAGATTTTATATCTGAGTTTTCCTATCAACCAGAGGCTGAGCCAAGCCCGCCAAAGGCAGATACCTCAGGAGAGATCGAGCAACATAAATAAAAGAGCGACAACTTATGGCTGTGGGCATTGTTCATAGATGGCTTCTCGAATGAAAAGGGAGAAGAAGTAGGCCTCTTGCTGGAAAGTCTAGAGGGAGACCCAATCAGAGCTATAGTAAGGTTCGGGTTCAACGCCTCCAATATCGAAGCTGAGTATGAGGCATTGCTCACAAGTATCTGACTTTCCAGGGAAATGGGGGCAAAGTCCATCAAGATTTATAGTGACTCATAGCTCGTGCTCCATCAAGTTATCGGGGAATACCAAGTGAAGGAAGATAGGATGGCATCCTACCTTCAGCAAGTGGAGATCAAGCTCGGACAATTTAGATACTTTACCATTCATCAAATCCCAAGGGAGAAAAACTCGTAGGCAGATGCATTGTGATAATCCTAGCATTATACTGTTTTATCTATGCTTTTTGGCTGGATTTTGGATACTTCTTCTTAAGTTTGTGGCAGAATTGCAACTTAATTTCATATATTTTACGTTTTAGGCCAAAACATACAGTTAGAGCAAACAATGAGCGAAATTGAGTTTCTGGAATCAGAATCAAGCGAATTTCAGGAATCGGGAAAGTTCTGATGCAGATTCGAAGCACTATGAAGCTTGTTCCTATTGGAGATCACTAAGATTAAAGATTCAAGCAAAGAAGCAAGCGGATGGCAGTTTCGTAATTTTAGAATAGTTCAGAAAAGTTCGCCACGGTGAAGTTTGTTCTTCACCACAGCGAGAAAGTCTTGGGTCAGATAGTGAAATAAAATCCAATTCGATGCCGTGGCAAAGTTTATTCTTCATCGTGGCGAAAACTATAATTTTAGTTTGTGCCTGAATTGCATCTTAATTTCATATATTTTATGTTTCGGGCCAAAACGTGCGGTTAGAGCAAACACTGAGCGAAATTGAGTCTCTGGACCTAGAATCAAGCGAATTTCAGGAATTGGGAAAGTTCTGATGCGGATTCGAAGCACTATGAAGCTTGTTCCTATTGGAGATCACTAAGATTGAAGATTCAAGCAAATAAGCAAGCGGATGGCAGTTTCATAATTTCAGAAAAGTTCATCGCAGTGAAGTTTGTTCTTTGCCGCGACGAGAAAGTCTCGGGTCAGATAGTGAAATAAAATCCAACTCGATGCTCTTCGCTGCGGCGAAAACTGCAATTTTTAGTTTATTAAAACTGTGCGTTTTAATTGTATGGGATTAGTCTTAGGACTTAGGGTTGACTATTTAAGAGGGACTTAGTTATTTTTGTAGAGGTTCGACACTGTTTGGAGCAAAATGAGAGAAATTGAAGATTGGAAGCCTTTGGGTTCATCAAATAGGGAAGAATTTATTCTCTTTTCGTTAGTCCAGCATGTTGAACTCTGTTTTTACTGCTTTTATTTTGATTTGCTTTATTTTTAGTATGAACTAATTCACTTTTGAGTTAGGGTTTTGATGTAATTGGGATTTTAATGTCTGTTTTCATATTTATTGCTTAGATTGTGTATTTATTCTTGTTCTAATTGAAATTAATTGTTGAGCATGATGAGACTGAGAAGTGAATCATGTATTAGCCTCTTAGAGTAAATACCATTGATTGATTGAACGCTAGAGACAGGTTCGAAGATCCATGAAATCAGTTTAGGATTCCACTTAGCTTAATGGACTTAGAACTATTAACCTTCATTTTGTTGGGTGCGGAAGTTTAATAGGGATAAGTAGGAAAACATAGCCTGAGAAGGTATGTTTTACATGTTAGGGTGTTCAATTTATAATCCTTGCATGTGAACTTAGAAGCAACAAAAATTGAAGATTAATTCATAAAATCCTAGTGAAGTCAAAACCCTAACCGCTTTGTCTTAATTGATATTTTCTTGAATTGATTTTGCTCTCATTAATTAGATTTTAAATTACGTTGTGGATTTTGTTTTAACTTCAGCTTAAATGTCTCCTGCGAATCCAACCATTTTTCGTTTGCTCCAACTTGATATAAATTAGTATAGTACTTGACACGCTATCCTATTGGGAACAATACTTTACTCATCATTCTATTAATTGTTGTGATTAGTGCACTTGCTACACATTGCATGTTGTAAAATCAATTCATCACATTGGCTCGCTTGGCCTCAGCAATGAACAATGGGAAGGCCGATTCAATCCCAGTTAAATTCCTCCCAAAACCAAGCATCTCCGCTCCACAAGATCCAATGTTAACCACAAGTTAAAGGTACAGTTGGATAAATACAATCACCACCTACTTGAAGGACGACACACTACCAGAAGACAAAAACCGAAGTTAGAACAATCCGCATGAAGGTAGCTCGGTACACTCTCATCAACGATAGATTGTATAAGCTTGGATTTAACATACCGTTGTTGTGATGTATAGACCACGAGGATGCAAATTATGTTCTTAGAGAAATACATGAGAGAATTTGCGGGAACCACGTAGAGGGCAGATCTCTAGCTTACAAGGTGCTCCACCAGAGATATTACTGGCCAACGGTTTATGATGATGCAACAGATTATGTCCGCAGATGTGATAGATGCTGGAGATTTACAGATATTCCGCGGACTCCACCACAATAATTGACCACTCTGACAAGCCCATGGCCATTCATGATCTGGGACATTGACCTTATCCGCCCATTGCCTCAAGGAAAAGGGGGCATTAAATTCGTGGTAGTTGCCATGGATTATTTCACCAAGTGGGTAGAAGCCAAACCACTGGCAATAATAACGTCGAGCAGGCTAAAGGATTTTGTCTATAAGAACATAATTTGTCAGTTTGGGATTCCCTACACAATAATAACCGACAGTGGGAAGCAATTCGACAGCGAAGATTTCAAGACCTTCTATGATCAACTTGGCATCAAGAAGAGTTTTGCTACCGTCTATTGTCATCAAACCAACGGATAAGTAGAGGCTGTGAACGAAGTAATCAAGCATACCATAAAGAAGAAGCTTGATGACCTTAAAGAGAGATGGGCTGACGAGCTGCCAAAAACTTTATGGTCTTACAGAATGACTGCCAAGAGCTCAACGGCAAGACCCCATTTTCTTTATCTTATGGATGTAAGGCAATGGTCCTGGTTGAAGTAGGAATCAGTTCGTTCTGAAGAGAAGTCTTCAACGAAGGAGCAAACGAAGACCTTCTCCACCTAAGGCTAGATCTGATCGAAGAATATCAAGCTAAATCTCAGCTGAGGCTTGCCTCGTATAAACATCGGGTTAAGTGATACTTCAATACCAAGGTAAAAAATAGAGACTTTGAAGTGGGTGATCTAGTCCTCAGAAAAGTCGTCTAAGGTACTCAAAACCCGAACTTGGGGGTACTTGAGCCCAAATGGGAGGGTCCCTTCAGGATATCCGAAAAGCTCGCACAAGGATCCTTTCACCTGAAACGTCTCAACGGCGAAGCAATAATGCGAGCTTGGAACGTCGAGCACTTGCAAAGGTATTACAAATAAGCAGATCGAGTTTCACTTGTGCTTATGTTCTGCATTCATGTTCGTTGTAAGGCCATTTACGGCCAAAATACTTTATCAATAAACGAGGTATTATTCATTATTTTCTATGATTCATTGCAAATATCTTAAGATCATTAGCATTTCACTAAATCGTGACCTAAGCGACGATATTCTTAAAAAAAAAAAACTCACAGTGAAGAGTCCAAGAAAGGCAGCTTATCTCGAACAAGCCACGCCAAAATCCAACACTTTGAGGGTGAAACACCCCTAAATCGACGAAGTTAAACTTGAAATCAATTTCAAGGAAAAACAAGTCGAAGGAAATCGACCTTAAGCCGGCGCCCAAAAAACTTGAAAAGGGCAATAAGGTCCGAAATCGAAGTTGAACGGCGCATAAGATTTCCTCATACAAATCCGAAAAAGCTTATTAAGAAGCGAGCTATGCGTAACCTTAAGCAAATTTGAATTTTAGTGTTACAAGTCCTACTAGGACGACAAATTGACTCTGTAGAAGTATAATAAATATTGCTCGACATGGAAACAATAAAAGTTTCTTTCATTGATTAAGTTTAATTACAAAGGCAAAAAAACAAAAATGACTTTTCAACTAGGTAAGGGAGCAGGAGCTTCATCGAGAGGAAGAGATGGCTCGTTAATAGGAGGAACGATGACTTCCTCTCCAAGGTCGGGAACCTTAGCTAGTGGAATCATGTTCAGGGGAGTTGGATCCTCGACCCGGAGCTAGGGCTCGATCTCTTCTTGGTCCTTGCCCTCTTCCTTGGACTCATCCGAGTAAACATTGGTTTCCCCCCGAGCTTCGACCTTTATCTTTTCCACTTCCTTCTGATAAGCTTGGGGAAGGAAAGAGAAGTCAATCGAAGGATGGGCTTCCTACAATTTTCGGACAAGAAAGACGGATGTTTCCCATACCTGAGTAGTAATAGCCTCGTTCAACTCGTCAATCCGAAGCCTGAGCTATCTAGCCTCAACTTTGGCCTCTTGGCGACCTGCCAACTCCCGGCCAAGGTCGAGCGAAGACTGTTTGGACTTGGCCTCCCAGTTTGTGGTAACTTTCTAAGCCGAGGATAGCTTAGAATTCAGTTTGTTGTTGGCACCCTGCTGTTACGCCAAAGCCTCTGCGACCTTTGCTGCCTTAACTCGAGCGTTCTTACTCACTTTAAGCTTGTCAAGGAATTCCCTTTCCTTGACCTGAAAGGTTGCGACTTCCCCCTTGAGCCGCTCGAGATCAGCGCTTCTAGCCTTCTTCTCTTTCTCTGCAAGCTTGGCCCTAGCCAGAGCATCCTCCTTCACTGTCTCTATAGCCTTCCATTTTTGGTGGTTTGCTTCTAAAGTGTCGTTGCATTCCTCGTAAAGAAGTTTGCTTGCCATGACAGCCTGAAAAGAGAAGATGGGGAGTCAACAAGAAGCGAGAATAGCATGCAAAAGAAAAGGGGGCACGAACTATCGGTACCTTCACCACGTAGTTGCAAGTTAAAGCTAACATATGAGAGGGAGACGAGTCCTTGACAGCCACGAATGTTCATAGGGTAACGCAATCCCTAGCCACTGTGGCCCCAACATCGATATGGTCAGGGAGTTGGTTGATCAGCCCATCGACCATAGCTTGGGCTGTTTCGTTTGTCTCCTTACTTTTTGGTTGGGATGAGCCAAGTTTACTCCCCCTAGAATCACTTGCCTCGCCAACAGAAGCGGATTTCTTCTTGGCCAAGCATTTGGCCACTTCTTTTCTAAGGTCGCTGGCTTGCGTGGTGACCTCTTTGCCTGAGCCAATTTGCTACTCGCGTGCTTTATTTTTCTCCGAGCATCCAGTTGGCTTAGACGTCTTCTTCATTGGCCCATTTCGAGGCTTCGTAATGTTTTTCCTGCCAACCGCCTTAGTGGCAGTTGTGGGCTTCTTTGTGCTTAGGCCTCCCCCAAGCTCGCCACCAGCACGCTTCGAGCCGGTAATGTCTGCGGGCTACTTCGTCCTTGATATAGCCGAAGCCTTCGTGGCTCATTTTCTTCTTTTTTGGGCTTTCGACCCATATTGCTTCAAGGAAAAAGGCAAACGAGTTAGCAATCTATTTGCGCGGAAAAGCAAACGTGAGCAAGTAACAACTTAACCTTTCTCCAAAAGCGCTAGAAAATTGGCCTCGTCCTAACAAAAGTAATACGCTTTTAGGTGAGGAAGCATAAAAAGCACGTTAACGTTGCACAGATTGTCCGAAAGATCGCTAAAACGTTGCATTCTTTGTAAGCTCGTAGCTGGATGATAACTCTGCTCGACATTAACTACAAAAACAACACAGGATGATCAGTTAGAATGTACAGCTCGAGAATAATCCTCGCACATACACGGGAAGCCTGAGCCTTACTCGCTTCCGCAGCAAAGACACTGGTCTCCCGGGCTTCGTAGAAAAAGAACTGAGAATCCCAGTATGGAACTTTCTACGAGACATCTCCCAACCCGTTGAAACGTGCTCTCCTCACTTTGGAAAGGTAGTACGTCTAGTCTTACCCTTTTTTGAGCCTGTACAAGTGGATGAGCTCTTCGACGGATGACTCGCCCAAGTCAACGATAATGATCACATAAGAATTGGTCGTTAGTTGAAGAGGAACAATGTCAAATCACCTTAACACGTTATCGATTAAGTAGTGCGGGGGAATGGATACCCCACACCTAAGGAGAGTCTCAAAGGTGGCTACCCATCCATAAGAGGGGTTCTTTCGAGAATATTCCCCCAGAACCATCAAGTTAAGCTACTACGCGTAGACCACTCTTATGCGTTCAAGATCCTCGAGGGTGATCGAGGATTGTGATTCTCTTCATAGCCTATAGGCTGGAGACGGTGGGGAGTGAGCCAGCTGAATCGAAGCATGATCGGATAAGCCCACAGCATCAAGGTCCGAGCTTCGAATGGCAAATTCTTCAGAGACCTCGGGGGACACATCCTCAAGAGCTGCCAAGCCTGCTGGCGAATCAAACATTCGGTCTATAGTGTGACTACTAGAGGAAGACATGGTTGTAGCTCGCTTTTGGGTACTTGAAAAAAGAAACGAACCTATGTTAAAGCTTGAACAAATCGGCGAGCATTCCACACTCGCTTCTATTTTAGGCACCAGAGATAGCTCGCGCAATACAACGAAGGGATGCGACCTACCTAGGATACCCATGGCCACCACATTAAACCCCTTTAAAACCTGAGAAAGCTAGAGAAGCAACCAAAAACGCTACTAAAACCTTAAAACATCCAATGTGGCCACTACAGTAGCCACCATTTGACGCAAGAATAAGAAAAACAGAAGAAAATAAGGAAAATAGCCTTACCGGAATAAGAAAAGTGCTGGGAACTTGTGAGAAAGACCACCGTGATGACGTAAGAACAACGGCAAAGGAGAACCAGAGTCAAAATAACTTTTAGAGTGACTATTCTGAGGTTTTTCGCTACCTTTTATAGTGGTTTGCATGGGAGACGAAGGGACGGGGTTTAATCGTGGTCGTTGACTTATAATCGATCTTGACCCTTCATTCATCGAGCAATCTCAACCCGTAGGCATGGCCACACGTCGACCATCTGCAAGGAGCGATGAACTGACAAATTGTATAATGATAACAGTCATCGCACGTCGCCTCGACTTCGCCTGTGAACAGTTGAAGTCGCCTACGCATGATGAAACGTAACTGACAAAGGATGCCGCATTTAATGCGGCACGACCACGCAGAAATTACCTGTATGCCCTGACTATTCATATTCTGAGTTTTGACAGGTACCATGAAGAATAAAGATCCAAGTGTGAGGTACATCGGCCAACCACAAGGTCGATCATAGGGGCCCAGTCGGACACGCATTCGGAGACTCACTGTTGAAGCCGAACTTGGCATCAAATCGAGCAATGGTCTTCGAAACCCAAAAAGAGCACCGAACACTAGGGGGCAGATGTTGTGTGTGGTTTTTCCGCCAAGCTCGGGCCAACTCGAGGTTATAGCTCAACCCGGAATGAGCTCAACAACTATGATTGATAGACCCAGCATAGGCTCGTCGAGCTATAGCTCGACCCAGCATAAGCTAGTCGCGAACAATTCAAGGAATCATTCCATCAATCTCCAGATTACTTCAGATCCTAGATATTGCGGGAAAGACTAGATCAACGGTGATCATTGCAGAATCACATTGCCTAATCGCGAGGATATTAGAATTATGATTCGAATCAGTTGTAATCCCCCAAATTTCATTTTTTTCCTTTGTACCAATCTTGTATATAAAGCTCCATCAGACAATGAGGAGGGGGTTACGAATTTTAGATAAAAAAAATCACATTGTAAGCTCTCACCGTAAATACAAAAACACAGTGGACGTAGGCTGTTAACCTGGCCGAACCACTTTAAAAATATCTTTGTTTTTAGTTCATTTCATTCATATTCATCGCTAATTTTCACTAATCATAAACACATCGGTTCCGATCCTGACAAGGTCGATCGGATCACTTTAGTTGGTGTAGAATTCTGTATCAACACTTTTTAATAAATCTATTTTCATAATGTTTTTAATTTATCTTCTTTCTTAATACAGTACTTTTAATTTCTCATTTATTTAATCATGATTAATAAACATCAAAACATACAACATATTTTTTCAAAATCAAATTCTTCTTGAATTTTTTTCCTTGTGTTATTTGTTTATTTTTTGGAAGTGGATGAAATTTTACATGAATATACTTCTTGTTGATTCAGTGATTTGCACTAACGAGAAGTATGTAAATTCCATAATAAAATCTACATAAAGGATTTGTAAGAAATTTGTGATATGATGTTGGATCTATGAATAAATAAAAAATATAAACAACAAGATATTTTTAAAGTGGTTTGGATGTTAAATGCAAATCCTAGGTCAATTGTTTTTGTATTGCTTTTTTGTGTTTGTTTTCTTTCTCATGTACAAGTGTTGATTGCATAAAAGATCGATCCCTAATTTTGGTGAAAAATAAGCTTATATATTGTTACAATAACAAACTTGTAAATAAAGTTAACCTTAAATGAAATGATACGTGACGCGAATCCGCACTCGGGAGATTGACCGCACAACACTTGTGATTTATAAAAAGTTATAAAAACCTATAAAAACAAACAAAACAAAGGTTGGAAAAACTATTTCCTGTCATGATTTAAATATTCTTTTTGATAAGTTTTCCATAATTGATTTTAATTAATGAGTTTAAAAAAAATTAAACAGTTAAAAAGGATTGGGAATTTAGAGGAATTAAAAAAAGTGGGGAAGTGGAGAAGTTAAAAAAGATTTTTTTTTTTTTTAAAAAAAAAAAGGTAATTTTGGAATGAATAAAAAGTAATTTATTTTTTCTAATTGATTATAGGGTTCGAAAGAGTTTGAGTGGAGCTTAAATAATACAAATTTTTTTTTTTTTTTTTTTAATAATAATTAGATAATACTAGCTATCCTAAGTCCTAACTTCTAAATCTAATTTAATGCAATATTGCCAACTATATTTAATCAAGTAACAAGATTTTGCATCTTAAACATATATATTTGTTTTGAAATCATGCTTGTTTGCTTTTATATATATTTTATTAAGCTAAGATTATAAATATGAAAAAGAAAAAAAAAAAGGTCTGCATATGTAATCACATTCACTTATATTATATAGAAATTATGGAGAATAATAAAATATTAGTAATAATATACGAATTACTATCTATAGATTTATTAGGAATTTTCGTCTACAGATCTATTCTTCAAAACGTTACTGTATATAAGTTAAATTGATTTCTAATATGTATTTTGTTTTGTTTTCTTTCTTTTTTTGTTTTTTTTTAATAATTTTTTACAATAATATAGACTATTAGATTAATGAATTTTTTTTTCTTAATGGGTTTTACATGCCCTTCGTTTTTTTTATTTTTTAATATTGATGCACTTTTTAAACTGATATCTTTTTTCTTAAAACAATTAACCATACCAACATTTAATTCCAAACTTTGTGATTAAAACTAAATAAGATTTTTTCAAAAAAACCAAGACAATTAGGGAATTCAGGCCGAGACATGGATTGAATAAAGTTTCGGGGAATGTTTATCCCGTTCTCTACATACAATAAAAAGGGATAAAAATGTGTTTTTAATTCGGTGGAGGGTTTGGTCATGCATGCCCGACCAACCTCAGCCGGTTACCAACCCTAGTTAGACAATATAAGAGCAAATATTTTCCCAACCACAACCCCGACTCCGTATGCGCTACAGTCTAAAGCTTGAAAAGTATACCATGGGAAAGCACAAGTCAACAACGTCAAAACATATCCCTTCCAAATGTGTGTGAACCTACGTACATGGCATAAAAACATATCTCCATTTGTGACCATAGCTCAAAAGTGGTATTATATTCTAATGAAAAATTACGTTTATTTATAAATAAAGAGCCTTCATCTTATCACATTGACAGTGACACAAATGCTTCTTAGCTTTTACTTTAGTCAAACTCATTTTTCTTAAGTTTTAAATTACTCATGCTATCCTCATGTCAGATTATGAAAATTAAATGGATTAACACTACAATTAAGGTTAGCTGAATTTCAATTAAAAAAACACCTTTTGAATACACATCTGAACACGCTAAAAGTCGTTTTAGTGCAAGTGTGTGCTTATGAATTGAATTAATGTAATGTCATCCTATCCATAACACACAACACATGACACGGCTGGAAGAAAATTGTTGGAAAATTATAATCTGCAATGGCGGAAACATACACACCATTGCTCAAGCACCGAATCAAATAGAAATGAGTTAGATCTTGAGTTTATAAAGCTCAGCAAAACTCATCGCCTAACAAGAGCAAATCACATATGAAGCTCATTCGAGAAATCAGACCAATAAGATGTCCTTTACTCGAAAGAACAATGACAATTTGTCAACTCAACCATAATGCATTTGATATCACCCCAATGCGAAACTTATAAGCGGCAACGGTAGATGAGTAAAAGTAATCACAAGCTTACAAGATTTCTTAGAAGTCTCAAACTCAAATTTTCATTGATTAGACTCACCTTCAAAGTTAGCACACAATACTTATCCTTTTTCTATATCTACAAATAACTACTATATGCCACCGCAGCAAATCTAGAACCTACCAAATTGTCCTAAACTCAACAAAAGGTAACCATACCGCATTGGCAGTGTACCAAAGCAAGGAACATGGCAGTTAGATTCAACATCAATTAGAATTTATGGTAGAATATAGAGCATTCATAGTAGACCCGCTTGCAAATTAAAACAACATTCTCCCTTAATGTATACAACATAACTGTTGTCTGAAATGACCCCAGATATATTTATCCTCTATTAAATCATAGCTTGCCACTATAATATTATTCAATTTCTCCAAATCTACTAGATGTTTACGTCAAAAATCCTCTTACACACTCAATAACAGTAGGTAGATATTAGGGGAGAAATTAAACAGTAACAAACCAAAATACTCTAGCTATAAAGACACCTAAAACTGTGTCATGGAGATAACAGGAGAGTGCTCAACAATCATCACTATAATAGCATAATCATAGAAAAAGAGCAAATGTTTGGGAGTGAATGCGGCTTTCCAATCTAGCTATCTATTAACATAATAAACCATTTATAAGAAGATCCATGGTTTATCACTAGATGTTCACCCGACCTAATCATTCAAATTCTCTTAAACTAAAAAAAATGCACTAACACCACTGATTATACAATTTAACCATTAACTTCAAATCTAGGATTAACATTTATGGCGAGTAAAGCTGTCTAAGATATGTGCACATGAAATATGAACTAAAAATTCAACTTCCGGTGAGGAATGGCGTTACCTAGATCGACGAATGCAGCTGTCGCCGTCGATTTCCAACTAGGGAGAAAGATGTCGTCGATTTTCGACGAAGGAGGAAGACGTCGTCGTTGATTTCCGGTGAGTTCAGATGCGATTTGGGTGGGATTTCAGAGAGAACAGAAGACAGCCGAAACCATGAGAGTTTTGTGAGAAAAACTAAAAGAGAAGAAGATGAGAAGGGGATGTGACGCTGCGTGACAGAGAAGAAGAGAAGAAAGGCTGCGACGAATCGATGATGCGTGACAGAGAACTGAGAAAAAGAGAAGAATGGGCTGCGTGAGAGAAGACGATGGGCGCCGCGTATTAGGGATTAAAAGTGTGGACCGGTTTTTTCGCCGGTCCGGTTGGATCGGCGGTTCACTTATATTATCCAGTTTTCAACTAGTTTAAAACGGCTTAATACTTATTAACGGGTTTGAGGGTAAACCGAACCGGACACGTGACCGGTTCACGGTCCAACCGGGTTGGACCGGTCAGTCCGGTCCGGCTTTTAAAACAGCGATCCAGACCCACATTGGAGTCTGTCTAATCCTCGGGGCCACGGAATACCCTACAAGCCTAATGGACCAAGATAATTGCATAACTATTGTAGGTATCTCTCTTGCGACTTATACACAAGGCCCTCTGGGTATAGCTAACTCTAGTGGCTAAAGGGCTTGCCATCCGACCATAAGGGGAGAGGTAAAGTGATATTAATTTTAAAACTCCCCTATAATAAGAATAAAATGATTTTATTTTATATATATTTACATTAATACTTATATATATATATATATATATATATATATATGAGATAAACTAAATATATTATAAATCAATTTATTTATTTTTATATTTATATTTACATTAATACTTATTTATACTTTCTTTTCTATTTCATTTGCATTGTATTTTCCGTTACTTCATTATCATATAATTAGAGTTTCTTTTTTTATGTATGTTAAATTTCTCGTATAAACAAGATTTGTCAAAATAAGAGTCTCTCGTATCAACAAGATTTGTCACAAAAATTATTTCATATTTATGTATTATTTTCAGCCCTTCCTAAGATAAATTCCTGGTTTTCCCCTTGTACTTATAGTGTGAATTATGTATTCGCGCATAGTTTGAATTATGTATAATTTTTACAAACCTCCGGTGAATTATCCAAAATTTATTGTTTTATTCTACTTAATCTTCTTTATGAGCCATCTCCACTTCCCATTTTGTTTTGAAGCATGAGTCCACCAACACTTTACCATGCAATCCTCCAAAACCCTAAAACTATCGGTCGAGTCTTATCTTGCATTTTGTTACTCTTTTCCTTGGACTTTTAATTCTATTTTTAAAAGAATAATAAGTAAAATTAAGTGGCAAAGTTCAAAGTTGAAATTATTATTTTTTCTACAGGCTGCGGAATGATTGATGCTCAAAAATGGTGGGCCTAAGTGATTGCTGTCTTTCTGAGATCATCATCATCTCTACGAGCTGAAACTAAAGAGATATTGATGGAAAATAAAGCTGCAAATAGGAGAACTATATACGAATTCGCTATTACAAACCATGAAACACGTTTAGGACAATTATAAGAATCACTCCCCAAATTTTAATGCTATTTGTTGATGCGGGATTTTGCACCAACGAAACGTACGTGCAAAATGGTGCAGGGGGCCCCGAAATCACACGTGAAAATAATGGATGAGGGACAGTAAATGCAATAAAGACAATTTTTAAAGTGATTCGGATGCTAAGATAGCAAGTCTTACGTCCATTGATGCTTATCTTGATGATAGGAGTCAGGTCGCTATTAGCTGACTGACTTTACAATGATATTACAAGGTATTGATTGTTGAGAAAAGAGAGAAAGAGTAATTAATTGAGTGAAAAAGGTGCGAATCCCTTTAATGAGAGATGAATTCCTAATTTATAGTCAGATGCCTTAAGGCAATCATCACTAAATCTGCGAGTTGGTGGGATTATCCGTGCAAATCCTTCTTTATGTCACATTGCCCACCTTCCAGAGTGATTTGCGCGATTTAGAGCAGGGATTGGACACGTGGGAGCGCCACAGCCTCCTGACGCACGCCTACTACCCTGACAGACGTAGACGGTGCCTATTCCAATGGTCTGACTTTTGCGGGCTAAAGGGTCCTGACGTCAGCCCTTATATTTTTAGGCGTAACACTATTAAATTGGATTTTCAAATGCTTTTTTTGAATACTTACACGAGTTCATGTCATTACAAGAACATTACAAAAACTAGACAAATAGGATTACATTCACAGAAGTAAACATTATCTTTTATTTTAGAAAAGATTGCATAAAATATCAAGGCTTACTCTAAATTTCAAAGAAAGATAATGCTTCAATTATTAAGCATTATCTAAATTTTAAAGACATTGTTTTATAAAAAGAAAGGTGTCTTCGAAGTGTTATAAAGTATTCTTCTGCAGCATGTTCAGA
This sequence comes from Pistacia vera, assembly GCF_008641045.1. NCBI lineage: Eukaryota > Viridiplantae > Streptophyta > Magnoliopsida > Sapindales > Anacardiaceae > Pistacia > Pistacia vera. Next base: position 1,143,138 of record NW_022195380.1, on the reverse strand, counting down.
TGGGTGGCGTTTGACTTGAGGTGGTGAGGAAGATCATAATAACATCTTCCTGTTGCAGCATTTTAGATAGAGATATGTAGCTTCCTAACTTTGAGCCCAAGCCATCAAGTAATATTTATTTTTGTTGAGAGAAGACCACCTTTAATTAGAAGCTAAATATTTGTTGTTTCAATGTGGATGGTAATCTCATGTCGCAGTTTTAGATGAAATGGATGAGATGTTGAATCCGATAAGCTTCTTCCCTCAAGGGCTTCATTGCTTTTTCCTTCTTCTTTGGCAGCTGCTCTTGAAGGAGCCATTTTCCCTATACCTCCCATGCCAAATAACAACCTTTATTTCTTAGCCATGCAAGAATCCCAACTTGTCAAGTATAATTTTCGCCAGAGTCTCTGCCATATTATGCATCTGATAACCAAAAAGTTCAATATGATTTAAGAATCTAATACAAAATCAAAATTTGAGACATGAAAAACTGATCAAAACATAAATAAAACAATGACTTAAATATTAAAAGAGGAAACTAACCAATTGTGTGTGCTCCATCAGGAAACAGGGAACTTCAATTTGTTTGGGATTCATATTATTTCACACCAATGCGAGTATTTATAAGGTGGGAATTGGTTAAAGCTTGGAGGGAAAAAGAAGCAAAGTATCAATATATGCTTCTTTCAGTTACCAACCGACAGTGTCTTTATTAGAGTTGCTTTTGTGCCTTGATTGATGCTCATTCAAGAATTTGCTTTTGTTTCTAGCTTCAATTGGACTATCAAATTAATAAGATCCAGTTTGATATTGTTATAGTTTCTTCTTTAATTACTTATGACTTTAGAAATAATCAATGTTGAATAACAATTATATGGTATGTATTAGAATTTAATATTTAAGCTGTGTTTGTTTTGGAAAGGTAGATATCGTGCATAATGGACCAAAATAGTATTATTATGATAAGATCATTGCAGTGTGTGCTGATGATCCGGAGTACAAGCATTACACTGATATCAAAGAGCTTCCTCCACATCGTCTTGTGGAGATTCGCCGGTTCTTCGAAGATTACAAGAAGAATGAGAACAAGGAGGTTGCAGTGAATGATTTTTTGCCTGCACCAACTACGGTTGACGCTATTCAGTACTCCATGGATCTTTATGCCGAGTACATTCTCCATACTCTCAGACGATAGATACGATATTTGGAGGGGCTAAGTTATGGATCCATAACATTATCGACCCATGGTAACCGTTAGATTTAGTATCTCGGATAGCAAATGAGTAATATCTTTTATCCGATACTTCATTGATGATTTTGTTGTATGCATTCTTTTTCTTTTATTTGTTTTCAGATGGAGAGAGGATCCATCGACCGCAATAAATCGTGTTTGTCATCGATGTTTAACAGTTTTAAAAATTATATGAACAAAATGTTTTACAATTTTTTTTATTAAGTTTGATGGTTATTTATATATGTTTGTCTAATCAATTAGATAAATTATTCAATTTGAATTTTAGATGATTATTACATGATTTTATCAAACAAAAATAATGTAGCTGGAATTTGATACAATTATAAAGGTTATTTAAATTTGATACATTTATTTTATATTAAATTCTATAGGTATTTATTTTTATATATATGTTTGGTTATTTATATAGTATGGTGAGAAGAAATACAAAATAAAAAGTTATTTAAGCTTGTTACATATATTAAATATTTAAATTGAATTTTACTTTTGCCATTATAATTATCAGAAATTCAGAATCATGATTATGATTTTTTATCAAACAATAATAATTTAGTTGGAATGTGATAGTAGTATATAAGGTTATTATCATAGATATCTTTAAAAGGATCATTTAATATATATAGTATTTCTAAATGTGAAAACATTTAAATAAAACTAAATTTGCTACAAGGAGTTTTGATTTCCTATTTTATAGATGCAAAATACATTTGGCTAATGCAAATTGTTTGTGGATCTATATTAGTGTTTAATTAAGAAATCCTATCAAAGATGCATAGCAGGCCGATTCTTAGAGGTATTGTCCGCTTTGAGCTCATGAACCCGCAAAGTTTTGTCTTCAAAAAAAGTCTTTGGGTGGTGAGAGTATTCTTATGCTATATAAGTGATTAAGCCTCTTGTCTCCTAAGTGGGGCTTTGGCACCAACACAACTCCAGTATACATATGGGTTCAACTGAACCTACTTAAACTTTGAAAAAAATAAAAATAAAAAGTTTTATATTTTATAGTATTTATAATTTAAACCCCACTTAAATTCATACTAAACCCACTCAAACTTTGAAAAAATTTAAAAAGATTTTATATTTTATAGTATTTATAATTTTGACCCCATTTAAATTCATATTGAATACACTCAAACTTTAAATAAAAATTAAAAATGTTTTATATTTTATAGTATTTACAATTTTGATCCCTCTTAAATTTATATTGAAGACAATGTGTTTTACTCTTTTTAGCTTAATTGAAAATAACTTTTACTACCTCTCATGATTTTTGTTGATTTTGCTTTTCTAAGTTCATGAACTTAATCCTTTATGGGTCAACCATACTGGTTTATCATTACGTATATGGCTGAATTGTCTTTGCAAAAATCCAACTTTTGTTATAAATTGATGTTACCCTTACATTGTTATGGATGCATTGATCTTTCTAATTCTATAATTTATTATTTATTGAATGATTCATATAATTAAGTGTAGGTAACTTTAAAATTGTTTCATGAGCATTCTTCTTTTCTCTCAATATGGGATTATACTTGTCTTTAGAGGGGGACAAAAAAAAAAAAAAAAAAAAAAATCATGTATTGATAAGGCATATTCAACAATCTGATATTGTTGGCATGCCTACTTTTAATGTTCCTTTGCTGCTACTCTTTCTCTGATAAGTTGACATCAATTTTCTGCTTTTACTTTGAATGTGACACTCTCTACGGTTTATGCTTTACTTTCATTATGTTGTTCTCTATGATTACAAAATGAAATCTTTAAAAAATTCCGATCAACCTCCTTCACCACCTTCAATATGAAGCCTCTGTACAGTTTCTCAGACATATAAACAAGATTTATCAAAATAAGTCTCTCATATCAACAATATTTGTCACAAAAATATTTTATAATTATTATTATTTTGAAAAAAAAAAAAAAAAAATCAGCCCTTCGTGAAACAAATTCCTGGTTTTGCCCTTGTACTTATATAGCGTGAATTATGTTTACGTGTAGACCTTGAATTGTGTATAATTTTTACAAACTTCTGGTGAATTATCCAAAAGTTATTTGTATTATTCTACTTGATCTCCTTTATGGGCTATATATCTCCACTTCCCTTTTTGTTTTGAAGCATGAGTCCGCCAACAGTTTATTACGCAATCCCGGAACCCTTAAACTATCTGTCGGGTCTGATCTTGCATTTTGTTACTCTTTCCTTGGACTTTTAATTCTATTTTTAAAAGAATAATAAGTAAAATTAAGTAGAAAGTTCAAAGTTGAAATTATTTTTTTTTTCTACAGGCTGCAGAATTATTTATGCTCAAAATGGTGGACCTAAGTGATTGCTGTCTTTCTGAGATCATCATGAACTGAGACTAAAGAGATATTGATAGAAAATAAAGTAGCAAATAGGAGAATCATATAAGAATTCGCTTTTACAAACCATGAAACACGTTTATGACAATTATAAGAATCACTCCCCAAATTGAAGGTTATTTATGTATGTTTGTTTTATCATTTAAATAGTTTGATGAGAAGAAATACAATTAGATAAATTATTCAATTTGAATTTTAGATTGATTATTACAAGATTTTATCAAACAAAAATAATTTAGCTGGAATTTGATACAATTATAAAGGTTATTTAAATTTGATACATTTATTTTATATTAAATTCTATAGGTATTTATTTTTATATATGTGTTTGGTTATTTATATAGTTTGGTGAGAAGAAATACAAAATAAAAAAGTTATTTAGGCTTGCTACATATATTAAATATTTAAATTGGATTTTACTTTTGCCATTATAATTATCGGAAATTCAAAATGATGGTTATGATTTTTTATCAAACAATAATAATTAAGTTGGAATGTGATAGTAGTATATAAGGTTATTATCATAGATATCTTTAAAGGATCATTTAATTTATCAATACCTAATATTTTAACATATCATTTAAATATATATATTCTTTAATATTTCTAAATGTGAAAACATTTAAATACAAACCCAAAATTGTTGTCTTCGTAAAACTAAATTTGCTACAAGGAGTTTTGATTTCCTATTTTACATATGCAAAATAAATTTGGCTAATGCAAATTGTTTGTGGGTCTATATTAGTGTTTAATTTAGAAATCCTATCAAAGGTGCATAATAGGCGAATTCTTAGAGGTATTGTCCGCTTTGAGTTCTAGAGCCTGCATGGTTTTGCCTTCAAAAGACGTCTCTGACTGATGAGGGTGTTCTTGTGCTATATAAACGACTAAGATTCTCGTCTCCTTAATGGGACTTTGGCACCAACACAGCTCCAACATACATATGGGTTTAATTGAACCTATTCAAACTTTGAAAAAAATAAAAATAAAAAGTTTTATATTTTATGGTATTTACAATTTAAACCCCACTTAAATTCATACTGAACCTACTCAAACTTTGAAAAAAAATTAAAAAGATTTTATATTTTATAGTATTTATAATTTGATCCCACTTAAATTCATATTGAACCCACTTAAACTTTAAATAAAAATTAAAAAGGTTTTATATTTTATAGTATTTATAATTTTAATCCCTTTTAAATTTATATTGAACCTCAAACTTTGAAAAAAAAATTAAAAAAACTTTATATTTTATAGTATTTACGATTTTAACTTCTCTTGAATTTATATTGACCTGACAAAATTTTACTATAAATTTATCAACTTAAATTTTTTGAACCCACTCCTTGAAAATTCTGGCTATGTCCTGATTGAGATGCTGTTACTTAAATTTTCTACACTTTATTAACAATTCATCTCTGCTAATCTAACAGTTATAAGAGAAAGTTAACCGTAACTACATTTAATGTCAGATCAATATCTCTCTAACACCATTAGGTTGATAAATCACAATCAGACCTTTATCAAGTAATTAGAAGATAAATGTGTTTCGCAGGTCCTCCCAAAATCCTTTATGTAGTCAAGTTAACTCAGTTCATGAATTGACATAATCCTTTCCGTGTCAACAATATTACTGATTTTTCATTATGTATATGGTTGAATTGTCTTTCCAAAGATCCAACTTTTGTTATAAATTGATGCTACCCTTATAATGTTATTGATGCATTGATCTTTCTAATTCTATAATTTATTATCTATTGAATGATTAAGTCGTAAGTAGCTTTAAAATCGTTTCTTCACCTTTCTTCTTTAAAATTATTATCTAATTCTAATGCCTTCCTTTGCTGCTACTCTTTCTCTGATAAGTTCTCACATCAGTTTTCTGCTTTTACTTTGAATGTGACATTCTCAACGGTTTATGCTCTACTTTCATTGTGTTGTTCTCAATGATTACAAAATGAAATCTTTAAAAAATTCCGATCAATCTCCTACACAACCTTCAAAATGAACCCTCTGTAGAGTTTGTCAGATACTGCAGCTCATGTTCCTTCTCTTAATTCAGCTCCTGATTTAAAAGGTCATCTTTCATCTTCCCTTCATTTTGAAAGTGTTACAACATTTGTGTTTGCATCATTTGTCAATCTCCCTGATAGTCAGCCACTAAATAAGGATCTTAATAAATAGTAATTGTAAATTATGACTCATCAAACTTGTTAGGGCCAAAAATCGTCCTTGGCCCAAATAGGGAAACAGGACCACTAGTGAAGAATGACCAGGCCTAGTCTTGCAGAGGCCCAATTCGGATTAGTCCTATTTGATACGAGGTATAGCCGGCCCAAACCACATAGGCGCGAGCCTCTTAATCCCAGTCCACTTCTTGGGTCCATGGGCGAGTCCAGAGCCCATAGCCCCTTCAATATTTTCCCATTCTTGATCAATCCCCTATTCAAGGTCGCCTTTCCCTTTCCTGAGGACTTTCCCACTTGGGAGTTATTCTCCTAATCAGAATCAACTTCCTATCCGGACACTGGTAAAACAACTTATTACGGCCCTGATTCTTCTAGGGTTGGCATCAGAGTCATACTAGGACTCCTACTCCCACCAGGATTGGGAGACCAGACGACCACTATATAAGCAGAGGCCAGCCCTCTCAGAAGGGACATCGACATTACACCTTCACTCCCTAAGCTCTTACTTGAGAGCTTCGCTTCACCGCCGTAGTCACAGTCCCCGACTAAACTTCCGGTAATTTCTCACTCCCTAGCCCTCACTATATTAGCCTTTCAGCCTTGCTAACTTGAGCGTCGGAGTGCCTACGGCAAACACCACCCCGGTGTTTCTCGCTCGCTTCACGCGTGTTCCTCTACGTGTGCAGGTATAACAGATTGCTAGTGGCCTCAACCTCACGGGATCAGACCCCCCTTCCGTACAGGTAGATTTTTACATCTACAAAACTCACAAATTTCTTTCAAAGCGAAGAGCTAAAATAATAGCCCAGTCTATTTTTTTTTTTTTTTTTTTTAAAAAGTTTAGATTAGGTTGAGTTTTAATCAAAACTTTTTAAAACATATCGTCAATTTGAATAAATTAAGAATAAAACTGGATTTTATAAATTAAGAATACTATTTTTATGGACGGATTATAATTAATGCGATAATCTTTACGTAATTAAAATTTCATTAATTTTAAAATTCCTCTATAATAGGAATAAAATGATTTTATTTTATATACATTTACATCAATATTTATATTTATATAATAAGTAAAATTATGTAGGAAAGTTCAAAGTTGAAATCATTATTTTTTCTACAGGCTGCAGAATGATTGATGCTCAAAATTGGTGGGCCTATTAAGACCATCTCCAACCCATTGCACCAATTTGGTGCAAAATTGCACCAAATTGATGCAAAATTTGGTGCAAAATACTATTTCATCTCCAACCCACAACACCAAATATTGCACCAAAAAGAATATTCCCTATAATATTCCCTAGAATATTCTTTAGAATATTCTTTTTTTTCTTTTATTGTAATAATCAACAATTAATCTATTTCACTTATTATTTTTGTATATATTAATTAAATATTGGGAATGATATTTTTATTAAATAATAATTATTTTGAAAATTATACTAATTTAATAGAATTAAGTATTTATTTAATCAAATAAACATTACATTTAATATAGAAAAATACATTAATATAAAACGATACAAAAAAAAAATAAAAAAAAAAAAAATAACAACAACACAAAGGTAAAATTCCATATGTAGTAATTAATTTTCCAAATTAGTATGTTCTTCCCCCAAATGATCAATAATGCATTTCGAAGAGCATGGTGAGCCTCTGTATCCTTGATTTGTTTATGTCGAGAAGAAAATTTCGAAACGGACATTCTCATATGAACATTTACATTCGGGAGTTGGCGCTTCCATCTGATCTCAATCGATGCATCAACATTGTTCATCCTCGATTATCATGTTGTGCATAATAATACACGCAGTCATTATATCATGTAATACATTTTATCCAAAAACGTGTCGGTCCTGCCCAATTGCAAATCGCGATTGGAGAACTCCAAACGCACGTTCCACATCTTTTCTACATCCTTCCTGTTCTTGCAAATAATTTTTTTTGGGACCACGTGGATCGTGAATAGTTTGTACGAGAGTAGACCACTTTGGGTATATACCATCAGCTAAATAATAACCCATATTATAATCTTTTCCTTGAATGCTATAATGAGGGGGGGAGCAATACTTGAGTTAGGTTGGCAAAAAAATGAGATGCCTCCAACACATAATGTCATTGTGGAACCTGGCAAACCAAAAAATGCATGCCATATCCAAAGTCATAATCAGTACAGCCTCGAGAATAATAGTTGGGGATCCACTACGACCAGCTATTTTCCTGCCCAAGCTGTTGGACAATTTTTCCACTTCCAGTGCATACAATCTAAACTACCCAACATTCTGGAAAACCACGTTGTTCACCAATATGAAGTAGCCTTGCAACATCATTGCATTAGGTATCTTAGATATCGTTTGCAAATACCTCAAACAGCACGACAAAATCTCTTCAAACTTTCAATGGTTGTAGACTCGCCTATTTTATATACTCATCAGTAGCATCTGCCGGTAGACCATACGCAACATCCGGATAACCGCTGTTATTTTTTGAAAAGCAGACAATCCGAGCCTACCGAGCCATCCCTCGTTGTACAAAGTAGTTGTCAGACCTTCACCTGATCAACAATCGAATGAATAAATTGCGAGACATTCGAAATCGTCGGCGAAACATGGAATCATAAACCGGATCTCGGCAAAATAATCTTTGAACAAATTGCGATCAGCAGTTTCTCGGTTGCGATTGATGACTTATGACCCGGAATTGATCCTCTACGGATCACCTGGTTGTTCGTTTGATTGAGATAGTGAAGGAGGAGGAGGTTGTTGTTAGCTCTCATGCGAAGGATTGCTTCTTGCTCTGATCAATTGCTTCAAGATCATCATCAATTCCTCATCATCAATTTCATTGTCGGAAAATGATGATGAATTAGAAGATGATAAATGAGATGGACCCCAAAATTGAAATCTCTTTGGAGTATATTTTAGTTGAAGATTTGGAAGTTGATTTGGTATGAGGTTTTATAGTTGAAGAAAACACTATTCTAGATAAAAAATAATAATTCAAAGATGTGTTGTCATTCAAGCTTTTGAGATTTGTGGCTTATTCAAAAAGATGTGTGTCCATTCAAGCTTTTGAGCTTTGTGGCTTATTCAAAAAGATGTGTTGTCCATTCAAGCTTTTGAGATTTATGGTTTATTCAAAAGATGGGGTCCATTCAAGCTTTGAGATTTGTGGCTTATTCAAAAAGATGTGTTGTCCATTCAAGCTTTTGAGATTTGGGGCTTATTCAAAAAGATGGTTGTCCATTCAGCTTTTGAGCTTGTGGCTTACAAAAAGATGTGTGCCATTAAGTTTTGAGATTATGGTTATTCAAAAAAGTGTGTTGTCCATTCAAGCTTTGAGATTTGTGGCTTATTCAAAAAGATTTGTTGTCCATTCAAGCTTTGAGATTGTGGGTTATTCAAAAAGTTGTTGTCCATTCAACTTTTGAGCTTTGTGGCTTATTCAAAAAGATGTGTTGTCCATTCAAACTTTTGAGATTTGTGACTTATTCAAAAAGATGTGTGTCCATTCAAGTTTTTTTCAATATTTGATGATCTTACGGATCCGGAACTAATCTACCGGAATACTAAATTGTTATTTTAGTTTAGTGTATTTCTTTAATTTTAGTGTTTTAAATTAGTGTTAATTTTATTTTGGTTATTGTAGTTTAATATTGCATTGAATAAGTTCTATTTTTATTTTTACATTTTTTAAATTATATCATTATTATAATTTATTATTAAATATAATAATCAAATTAAATTAAATACAAATACCAAATTGGTGTGATTTTGGTGTTAAAATTTAATACTCAAATTAACTTAACAAATTAAAACAAAAAAACTAAAAATAAAAAAAAAAATTTTTTATGTCTGCTACAGTACCGCGCCATTTTGGCGCAGTACTACAGTGCTGCGCCCAATTTGGCGCAGTGTTTAGCGCGGGTTGGACTGCCAACCCAAGCCAAATTGGTGTTTTTTGCACCATTTTAGCGGGGGTGGAGATGCGTGATTGCTATCTTTCTGAGACATCATCATGTTCATGAACTGAAAACTAAAGAGATATGGATGAAAATAAAGTAGCAAATAGGAGAATCATATAAGAATTCGCTTTGACAAACCATGAAACACGTTTACGACAATTCAGAAATCACTCCCCAAATTTTATGCTATTAAATTGGATTCAAATCCTTTTTTTGAATACTTACACCGAATTTATGTCATACAAGACATACAAAAACTTAGACAAATAGGATTACATTCACAAAAGTAAACATATCTTTACCTTAGAAAAGATTGCATAAAATACATTAAGACTGTTCTAGATTCAAAGAAAGATAATGCTTAAAATTTTAAGCAAAGCTTATCTAGATTCAAGAAAGATAAGGTTATGCTTCAATGTAGAGCATTATCTAAATTTTAAACACATTGTTTTAAGAAGAACGGTGTCTTCGAAGGGTTATAAGTATTCTTCTGCAACTGTCCGATGGGTGGCGTTTGACTTGAGGTGGTGAGGAAGATCATATAGCATTTCCCTGTTGGATTTTTAGATAGAGATATATATTCTCCTAACTTTGAGCCCAAGCCATCAAGTAATATTTATATTTGTTGAGAGAAGACCACCTTTATTAGAGCTAAAGATTGTGTTGTTTCAATGTGGATGGTAATCTCATGTTCGCAGTTTTAGATGAAATGGATGAGATGTTGAATCCGATAAGCTTCTCCCTCAAGGGCTTCATTGCTTTCTCCTTCTTCTTGGCGGCCGCTCTTGAAGGAGCATTTTCCCTAACTCCCCATACCAAATAACAACCTTTATTTGGCCATGCAAGAACCCACTTGTCAGTATAATTTCTCCAGAGTCTCCGCCATATTATGCATGAATAACCAAAAAGTCAATATGATTAAGAATCTAATAAAATCAAAATCAAAATTTGAACATGAAAAACTGATCACAACACAAATGAAACAATGACATTACTGTATAAAAAGAGGAAACTAACCGGTTCTCAAGACGCTAATTAAGTTGTGTGTCCTCCATCAGAAAATAGGGAACTTCAATTTGTTTGGGATTTGTATTATTTCACACCACATGCGAGTATTTATAAGGTGGGAATTAGGTAAAGCTTGGAGGGAAGAAGAAGCAAAGTATCTATATATGCTAGCTTCTTTCAGTGACCAACTGACAGAGTCTTTATTAAAGCTGCTTTTGCGCCTTGATTGATGCTCACTCGAGAATTTGCTTTTGTTTCTGGCTTCAAATAGACTGTCAAATAAGATCCAATTTGAGATTTTTATAGTTTCTTCTTTAATTGCTTATGACTTTAGAAGTAACCAATTTTGAATAACAATTTTATGGTATGTATTAAAATTTAATATTTATGTTGTGTTTGTTTTGGAAAGGTAGATATAGTAAATGATGGACCAAAATAGGTATTTTGTTATTAAAAATTTATTGAATAGAACTATTTCAAGGGTCGAGTTGAAAAATGGGCCTCGTTGTTTCACTCTTTTGAGTGACTTTTCTATTATCTTATTTGGATTGAAAAACAGAATATGTGTTTGTTTAGTTATTAAGTTATTTCATTCAGAAAATTAATCCAACTCAAATAGGATTTTTTGTCTAAAGTTGGAAAAGTATGTGAGACTTGTTTTCTACTATCCTATTATATTCAACTCAAAACATTTAACAATTATCCTTTACAATAAAATTTTATAAATTAACAATAATATCCCTACTCACCCAAGCCCCTATAGACTGTTAGTCGCCACCGCCTACTGTTGACGTCGAAACAATGCACGACCGAGACAGATTTGGCCGATCACACACTGATATGGTTGGAAACGACCATATCCACCATGGATCTAGCTTGAAATGGCTAGATCTACGGCCTGATCTGGTTGTTAACAACTAGATTTTGGTTGTTAACGACGGCCAGGTCCACGGTGAATCTTATCGAAAAAAGGCCAAATCGGTGTACGGCTGGCCAGATCCATCTAATCATGCATCATTCCGACGACTGCCAACTGCCGTAGTGGCTTGGGTGGTTGGGGTGTTTTTGTTAATTTATAAACTTTTATTGTGGGGGGTGTTTAGCTAAATTAAAAAATGTAAAGGGTTAAAATAATCTAAATATTTTCCAAAATGTACCAAACAACTATTCTGTATTCTTATCAATGTTTTAAAACCCGGCCCGGCCCGGCTGGTTGAACCGGTTAAACTGGGACTCGGCCAGTCAGCCGGGCCAGGTGAGCTATATAACCGGCAAAAACACTTTGCCTAGTTTTAAAATATATTCTTCTTGCTCAGGAACTGACGAACTGTGGGCAGTCGCGATCTCTTCTTCTCTTCTGCAGTTCTGCTCTGTTCAGTGTTCAAGTGTTCATCCGTTAGTCGAGCTCCACATTGATTTCGTCTTTGCTCTGTTAAGTGTTCAACGGCAGCTCGTCTTCAGTCTTTACCAACACCAGGTATTGATTTTATCTCTGTTCCAAGTTTCCAACTATGTAACTTATTATTGTTTTTCATTTTTCGTTTTTTACTACAATGTTTATACTTTATAGAGTTTATGCTTTTTTAATTGGAAAGAAAGCAGTTGAGGAAGATGGACATGACTTAAACTGAGTTGGGTTTNTTCAAATCAACCATAAAAATAACAAGCATCATAAAAATAACATTTGGTAACATTTAATTTTCTTATTCAAACTCCAATTAGAATATTAAATACAAACCCACATACAGTAACATGAATTAAGACAACTTGTTTTTTTTTTCCTTAGACCAAAGAAAAAGAAACCAAGACATAATAAATCTCTCAAAAACCCAGAACTAGAATTACAAAATAACCCCAAATTGAACGTTTGGTCTTATTTCTTATTATTGCTGTTACCTCCGGCAGAGTCCCCACCGGCGGCCTGTGCCGCCTTCTTAGCCGTCTTCTCTTGCAGTGCCTTGGCGTCTCTAAACACAGGAAAAGAAAGCAAATCGAAACAAAATCCTACCAAAGTAATGAAAAGGAGAGGTAATTGGAATAATAAAGCGAACCTTTCACGGCGTTGTTCGGGAGTCAAGCCGTCGTCTTTGTTCTTGCCCTTGCTGCCACCGCGAGCCTGGGCTCTTTCGCGATCACGTTCTCTCTGGCTTCCGCTTGAGATCCGATCCAACCCAAATAATTAAGGAAAAACCAAAAACAAAACAGAAAGTTAAAGTAACAAATTAAAGAAATTAAAAGATAAAAATTGGAAGAAGTAGAGAAGGATATGAGTCATAGTGATGGCAAGGCCTCGAGGAGATTTGAGAGCGTCTTGAAGCTTTCAATGATCTACAAAGTCAATGGTGGATGGATTGGGGAATTTTGCTTTCTTTATAATGTGGTTGTGTCGCGTTTTCCCTTCTAATTCTAAATTCTAATATAAAAATACGTTAAATATTATCCACGGCTCTGAATTTCTTTAAGGTTTGGGTCTGATAAACTTGGCCCAAGTACTCTGGGTTACTGACACTCCACACCTTTTTTATGAATTCGTTTTGTATATTTTTAATTCGATGATAATATTCTCGTATTTTACGTAAATTCCACTGCTACCTTATTTTTATTAAAATAATAGTTAAAATACTTTTGTTGATACGACGAAATAACATAAATCTTCTTGAGGCTTAAAAAATAAAAGAAATTCTCTTGCTCTTAACTTTTAAGTGTTAAAATAAACGACAATATGATAATATTTTTTAATTTATAATAGTGTAAATTTTAACGATTCACTAATAATTCATTAACGATAGATGAATTCTTGTTATTTAATGTTGATATAAAAAATCACACAAACTAAAGGAATCTGCTTGACCTTGATGGAATCAGATCGGATGGCCATATGATTATAAATAATCAGCAAAATAAAAAAATAAAAAGACAATAAACCTTTTTAAAGTGATTCGACGAGCAAAATCTCAAGCCTACGTCTATTGTTCTTGTCTTAGATTTGTAGGATTTTAAGAATAAATTCTCTTTTATAATGAGTGTTTTATTGTTATTTATACATTAAACGTTAGTGGAGTGATTCTAGGGATTGTGTTTGAAATAAGAAAGTTAATCTCATGATTGATGCAACCGCGCTCAACGTAGACTTTCTTGATAAGATGCCAAAATTCTCTCCCTGATTCTAAGGGATATGGCTCATTCGGTGATTTGCAGGAGAATTGTCTTGCTTATATCCAACCGAGCTTGGCGTAAATTCTCACACAACATTTTAGAAACCTCAAGATGATTTTGTTATTATATCAAACCTTGGGGGTCTGTATCTTTAAACTTGGAGAGCTTTATCTAGGTTTTTCAAAATTGGAAAAATGTTTCGGACAAATTCTGTTATTATGGTATCTAAACCAGAGTTGCTGGAACATAATACAGAAAATCATGGACACTTAGGTCCACCTTCTTTAGTTTTCCAGTTGTTGTAGCAAGGACATTCTTCTTTATTTCCGTAAGTGCCAGAAGGAACACACAAACACTTTTGGCAACACTTGTTGCAGAAGAATAAGCATGGCTTTCTGTGTGAAGTTGCGGAGCACCTGTAATCGCAAGCCCCTGCACACTCTGCACAATTACAATAACATTTCTTAATTTCCATACATTTTAAAACAATAATATTATCTAAAAAGAAAAACTTTATTAATTACCTTCGGGTTTGAGTGATCCTTCACCACCAGCCTGTGCATATTCACGATTACATAATTAAATTAATTAATTTTAACAAAAATACAAATTTATTTATTAAAAACAAGAAAACTTACTGGATGATAGGTTGCACCGCAAGAATTAACCTCTTTTACCTGAATATAAATAAAATAATTTGGTAATTAAACCTTAATTTATATTTTTTGTAAGTCAATTATAAATATATATACAATTAACTAGTTAAGAGATAAAGAGAGAAATCTTTACATGTGAAGCTTCTATAGCAAATACAAAGGTGAGGAGAAGAAAACAAGCAGCTGAAGATAACGAGAGCCTTGCCATATGTTTCTCTAAACTTGAAGAAATAAGATAATATAGTATAAAACTGTATATTTGCCCTATGCATGTCATACTTATAGTTGACATTTATTTCTTTGCTTAAAATAAAATTATTTCTTTACTTAAAATAAAATTATTTCTTTACTTATTTAGAGCATCACATTTATTTTTTAATTAAAATGATATCTACTTAAATGTATCCATATGATAAAATCATATCTACATAAATTTTTTCATATGATGCTATATATAATTAATTCTCTATATATGGGGTTCTGCTGTCAGTAAGATTCCATATAATAAATTTTCATCAAATAATAGCTGTCAATTGTTATGCAAGAGAAAATCAGTTTGCCCCTGTTTTGAAAAGTCAAAGTATTTGGATAATTATCGACTTTTTGTTTTTAATCAATTTATCCCAAGATGTTTTAAAAAATAATCAACCACTCCCTAAAATCCTAACATCATCCCAGCTCTATTAAAATACACAAGGCAAAATAGTCTTTTTTTTTTTTTTTTTCCTTGGTAACCGAGGTGTTTGGACTTGCTTGCATGCAACTCAATTAATCTTTGAGATCTTTTGAACATCCTACAAACTCAAAGCTATGAAAATGACAAAATAACTCTTGGGAATTGGGTTTGTCATCTACATGTTGAAACCCTATTGTTGCCAATTTGAGGAATCCATGGCTTAAGCTTCTAGGCATGGAAGCGTCAGAGATTTACAACCCCACTAACCACCGTGACTGGGTACATGGCTAGAGACCCAAATTGATGTTTTAGCATCGTCAACATTGTGGCCCATATTGTGAAACTCACAATTAGAGGCGTCGCTTTTTTGTGTTGTTAAGGCAACAACTTGATTGCCCTCCCAAATGTCACGTTCGCCCCAAGCCTAACACCAAATAAGGCCAATTCATGTTCAAAGGTTTAACCTAGATTTGACACAGAGTATCCAGAGAATATACCAGGAACCTTTCTAGATACTTCTGGAATATTCATTCACTCAAAATAGGAGTAGAGTTCTTATACTTTTATGATTAATCATGGCATCCATCGCATTGGATATGTATGAATCTGCACCATTAAATCTCCCTGCAAACTCGACGAAAATTCCACTGCTACCTTATTTTTATTAAAATAATAGTTAAAATACTTTTGTTGATACGACGAAATAACATAAATCTTCTTGAGGCTTAAAAAATAAAAGAAATTCTCTTGCTCTTAACTTTTAAGTGTTAAAATAAACGACAATATGATAATATTTTTTAATTTATAATAGTGTAAATTTTAACGATTCACTAATAATTCATTAACGATAGATGAATTCTTGTTATTTAATGTTGATATAAAAAATCACACAAACTAAAGGAATCTGCTTGACCTTGATGGAATCAGATCGGATGGCCATATGATTATAAATAATCAGCAAAATAAAAAAATAAAAAGACAATAAACCTTTTTAAAGTGATTCGACGAGCAAAATCTCAAGCCTACTTCTATTGTTCTTGTTTTAGATTTGTAGGATTTTAAGAATAAATTCTCTTTTATAATGAGTGTTTTATTGTTATTTATACATTAAACGTTAGTGGAGTGATTCTAGGGATTGTGTTTGAAATAAGAAAGTTAATCTCATGATTGATGCAACCGCGCTCAACGTAGACTTTCTTGATAAGATGCCAAAATTCTCTCCCTGATTCTAAGGGATATGGCTCATTCGGTGATTTGCAGGAGAATTGTCTTGCTTATATCCAACCGAGCTTGGCGTAAATTCTCACACAACATTTTAGAAACCTCAAGATGATTTTGTTATTATATCAAACCTTGGGGGTCTGTATCTTTAAACTTGGAGAGCTTTATCTAGGTTTTTCAAAATTGGAAAAATGTTTCGGACAAATTCTGTTATTATGGTATCTAAACCAGAGTTGCTGGAACATAATACAGAAAATCATGGACACTTAGGTCCACCTTCTTTAGTTTTCCAGTTGTTGTAGCAAGGACATTCTTCTTTATTTCCGTAAGTGCCAGAAGGAACACACAAACACTTTTGGCAACACTTGTTGCAGAAGAATAAGCATGGCTTTCTGTGTGAAGTTGCGGAGCACCTGTAATCGCAAGCCCCTGCACACTCTGCACAATTACAATAACATTTCTTAATTTCCATACATTTTAAAACAATAATATTATCTAAAAAGAAAAACTTTATTAATTACCTTCGGGTTTGAGTGATCCTTCACCACCAGCCTGTGCATATTCACGATTACATAATTAAATTAATTAATTTTAACAAAAATACAAATTTATTTATTAAAAACAAGAAAACTTACTGGATGATAGGTTGCACCGCAAGAATTAACCTCTTTTACCTGAATATAAATAAAATAATTTGGTAATTAAACCTTAATTTATATTTTTTGTAAGTCAATTATAAATATATATACAATTAACTAGTTAAGAGATAAAGAGAGAAATCTTTACATGTGAAGCTTCTATAGCAAATACAAAGGTGAGGAGAAGAAAACAAGCAGCTGAAGATAACGAGAGCCTTGCCATATGTTTCTCTAAACTTGAAGAAATAAGATAATATAGTATAAAACTGTATATTTGCCCTATGCATGTCATACTTATAGTTGACATTTATTTGTTTGCTTAAAATAAAATTATTTCTTTACTTAAAATAAAATTATTTCTTTACTTATTTAGAGCATCACATTTATTTTTTAATTAAAATGATATCTACTTAAATGTATCCATATGATAAAATCATATCTACATAAATTTTTTCATATGATGCTATATATAATTAATTCTCTATATATGGGGTTTTGCTATCAGTAAGATTCCATATAATAAATTTTCATCTAATAATATCTGTCAATTGCCATACAAGAGAAAATCAGTTTGCCCCTGCTTTGAAAAGTCAAAGTATTTGGATATTATCGACTTTTTAATCAATTTATCCCAAGATGTTTTAAAAAATAATCAACCACTCCCTAAAATCCTAACATCATCCAAGCTCTATTAAAATACATAAGGCAAAATAGTCTTTTTCTTTTCTGGTAACTGGGGTGTTCAGACTTGCTTGTACGCACCTCAATTAATCTTTAAGATTCCTTGAACACCCTACAAATCCAAAGGTATAGAAATGACAAAATAACCCTTGCGAATTGGGTTTGTCATCTACATGTTGAAACCCTATTGTTCCCAATTTCAGGAATCCATGGCTTAAGCTTCTACGCATGGAAGCGTCATAGAGTAACAACCCCACTAACCACCGTGTCTCGATATATGGCTAGAGACCTGTAGATGCAAAAAATCCACCGTCATGAAAGTAGGGTCTGATCCCGTGAAGTTGAGGCCACTAACAATCCACTAGACTTGCACACATGAAAGAACAAGCGTGAAGCTTACGGAAAACACCAGGGTGGTGTTTGCCGTATGCACTCCGACTCTCAAGTCAGCAAGGCTGAAAGAGATTATTTGATAAGAATTAAGGATAAGACGAATTACCAGGAGTCTTTTCGGAGGCTAGGACTACGGCAGAGGTATCGGATTCTTGGGAACAAGAACTTTATGAGCAAATAGATGGTTTTGAGTAGTCTAGATTGACCCAATAGTTAGCCCCCCACTCTTTAAGTTATTTGATAAGAATTAAGGACAAGACATGTTTATTTCGTTATTAGGCCTCGTTAGACCCAAGACTATTTTTTGCCCTAATAGTTAGCCCCCCACTCTTTAAGTTAAAGGGTATTTAGCTTAGAGAATAGATTTAATCGAATGAGTGTAGACTTAGTGGATTAGTGCTAGCAGCTCGTTAGGTCGGATAAACCGTTGTTTGGAGAAAGTTCGCTCAACCAACCCATGGTGATAGGATTTTGCTCGACCACCCTAAGTTGGGAGGTGAATGCTTGACCAACGGGGGTTGGGAGAAATATAAAGACTTGCTCAGCCAACCTGGCTTGGGAGAAGCTATCAGCTTGTAATAGAAAACCTAGGTGTTTAGGTTACATGATCAAGTCGGTATGACTGACTTGTAGTTGAACTCAAGGCATCAAGCCTCGTGGCCGAGTCGACGTGACCGACTTGTAGTTGAAATTCGAGGAGTCAGGCCTTGTAGTCGAGTCGATGTAAACCAATTATAGTTCAAAAAATTTGTAGACACTGAGTACTGGGGCCTTGTCGGTGTGACCGACTGTCGATGTAATTTGAGCCTCACGACCAAGTCGATGTATATCAATTGTAGTTAAAAAATTTGTAGATGTTAAAAGTGTCGAGGCCCTGTTGGTTTGACCGACTGTCGATGTAATTCGGGCCTGGCGACTGAGTCAATGTAAATTCGTTGAAGTTGGAATAACTGGTAGATGTATCGAGGCCCTATCGATATGACCGACTGTTGATATAATCCGGGCCTCACGACCAAGCCGATGTAAATTCGTTGGAGTTGAAATAATTTGTGGATGTATCGAGGTCCTGTCAGTATGACCGACTGTCGATGTAATCCGTGCCTCGCGACCAAGTTGATGTAAATTTGTTGGAGTTGAAATTATTTTTAGATGTATCGAGGCCTTGTCGGTATGACCGACTGTCGATGTAATCCGGGCCTCGCGACTGAGTCGATGTAAATTCGTTGGAGTTGAAATTATTTATAGATGAATTAAGGCCTTATCAGTATGATCGATTGTCGATGTAATCCGGGCCTCGCGACCGAGTCGATGTAAATTCATTGGAGTTGAAATTATTTGTAGATGTATCGAGGCCTTGTTGGTATGACCGATTGTCGATGTAATCTGGGCCTCGCGACTGAGTCGATGTAAATTGATTGAAGGTGATCATAGTAGACGACTTAAAACAACTTTATATGGTATCACGCATGGTGTGCAGTTATCAACAGTAAATTGAATAAGAGAAGTAATGGCATGCATGTGTAATAGTAGACTAAATCAAGAATATGCTAAACGGAGAAGTAATAAGCCAAACAAACTCATGGCTAAATGGAGAAGTGATTCATGTCGTGCGTATATAATAAACCAAATAAATAATAAGTCAAATAGAGAAAGAAATACTATGCCTGGGATGCATGTGTTGAACAATAGGCTGAATGGAGAAACAAAGAGCCGAATGAAGGTGTTTGGCCGGATGGGGCTCATTTGCATTGAAAGCATGAGGTTGAATGGAAATAATAGCATGAAAATGTCTTAGAGGAATAGGTCCTTGCCTAAATCCACTCGGTAGGCCGAGTGGGACTTTCATAGCCAATTGGGATGAATATTCTTGTGTTGCTTAATTAATGCCCACTTGGCAGGGGACATTGACTCAATTCAGCAAGTGAAAAGAAAATCAAAGAATTCCAAATAAAACTTCTAAGGAATATCAAAATCTTATTGTGCAGGAGGTGGAATAGAAAGCTTACCTTTCCAAAAATTTTGAAATGTGGCATTTTGGGAACAAGGTGCATTAAATGGCATAGAAATAATGCTTTGGCATCCATTCACAACCTCGATCTTTTTCTTCTCTTCTCCTTTTAAGTTTTTATTCTTTCCAGTCCAGAGAGTGGGTGATTTCTCCAGAGACTCCTTGGTAACTTCTCTTGATTCTTTTATTTTGCTTTTCTCTATTCTTTTTGCATTCCCAGAACCTTCTAGGCTATTCTTTGGATGAATCTAAGGCGATTTTTGTTGACTTTCGAAGAAAAAAATTTGGGTTAGTCTTGAATATGGGTTTTGAGTTTGTCAAAGATAATTTTGGCATTCTTTTGAGTAGTTTTTTGGCGGATGCTAGGTGGAAGATGGGATAAGTGTTTTCTTTTTTTTAAGGACCTTTAGTATTTGGAAGGGTTTGGCTTTAGCTTTGGCGTTCATGCTTGAGATTTGTATTTCACAGGAAACTTCACAAGGTGAAATTATATTGGTGAAATCTAAGCGGATTTGCACTCATCTAAGGAAGCAAGATGGACGGGTTTTGGATTTTGTCTTGTTTTTCTGGTATTTGGATAGAACAAGGGTTCGGTTATGCTGTTGGATATGAGAGTTTTGGAAGAAACTGGTTTAGTTGTTTAGGAAAGGTGGTCTTTTGCTGGATTTGCTGCTGATTCCGTTGACTGAAATTCACTTGATCGTACAAAGCTTGCTACCTTAAGACGGTGTATGCAAAATGTTGTTATTGTTGCTACTGTTGAATTTGATGAGATTGAGGGGGATTGATTCAAGGTTTGTGGGATTTTAGTAATTCAACACGGAGGCAACGTTAACGTTTTGAACCATTTGTTGTGGTTGGAGAATTTGTGGGTCTAGAGATGGAGAGGAAGATGGGTTTTTAAATACCCAAAAACGTGCCCAGGAGATGTAAGGGTTTTTAGAACACAAAATACCCTCCAAAAAGAAATTAAACACATACGAAAAGTGAGAAATATTCCAACTAATGCATGGAACAAATTATGAATATGGGGGATGTGTTTTGATGCTTCAAGGTATCATATCACGCGCTGAATAGATATAATATGACAGGTGAATAGATAAAACAAATGAAGAAAAGTAAAGAAAAATTTTCTTATCGTGATGAAGTTTTCTGATTAGCGATGTCAGTCGGAGGGAGTTACGTGCCTCCTTTCATGTTGCAAGTTATTGTTAGTAGATGATTGTTAGGGCCCCACAGTGGGCGCCAAACTGTAGATGCAAAAAATCTACCGTCATGAAAATAGTGTATGATCTCGTAAGATTGATGCCACTGACAATCCACTAGATCTGCACACATGAAAGGACAAGCGTGAAGCCTACGGAAAACACCGGGGTGGTGTTTGCCGTAGGCACTCCGACACTCAAGTCAGCAAGACTGAAAGAGATTATTTGATAAGAATTAAGGAGAAGACGGATTCCCAGGAGTCTTGTTAGAGGCTAGGACTACGAGGCGTCCGGTTCTTGGGAACAAGAACTTTATGAGCAAATGGATGGTTTTGAATAGTTTAGATTGACTATGGGAGATTCCCCCCTTAATGAGAGGACAGACCTTTGTTTTTATAGTGAACCCAAGGAGTTGGAATCCTAGTAGGACACTAAGTCCTATTTTGGGAGATAATCTCTATCAGGAAAGAAATATGATTTCTTGACTTTATCAGATTAAGTTTAATAGTTCGAGTAAGATTTGGAATCTTAATAGAAGAGGAAATAAAATGAGATTCTGATTTTCTATTTATAGACTGTTGTAGGCTAATGGGCTGAAACCCAGTTTAACTTAACTTATAAGATATCCAAACTTATAGAGTAGATAATTCACAAGGTGATTTTAAGTGTAGGTCCAATCGGGATTGGGTTGAGGCCTTAGGCCGTGACATGTTTATTTCGTTATTAGGCCTCGTCACGTCCAAGACAATTTTTGGCCCTAACAAGACCTAAATTGATGTTTTAGCATCCTCAACATTGTGGCCCATATTGTGAAACTCACAATTGGAGGCGTCGCTTTGTTGTGTTGTTAAGGCAACAACTTGATTGCCCTCCCAAATGTCACGTTCGCCCCAAGCCTAACACCAAATAAGGCCAATTCATGTTCAAAGGTTTAACCCAGATTTGACACAGAGTATCCAGAGAATATACCAGGAACCTTTCTAGATACTTCTAGAATATTCATTCACTCAAAATAGGAGTAGAGTTCTTATACTTTTATGATTAATCATGGCATCCATCGCATTGGATATGTATGAATCTGCACCATTAAATCTCCCTGCAAACTGGAATATATAGCTAGCTTATAGATGAAATTAGAATTGGAGTAGAAAAGAGCAGATTGGGCTATTTGGAAGAAGGCAATAATAGCGGGATCAATCGTCTTTAATTTTAGCACCACGTATTTAAACTCCAAAGCCTAAGGAGTATATAAGGAAGAGGGATGCAAAATAGTTTGGAAAATTTACTTTGACGCATTGAAGCTACTCGATGGAAAGGACAAGGTAAACAATGCTACACTTTATCTTACCGATTCTTGCTGTTAGTTGGTGGCGTAACAAGTATGTTGAAATAAAGAGTGAGACTTGAAGGAAGATTTGAAGTGCTAGTTCTATCTTGAGAATGTGGCTTATGATGCAACGAAGAAGTTGAAACACACTAGGTCTACCAAGGAGGGCAGTTCAATAACATGGGTAAGGAAGATTTACCATTCACTTCATGGATATGGGCTTCATAATTGGGCATTACAAGATTCACAAAGGTGTGGGGCGAAAGATATAGCCATTGTCTGGGTCGTAGCAAAACCTTGAAAGAGTATTAAAGAAATGATTCTTCCAAACAAAAAAATTTCAAACCTAATGGCAAAGGTAGTGGGCAAGGGAGTCTTATTCTAGTGATGGAAAGAGCAAAACACCAACTACGAAGGAATGGAAGAAATATGCAAATCCTCAACATAACTGCTTTTATTTGCAATGGTCCACACTTGCAGTCAAAATGTCCCAATAGAGGTGTCTTATATTTATCAATTTTGTTGTTATAAATCTCAAAATGGTCAGGTTTCAAATGCTTTGTGCAATGGTGAAGACATTTCAAACACTTCGAAATGGCTAGCTTAAAGGGTCAAGTACCATGACCATGTCATTAATGATTTTCAATTCCATACACGAGATCGTGATACTAATATAGTGGCGTTATTTGTAGCAATACTATGCAAATGCAAGTGCTAAAAATAAGAATGTTGTTTTTGGGGATGTTGCTCAACTAGGTGTTAGATCAAAATTGGGATATTAATTGCTACTTATTTAATGCACTTGTATTTAAGTGCATTGGATTGACAATAAAGGGGTGTGTGTAGGCAGATGACTTAGGTTTTAACAAATCCGACCTATTCATCTTAGCTTCTCAAGCGAAACAAGTGTTCTATACACCGGAAAGTTGGTCAACAATTTATTTTATGTCTTGGAGAATGCCATGAATTTTAATGTTAGTGAATTCCAAAACTATAGATTTCTTGATGACAAAAATAATGATGATGTAATGTATACTCGCCTCGAATGCTGAGGATATTTGGGTGTGATATGTGCATTAAAGAGATTTTGTTTTTGGTAATTCTAATGTCTTGTTTTTAATTTAACTTTATAGTTTTCAACTCCGCTATCAAATGGTCCTCGATATGAGTTCTTGTTAATTATTTTACTCCACAATCATTCCATTGATTGATGTTTTAGGCTTTAATACTGGACTTATGTTAATCTATACCAAGACTCTTAAACAAAATTTCTACAAAACCCTCATTGTTCACATCGTTGGGACTTGGGCATTTAAGCCTGTTTCTATTTCCCTCAATACGTAACTATGTGAATTATTGCCATAATCCTATTGCCTTGGCCGTAACCAACCAAATGACCAATTGTCCATTTAAATTAGCTTATTAAAATTTTAGAAAAAATATATACTAAAAAATAAAAACAAATCCACTTCGCGAACTAGACAAGGAAGCGTTCATGATCCAATTTATGAATCAGATTTCTTCATGCCAATTGCATCTAAGTAATTTGTTTATCAAGTTTTCCTACTTTCACACCCCAAATGCTCTCTTTTATAACCAACCATTTGAGAACCCATTGGAAATCATATAACATATTAAGTACCTTAAACAAACAAAACATCATCATATTTCCACTTTTAAACTGTAATTTGTTAAAAGTAATGTTAGATCTACAACCTAATCTTACAACCTTCTCTTATAACCCTTGACATGATACCTCGCAAATGAGTCATGCCTGCTTAATATAGATCCTATTGCCCATTTACGAGCTAATCAATTACGAACTGTTACGTTGAAGATTGTGAGATTATGTTGTAGACCTAACATTATTGATTTGTTAATTCATTTCCTATCACAACAAATAAACTACCAAGAAAAACATACAACACTTAATATAGTAAACCGCCAGTTAAACCGGTTAAACCCGTCAACCCGGGACCCAGCAACTTTACCGGGATTCACCCCGGGCTGGGTTTTAAAACATTGACTTCTGTTTAAACCCCAATTTTTTACTGTTAAATTAACATCCCAATACTTTATGACCAAAAAGGAAACCCGAATGCAGATGAATCGGGTTTGGACTCAAACTTAACCCACCCAAACCCACGCATTTCCCCTCCGCATTCAATCATTCATATTTTTGAACAATCACAGAGTAGTTAAAACTTGAAACTACAACTTCACCATTTCATTTTACATCTAGTAAAACCCTATCTCCTCTCTCTTCTTCTTTCCCCTTTTCACTTTCACTCTCCTCCCTTCCCTTCCCCCCTCTTTGTTTTAAGACTAAGACCCACTACAAGTTTTGGTTGAGCCCAAATATTCCTTTTCCGCATACAACTCTCTCTACCATTCTTACTCATTAGATCCTAATCTTCAACATCTATGTAACAGCATTTCTTCTGAGATTCTATCATCAATCTTAGGCCTCTCGCTCGGTCGCTCCAGATATACAGGTACTAGTAGTATTTATCTCTAATTTCTGTTCAAACTTCTCTGTTTGAATCGTTTGCTTTTTGCTTAATATATGCTTTTGGTGACCTTTTCGATTGCCTACAAGCTCTCAAATGCGCTCTTAAATTCCAATAATCATCTGGGTTGTATCCAAATGCCTGAATCTGTAATGGGTTCTGTTACTTTTCTTTTATTATTATTATTTTTTTCAATCTATGCGTGGTTCTTTACATAGACTGAATTTAAATAGTGTTTGTCATTGTTCGTTCTATTCTATGTATGTGAATCTGACAATAGTTTTAGTTGTTTATAATTATTAGTTTTTTCTTTTTTTTTTTTGGGTATTGATGGTTGTGACAATAGTTCATGGAGATAGTGGGATATCATTATTTATTGGAGGGAAAAAAGTCCATGAAAGAAATTAGATTGTAGTTATTTATTTATTTATTTATTTATTGTAGTTTATGATTTCTAGCAGGTTATTTGTGGTGTCCTTTGGATTAATTGTTTCTATTTCTGGTTTTATGGATTGATTAGTTTCAATGGTTATTTTGAATTGGTTTTAGGGACTAATGGGGAAAAAGGTTGATAAGAAGAGTAGAGCAGCTGCTAAGGAGAAGCGAGCTGCAGCCCAATCTCCTAAAAATGTTCCTCAACAATCTAATCAGGTTGAGAGTTCTGATGTTGGCGTTGCAGTGGTGAAAGAGAGAAAAGCTTGTGTCCATCTTGACAAGGGTGTTGATTTTGATAAATTTTCTGCTAAATTTGGGTCTTCAGATCCTATTAGGTGTGAGGATTGTCGAGAAGGTGCAAATGATAGAAGAGGGAGGAAGGGAAAGGGTAAACATGGGAAGAAGAAGGGAGGTGCTTCAGCAGATTCAAAATCCGATTCGAAAGCCATTTGGGTTTGTTTAGATTGTGGGCATTATTCTTGTGGAGGGGTTGGACTTCCTACAACCCCTCAAAGCCATGCGGTTCGGCATGCTAGACAAGCCCGGCATCCTTTGGTGATCCAATGGGAAAACACTCATCTCCGGTGGTGCTTTCCATGCAACACACTCATTCCAGTTGAGAAAACAGAGGAAAATGGTGAAAATAAAGATGTATTTTCTGAGGTTGTAAAATTAATGAAGGGTCGGTCAAGAGATGGTTCATCAGTGGATGTTGAGGACGTGTGGTTTGGTGGTGGCAGTGTTACTAGTGAAATCAAATCTGAAGGCATTTTATCAGTTGGGGGTTGTTTAGATGGAAAGGCTGGCTACGTGGTAAGAGGTTTGACTAACCTTGGAAATACTTGCTTTTTTAATTCAGTCATGCAAAATCTTCTAGCCATGGGTAGATTGCGGGATTACTTCTTGAATATGGATGTATCTTTTGGCCCTCTTACTATTGCTTTGAAGAAGCTCTTCACTGAAACAAAACCAGAGGCAGGGTTGAGAAATGTTATGAATCCGAGATCTTTTTTTGGGTGTGTCTGTTCTAAGGCTCCCCAGTTTCGGGGATATCAGCAGCATGATAGTCATGAATTGCTTCGTTGCTTACTTGATGGACTGTGTACTGAGGAGTTGGGTGTCAGAAAAAAAGTTAATTCTTCTGAGGAAAATGGGATTTCTTCAAATCCAGGTCCTACTTTTGTGGATTCTGTATTTGGCGGACAAATTTCTAGTACTGTTTGTTGTGTGGAATGTGGACACTCCTCAACAGTTTTTGAGCCATTTTTAGATCTCTCTCTTCCGGTTCCAACCAAGAAACCTCCACCTAAAAAAGCCCAACCTTCTCGAGCCAAGAAAGCAAAACCACCACCAAAGAAAAGTGGAAAGGTTCGAGGTAAAGCTAACAAAGATATTGATATTGTAACAGTTCAAAATTCTTCAAGTCCAGCTGCCATTGGTGAGTCTCTGAGTGTGTCACAGTCTACTGCACCTCCTACTGAAAAGGTGGTGAGTTCTTCAGGTGATTATTCATTATCAGATTCTGTTGGCTCATCAACTGTGGCTGCTGAAAGCAGTTCTTCTCAGAATTTTTCAGCTGTTGCACAGCCTGAGAATGAGCAAGGTTTGGATAATTCAATGGACCAAACAGTGGCTTCATTTGATGATTTTACGTGGTTAGATTATGTTGAACCAGAAAGTACGTTAGATGGGCATGATTTGACTTTGCAAAATAATGATTTATTTTTTCAAGATTCTGGAGACAAGGGTAAGGTGTCCGGTGATATCTTGATGGAGAGTAGTCAGATTCCTTCACTCAATGAAGAGCTAAATTCAAAACCGGATTCTTCTTCTATGAATCCTGGGGAGGATGAGCTACCATTGGTTGCTCAAGTTTCAGAAGTTATCTTGCTTCCATACAATGAAGAAAGTTCCACTACTGGGGAGATGATGAGTGGAGATGCTGAGGCCTCCTCATCAGTTGTTGGCTATGGGCAAGAGGAATTGGACTTTGATGGCTTTGGTGGGTTATTTAATGAACCTGAAATTACTGCTGGTCCAGTTGCAGGGCCAGTTGCAGGGCCCTCTTTAGGTGGTGAAGGGGTGGACAGTGGTTTTGTAGTAGGAAATAGCAGCGAATCTGATCCAGAAGAGGTTGATAATTCAAATTCTCCAGTGTCTGTAGAAAGTTGTTTGGCTCATTTTATAAAGCCAGAACTTCTCACTGATGATAATGCTTGGGATTGTGAGAGCTGTTCAAGGACTCTGCAACGCCAGAAGTTGGAAGCTTTGAAGAAGCAGGCTAAACTTGCTTCACAAGTTTTGATAAATGGATGTGAGACTAGGAAGCAAAATGATCTAAAGACTACAAAAGACATATCCTGGACTTCTGAAGTTAAAACTCTTAGTAATGGAGATATCAAAACTGATATTGATCTGGACACTTCTGGTGAAAGCTTGGTTTTACAAAATGGGAAGACTGATTCCTTAAATCAAACTTGTGTGCAATTTGAAAGTGGTCAGACATGTGAGATTAATCCAGTTGTCTCTCAAGGGGAAGAGGGAACAATAGAAGCCAATGATGCAGTTCCTGAGCAATCCCGGTCTTCTGGTTTCTGGAAATCTCGCAGTCAAGAAAGCATTGCTCATCAAGTCAAAGATTCTTATACTATTGATGAGTCTGATAGTACTGGGTGTACTGCTGATGATGCTCAGTCAAGTGAGGAGATAAATTCCCTAAAAGTAAAGGTGAAGCGGGATGCAACCAAAAGGGTCCTTATAAATAAGGCCCCGCCTATTTTGACTTTTCATCTGAAGAGGTTCAGCCAAGATGCTCGTGGTCGTCTAAATAAATTGAATGGCCATGTAAATTTCGGTGAAATGATTAATCTTAGACCATATATGGATCCCAGGTACATCATCATTTCTTAAATTTATCGAAAGTGATTTTATGTCCAGCAGAAGCAATGTTTTCCCTTTTTTTTTTTTTTCTATGGTTGTCATTGTCAGCAACTTTGGCGCAGATTATATTCTATTGTGTTTTGAATGTCTGAACTAGTAAGTGGTCAAGAATATTACTTAATAAACTAACATCGTGGCTGTGATAAAAGGGTTAATATACTAACATCGTGGCTGTGATAAAAGGGTGTGCTTGACATTGTAACTATTAGGGATTGCCTGATGTTTAACATGGCAGAAAATTATTCTAGTGGAAGACTAGGGATTTAGAATGGTAATATATTTATGTTCTGCCATAGGCATATTCTTGTTTTATGCGCATTAAAAATATTAGTAATATCTTTAATATATAGAATTTGGCCTCATTCAATCCTTCTCTCTAATGCATATGAAGACAAATCAATAGATGTTGCTAGTAAGGCCTGGTTAGATACTGAGGAGTTTTTCTTAGTAGATATGCCAAACTTTTTTCTTCGTCTTTGATGGTTTGGGTTCTGTTTGATAGTAATCATAATACCTTAATTTCAAAAATGGCAATTTAAAACTAGGAGCTGGGATGAGGGCTTTTTTAGTTGACTTATCAGAAACTGAAAAAGCTCTTTGCAAGATAATCTTTAATTAATAACCAACAACAATAACATCAACATATGAGAATTTCTTAATCTTCAAATTTCTGCTGGAATGAAAATATAATAATTGCACTTCTATGGTTTTGGAAAAATTGGAACCTTTTTTTCACATTTTTGTTACCCAGTCTTCTCAGAGGAAGTTACTCTTTTCTTTCCTGTGTAGATGCTTTGTGGAGTATTTTATTTTATTTTTAATGTTTTGTTTCTCAGTTTCATCGGAAGGTTAATGTATAAAATTAAGTATATTCTGGATGGGATTTGTAAGTGGTCTGCAAAGTAGTATTCCAAGGGTCATTTTGTTTGACCTCCGGATGCCTAGGCTTTAGTTATGAACAGTCTCAGCGATGTACAAAGAGGGATGTTGAAGGAGTTTTAATGACTTATTAGAGTTGGTGTATTGGTGATGTTTTCAAAAATAAAGAAAGAATCATGCTTATATTTGGTTTTTCTAGTTTTACTGTCTAGGTTGACGTGTCTTCCATGTACAAAATTTGTAGGTATGCTATTTGTGTGGATGTCTTCTGAGACACTAGGTTTCTCTGTCTCCAAACACAGAGGTACCCTAAGATAAATAAAAAGAAATGTAAGCCAAAAGGTTTAATGAGTCCAAAAAATCTGAATGTGACTAGATATACTGGTGCTTAATGAGATAGACCAAACTATTTATTAATACCTTTTTGTATGTACCTTTGTTATTCCAAGAATGACAGGAGAGAATTTTAGAAATTTCTCTCCACCTTTCTTTCCGATTGTGTATCTTAGTTGTCTTTTTGTAGTTTCTTTGAAGATTGAAATTTCTTAATGCTATAGAACACTAAATTAGTCCTGGATAATGTGTTTATGCCCTTGTCAATCGAGCTTTCCTCATTCTATTGCCTGAGATTAATTCCAAAAGACGTGTTTGCTCCCTATCTATTTGTGGGACATGGAGACATGATCATATCAATTGAGAGGTTTTCTATTTAAATATAGTAGTAGTTCACTTGGTTTATTGCGTATTTTATTGGAGAAACTTAATGATGTCGCACTCGTTTCTTGCATTCAATGTATCACTGTTTAAAGAAGTTTATTGTTGGGTGTTCGTAGGTGCACAGATAAAGAGAAATACAATTATCGTCTGCTTGGTGTAGTAGAGCATTTGGGAACCATGAGAGGGGGTCACTATGTTGCATATGTGAGAGGTGCAAAAATTAAAGGAAAGACAGAGAAAGAAAACGGAGGTTGCGTGTGGTATCATGCCAGTGATGCCTATGTGCGTGAATCTTCCCTCGAAGAAGTTCTGCGCTGTGAGGCATACATTTTATTCTATGAGCAAGTTTGAAATCATTCCTTCTCATACACGTTACATGATTTTCCCCCCAAAGGGGAGAGAGACAAAAACAGAGGGACAGACACAAAAACCAGAGGTGAGTGTACAACAACAATTACCATTATATCTAATACCAATTTTTTTGACATGTATTGAGTTCCTAGATGTATATCATGAAACCATATCATACCAAAAAAAAAAATTGTAATTTTTTTGGCCCCTGTAGACCTTAGCTACCTAAATTATTGAGGTTTTTGGTAGGATACAGTGCACCTTACCAGATTATTCAATTGATTGTTTACCAGACAAATCTTCTTGCAAAGATTATACCAGTGCTAGTAGTATTCTTGGGGCAATGGCCAAGCCAAGTATAGATTATTTTTCAGCTAGAGAACTGGTGCATTCTCCTAGAGGTTAGCTAATACTGCATTTCAAATGCTTGATTAATGGTCATGTTTCATGTAGAGTTCTGAAGTCGTAGAGCCGTATAAAGAATGGTTTTGATTGTTTTGAGAGAGTTTTGAAGTCATAGACTCATAGAGAGAAATACTTAATCAATCATAGGTTTTCAACTACTATCGTCTTGGTCTTGCTGTTTCAAATGCTAGGAAACTCATCCTGTATTTAAAGTACAAACCGTAACTAAAACTAAAATGATAAAAATACCCCGAACAGTAATATTAAATTCTAGACGTGATTCACAATTTGGGGTATTTTTGTTATATCATTTTTTATTAACGGATTTTGAAAACTTTAGTTAGTTTCAGGGGGGATTTTTCTAGTATATGAACAACAGGATTTGGACTTTCTTGATTGAAAGTTTGGGGCTAAACTACAATTAAGTGATTAACTCTAGAGTCTAGACTCATATCTTATGATTGAAATTTTAGAAGATTACTTTTACCTTATATTTTGTATAATCAATAGATTGATTCCTAATTGAATAGAATATATAGTAAAAGGCATAAGTTTTGGTCAAATTCATTAATTTTTTTTTTTTTTTTTTTTTAATTTATTTACTTATGAACTTAGCAAAATAGGTATGTAGAGAATAAACTTCAGGTCTAGTAAATTAGTGTCTGTAATTCATCTAAACCCTGCCTCAGGAAAAGAACTTATTTTGTTTTTCTTATTGTAAGTTTTTGGTGGTTTAAATTTAATCATTAATATTCCCTTTATGATATTTGTATTATATTCTTTTGGAGATTGAATGCACAATTTCATGTCATTATTTCAATAAATATTTTTCCTTTCCAGAATTTCTTCGTGTAATCTAGCAAACACACATGATTTCAATTGATTTTTCTGAAAAGATATGATGGATGACTAATACTACACCAACAACTATCTCTCATAAACTCTCTCACAATCTTGACGTGACAGTTCGCAATTGGTCAGTTAATAACGGGTCTCACATGAGTCTTACACAGGTCTCATTAATTAATTGTGAATTGTTACGTCAATGTTATGGGAGAAAGTTTGTGAGAGATGGTTGTTAATGTAGTATTATTCATGATGGATGATTTTTTCTTTGGAAATACATTATTATAAATTAAATAAAAATTGTTCATAATTTGGGAACGAATATATTCCAATTGTTGGAAATGCACAAATTTCAATCAATCCCCCAAAAAAAGCCACAAATTTGTATCACTTTGATTCGATCTCAAGGGTCAAAACTCAAAAGTTGAAAGTTTGAGATAACAAAAGGAAGGGGTATTTCTTTTCTTCTCTCTTCTTATTTTCCTTTTTATTTTTTTCTCTTAAATATAAAACTAGTAACTAATTATGAGAATAAAAGAAAAGAAAAGAAAAAAATAAAAAAAGGAGAAATGCATGGATGATAAATTTTGCTTTAGTACGTAGTGTGTTGTGGAAAGGGCCGAATTATATTTTATCCCCCTATCTTTGCATACGCCACCTTTAGTTTTACCCTTGTGAAAAACCCATAGCAACCTTGTAATTATATATGTATTTTTTTATTTTTTATTTTATAATTTATGTTTTAGTAATATATATTAAGATTTCAATTAATTGTTTTAGTAGTATTAAGATTTGTTTATTTACTTTTAATATTACTTGATTTCTTATTTTAATGTTTATACTAATCGAATGAATATTAATGTTTTTCTTGATCATCCAAATGAGCAACAAATTGTGTATGTTTTAATTGAAGAAAAAATCATTATTGTAATTAGACAAGAAGAGAAAAAAAATAATCATGAAAATGATAGTACGAAAATACAAAAAGTTTTGTGTTAAGAAGCTTTAAATATATTTGAGAAGTTATAAATATTTTCGTTTCAATAAGAAGATGTTTATGTTAGTAAGTTATTTATTTCATTGTAACAACTTTAAAATATAAATTATTGTCTTAAATAGCTTTAGATAAATATTTATTTCATTTTAAACATTTAATGTAACATAACTAAATATATATATTTTTTGTAATATATAAATAAGTATTATTTTGTGGAGGCAAATTTCTTAAAACAGGAATTTAAAAAATTATAACTTATTAAAATGTAAAGTTTATTCTTATTTATAATGATCTCAACTTGGGATTTTAATTTTTTTATGAATACACAAATATTATTCTTATATCAAACATCAAATAATTTAATTTCAAGAACACTATCCCCGAGGAGTCAAGGCGCCTGTTAAGTTTGTAACTCTTCACCAATTTAATAGAAATATTTACCTTGTGTCGTTCAAGATTCACTATGCCCTTTGGAATCCAATTTTCTGAAGTTCACTATGACCAACGACAATGCAATCAAGAATCCGATAAAAGACTTGATTGTTAAATCTTTTTTTTTTTTTTTTTTTTTTTATACGTCGATAAATCTCTTTTGTCTATGTCAATTACAAATTATATAAATAATAATAATATTATGTATGTAAAGTTGTGAAATTGCATTTACTTCTTAGGGTTTAGGTCTATTTGTCCAAATATTGTCAGAGCATAACCTATGGTTTTTTAAATTGAGTTAATATCAAAATAAGATGATTTTTGAAACAGAAAAATCCTTCCAATTAACTAATTATATCAACATTTGTTGATGATAATTGATCAAAACTTCAAAGGTTGAAAAGTTTTTTTTTATCATGTAACGGTTAACAATAACATCACATTAATTATAAGAAAATAAGATCATTTATAATTAATATCTTACTGTTATCAATTATTATTATATAGGATAAGATTAAAATTAGGATCTCAATTTTACTGTTCACATTTTAAGGTTGTCAGATGTCAGTTGTCACCTGACACCCAAGGTTATAATTGTCAATTCACATCCAAGCAAGCATGGACATCCAGAAAAACACAGTATAAGCTGTCTTCTACAAAAACCTGAAAGGCTGAAAGAAAGAACAAAACCTTCAAATCAAATATTCAAATTATTAATAAAAGCAACCAAAAGAAAAAGTGAAGCACAAAAACAAAAATAAAAATTTGAAGAAACCACCACATTCTCTCATATTCCCTCCCCCTCTCTCTCTCTCTCTCTCTCTCTCTTCCTTTACTAACCAAGCTACCCAATTCACGGACTCCACCTGTAACTTTCTCTTCTTCTTCCTCCATGGCACCAACCCTTTCAGAGCCGTTACTGCTCCTCATCTTCTTATGCATGAACACGATCATGGTGGTCACCATTGTTGAAGCTCAAGGAACCGTCTACTGGTGCGTTGCGAGAAGTGATGCCACCAACCAGGCTCTGCAAACGGCTCTCGACTATGCATGCGGGGCTGGTGCGGACTGTACTCCCGTTCTCCCCAATGGTCTCTGCTACCTCCCCAACACCATCCAGGCTCACGCCTCTTACGCCTTCAATAGTTACTTCCAGAGAAAGGGCATGGCTCCTGGCTCCTGTGACTTTTCTGGCACTGCCACTGTAGCTCGAAGTGATCCCAGTTTCGTTCTCTCTATCCCTTTCTCGCTCTTTTTGGCTTCGTTTTGTCTTGTGTTCAGTGGGTTAACGTTTGTTTTGCTTATTTTATTTGATTTTATTTTTTTTTGTTGTGATATAGGTTATGGATCTTGTGTCTATCCATCTTCAATAAGGTATGTTTGTTCTCACTCATTTTTTATTTTTTATTTTTGGTTCTAAAAGAAAGGAAATTTACCATAACTTAAGCACGCAAGTATCTGTGTTTTAATAGTAATAGATTCTTCATCGTCACGCAACCTGGTTTCTTTTTCTTTATGTCATTTTCTCTTTTGGGTAAATGGGGCTGTTTTTTTTATTATTAAAGTATTAGCGGATATTCTTTCCATCTCCATAACCGAGCTGTAGCTTCCTCTCCTTTTGAGTTCAAGTTTGGAGAGAGGGAAAAAGCCCCAGGTTGTGTTACTTTGTGAAGTTTTTATGGATGCACTACATTTGTCATTGTGCATGGGAGATTTGAAGTTATGTTTGTGTCAATCGGAGTTCTCGGACCACAATGTCTTTTTCTCTTCTTTTGATACCTTGGATGGCACAATTTGCTTGCTGCATAGTCTGTCGAATGTTGGATGAGACTGGTCATTTTAATTTTGTCTGACACCGTTGGATGGTCTTACCAGTCAAACAAAACCAACGGAAGGGATCTTAATGGTACGACAAGCTTGCAGATGTACAGTGATTTGTGGAGGGCTTTTTGTTTTCTAGCTCTGATAATTGATACATGGCATTATCTTTCACTGTCAGAGCTCTCAGGTCCATTAATTGGACTACTTTAGTTGTTCGAAATGACCACTTTTTTTTTTAAATACCATTTTTAGTGCAAACCAAATTCAAGAGAATTTCAGTTCTTATTAAGAAGTTGCATGCATAAATTAAGGATGTTATTGTGGGGTCATTATTTTAATTAAAGCTTAGAGTATATTGCATAAAGCTCTAGGTTCAATTGTAAATGTCCAGTTACTTGTTTAGCTCATGCAACTTGGACAACTTAATTTTCAAAAGAATGTTGGTAATGTATCTTTGCTAAGGCAAACCTTGAAATTTTTTAGGTTACTTTTTAGTTTTCAGTTTATCAATCATATCATCCTACATTAGTATTAGTGCAGTATAACTGTAGTCAAACCAAAGAAATGAACCTAGAAATTATAAGACTCTAGTATGGGCCACATTTATTTTGTCGATAGTTTTGGTAGATGCATCCACTGTTTTGGTGCCTTTACGGCTGGTAGGAGCTTGGAGATTTATACTCTTAATAATCTAGAGACCTCTGCTGCTGGTCCTACTCCCACTTTTGTTGTAACTTTTCCTTACCACCTGGCACAAGCTTTACCCCCCCATTATAGGCTGAAACACAATGTCTTGCCTAAGAAGCTGTATGGCCACACTTGATTTTCATTTAGGAGAAAAATAAAATTCCACTATAGGTGCTTAAAATGAGACTCGTGATATTCAACGTTAAGGAATATATAAGAATCACATTTTATTTTACAGTTCACAAGTTTGTTACTCAATTTACCAAGTCTATTGATATTACGAAATTGATGCTAGAAGAATTTCGCTAACTGTAGTAGTCAAATCCCGTTGAATGATGTGTTTATTTATCAAACCATACAAAAGATTGTTTGTTGTGGGTACGTGCATTCATTTGCGTGTTTATTAGTTTGGTTAATATTCTTTAGTGTAAATGAAGACGAGGATAAAATGTATTAGTAAAATTAATTTGAAATGGAGATTTATGTTTTCTTAAAAATGATGGAAGTATAGGTCCTTGCTATATGTTTCTTGTTCAAGAACTCTGCTAAAGTCTCAGAGGGCTAACAACTGAATCTTGCAAATTTTCAGCACCGCCGGAGGCAATACGTCACAAGGGTCGGCACCCACAACAACCACCACGAACAACCCGAACATGCCAACAACACCGACTACAATGCCCCTAGATAATAATGGTGGTAATTCCGGGTTTAGCCCTCCAGTACCCCCCACAGACAACTCCGAAGCTTCTGCAAAATTCATGGCCATTACACTTTTAATGCCTGTCTCCTTGTGGATTGTTCTCTCATTGACACTGTCAAACATATTAGTCCTATAAACCAGAACTAGTTGCATTACGTAGTGTGGAGATCGATCGAAGAGGCTTATACAGTTTTGTTCAAGAGTTGAGGCCTTCTTTGTTTGTAGCATCAAGGTATCTGGAAAATCCATTTGGTCTTTAGTTTTGTTATTGATCTCTTAATGATATGAAAAAGGTTGTCGGGAAGTTTTAAATTGGCTTGTTGGTTTTGGTAGAAAGGCAAAGCGAGGGGTAAGCTAAACCTCATTTGTGGATTAACTGATGGTAATTCAATTTATTTGTCCAATCTAATTCCCGTCAGTTGATTTCCTGCATGTATTTGTGTCTGTGGCATGAGTGTCAAGAGATTCTATGCATTCACAAATACTCGACCGGTTACTCGGGAAAGTCCATGGTATCACAATATATTGTAGACGAGATATCGAAAGACAATGTATGTCAAATAGTTATTACATTTAGTAATTACTGTTACTAATTAATAGGAATATAAAGGTACATGAGAGAGAAAATTCACTTTGTTGTATTTTAGAGTTTTCTTTAAAATGTATATGATATCACCATAGAATTATTGACATGGTATCGTAGACAATGCATGTATTAAAGGCAGTTATTATATTTGATAACTACCAAACACAATTAATTTAAGGGGCCGTTTGGATCGGAGGTATATAAGACAATATAGATAATCTTCGTTTATTTTACAATATTCATGTGTTTGGTTTGTAAGTAATAAAATATTACGGTAATCTTTTATTGTAAAAAGTATTTACTGTTGGTAATGTGAGGGGTAATCTTATTACCTTGTTAGAGAGTGTTATTAAAACATTATCGGGGTAATTTGATTTTTCTATCCATTTTACCCTTAATTAAAAACCATTTTGGATACAATGGCCCTCAAATGTCTACCAAATAAAAATTAGCCCAACCCCCTACATTTGAAAAATTAGCTAAAACACTATAGTCACAAAAAAGTTTAAAAGTTAACAAAAAACCCCTAGCCATCCAAGATCATTGCCAGCCGTGACTCACAATTGTTGATCACCGACGTCAGTCATCGTAGGGGTGTACGACCAGTAGCATCTAGCCAATCGTGTGCCGGTAAGGCCTTTTTCGGCCATGGATCATTTATCCATGGTCGGAAACGGCCAGATCTGGCATTTCCATGGCTGTTTTATGGCCAAAGATCATGGTCACAGATCTGGCCGTGAAATGGCCATAGATCTGGTTGTTTTCTAACCATGGATTTGTGTTCCATGACTATTTCAAGCTTTGCCGATGCACGACTAACCATATACGGCTAGTCGTGCGCCATTCCGTTGACTGCCGACGGTGGTGACTGGCTGCCGACAGTGGCTTGGGATGGGTGTGGGTGATTTTACTACAAATTAAAGTTTTATATGGTTGGGGTGCTTAAGCAAAATTTCAAATATAGGGGGTTAAAGAAATGATTCAAAAAATAATAATAAAAAATACTATTATATTAATATTTAAAAAGGAAGGCAATTTAGTAATCTATATAACATACCCACCCATTTATCCTCCCAACCAAATATATTATTTACCAATTTATTCGAGCCAGCCAAACACATTTTCTAAACATTCCCATAAATTTTCAAGGTGATCTTTCTTTTCATTAATATAATATTCCCTATAATAAAATATTATATAATTCAAACGACCCTTAAAGGTGTCATAATTTTACTAAAGGGTGGTAATACTCATTTAGTATTCTAGATTTTTTCGTTTCTCCCATAATAAATATAAAATTCTTCCTGATAAAGAGATTTATAGTGAAAGAGTTTTACAGTAAGTTCCCATGTTTTATTTCATGAATCTATCGCAATAAGAAAAAATCTAGAATAAAACAGAGGTATTATTACCCTCTAGTGAAATTATGACACCTTTTAATTTTCTCTCTTTTTCATTTTTAAATTAATCGTGATTAGTAGTTGTTAAATATAGTAATCAATTTATTAGCATGTATGCATGCATACATTGTTTGGTGGTACAATAGAAGGAGTAATGCTATGTGTACTCACGGATTTTACTAACCTTTGTTAAAATTACATATGGTATCCGTACTATGCTTGTGGTACCCGTACTATACTTTATATTTACAAAGGTTAGTACGCTGGTTAGTACACTCGTAAGTACGCATAGTATTATTGCAATATAAGTAATACTAGTGCGGTACCATAGACTTTCTTTAAATGGAAATATATAGATGTTACACCACGAGTGTTCACTTACAATGATTTATGGGTGATGAAAAGAACCACAAGAAAGTTTCCCATAGCTTAATATGATAGTTAACTTTATGTGGTTTACAGATAGAATAATACTTTGCGTACTAATAGATTTTACTAACCAGTGTAGTAACCTTTATTAAAATCACACATAGTACCCGTACTATATGTATGGTACTCGTACTATGATTTAAGTTAGTATACTGATTAGTAAAATTCGTTAGTACGTATAGCATTACTCCCGGAGATAAATAGAGAATCTTTATTATTTATTTTTTAAATTGATTAATAATGTAAAAGACCAGTTTCTCTAAATTAGTTCACTTTAAATCATTAAAGAGATGAGAAGGGAGTCGTGTGATACTTGTATCTTTATGTTTCGGGGAAGAGTAATGTTATGCTTACTCACGATCTTACTAACCATTTTACTATCCTTTGTTAAAATTACATATGGTACCTGTACTATGAGCATGGTACATGTACTATGCTTTATATTTACACAGGATAATAAGATGGTTAGTAAGATCGTGAGTAAGCACAATATCATTGTTCGGGGAATGATTGCTGAATAAAATAATTAAAATTTAAGCGTTTTATGACCGTTTATAAAAACATTGTCTTTGCCATTACTCAAAATAACTCTAAGGGTGCGCTTAGTTGGAGGTTATCCTCCATTAGTTTAGTAATGTCATCTTATATACTGACATTATCATGTTTGATTATCAAGTAATAAAAAATTTCGGTAAATCTTTCAATAACAATAGTGATTACCATTGGTTATATAGGTGGTAATTTGAATACCACCATTTTCTTTGGTATTTTAAGATTATTTAAAAATCTTAATTTTGTTACAACTTTACTTCTAGTTAATAAAATTTTTGGACATTAACCCCCTTTTTTTGAAAACAATTTACATGAACCCTGCCATAACACCACAGCCATCCAAAAGGATTGTCAGCCATCGACAATTTCCAGAACGGCGCATGATAGGACGAATCTGGCTGGTTGTGCTCTGATTTGGTTGTTTCTGGCCATATCGATGGTTGGAAATAGCCAGATGGTCCTGGATTTGGCCGTTTTCGACTATATCCACTTTGGCCATAAACGATCAGATCGATTGGATCTAGATGGAAATATGGCTAGATCCATGGTTTGGCCGTTAATGGCCATGGATCTAATCGAAAACGGCCAAATTAGTGCATGATCGACTAGATCTAGCTAATCATGCGTTGTTCCAATGACTTTTGACAGTGGTCTGCAATCCTCTTGGGTGGATGGGGTGATTGGCTAATTTTTAAAATTTTATTGTGGTTGGAGTGTTTTAGCAAAATCTCAAATGTAGGGGGTTAAAAAAATAATTCAAATAATAATAATATTAAAAAAGAAGGGCAATTCAGTAATCTTTATAACATACCCACCAATTTATTTCAATCTAATCAAACAATTTTAATACAACATTCCTAGTAATCTTCAAGGTAATCTATCTTCCCATTAATATAACATTCCCAATAATATAACATTTATTGAACTAAACGCTCCCAAAGGTCAATATAACATATTGTGGGTATCTCTTCATAAAGTTTGAATATTTAGTCAAGTTTTCATTATGTAATAAAACAAACTTAATTAAACGTAAGAAAGAGCTACATATGTTCCATTTAAAGAATTTTTACAACGTTTTGACATAAGAATGAAGAATTTTACAACAACCTATCAAACTAAGTATTATAATTGGATAAAACCTAATTTTGAATCAAAATATAAAATATGAATAATTATCCTCCATCATCTAATGGTCCATGCGTATCCAATATCAAACCAATTGTTATGGTATGATTTCTCTTAAATAAAACATTGTTCTTACTTGTATATAATGATGAATAAGTTCACACCTTAGGAGGACATATGTTTCTCAATCAAAATCAAAGGTAAAAAAAAAAAACCTTAAACCTAAGAATAAATACAAACATACGTTTGTCACGCAGTGCACGAGCGTCTAGCTATAATTATTTTTGGGTGACGAAAGAACCACAAGAGCTTAATATGGTAGTTAATTTAATGTGGTCTAGAGACAAATGAAGAAAATTTATTATTTGTTCTTTAAATTGATTAGGTAATATAAAAGACCAATTTCCATAACTAGTTAAATTTAAAACTTCAAAGAGATGGGAAGGGAGCCATGCGATACTCGTATCCTTATGCTTCGCAAAGTGACTCCTGACTGAATTAAAATAATTAAAAGTTAAAACATTTTATGAAAGTTTATAAAAACATTGCCGTTGTCACTACTGAATAGAATAACTTTGAGGTCAATACAACATATTAAGCGCACTCTTCATTAAGTCTGAATATTTATTCGAGTTTTCGTTATGTAATAAAACTTATTAATTAAGCATAATAAACAGTCATGATGTATTCGATTGAAAGAATTTATACAAAGTTTTAACATAAGAATATGGAAAAGCTCATAATTACCAACGACTGATCAAACCAAGTATTATAATTGGATAAAGTCTCCTCCTAAATAAGAACACAAAATATGAATGAATATCTTCTTTCATTTAAGGGTCCACGCGTATCCTATATCATACCAATTGTTTTTCATCTAATGATGAATAAGTTTACACCTATTGTGCCTAACAAGTCACGCTGATACCAGCTCAACAAGTGTCTAAAAGATAAAGTGTACTAATTGTAAAATCCATACCGCCTCAGAGATATTTTATACCAACCCTATCTCATTTTAAGATAAGGACGAATGAGAGCTCTCTATATGTCAAGACAACTTGCAAAAACACTCATTACATTAACCTCGAAAGTGTATAAATTGACATATCTCTTCTTAAAAGAGGGGGTTGGACATATGAGAGTTAGACATAAATTTGAGCTTCATTATTTCTCTCTGTAAGCAAAGTATTTCTTTATCTTTGTATGCCATACGGGCAATATCATAGAAATAGTTAGAGAATAATAAAATAACAGTGGATGTAGGATTTGCATTAAGCATCTGAACTACTATAAAAACCTCTTTTGCTACATATTTCCATATCACATGTAACTTCTAAGCCAGCTTAGCATTTTGCACGTGCGAGTCGTTGGTGTTAAAATCAAGCATCAACAGTTTGGTGGCCCATGCAGGTCTCGAACCCACGTCCAAGCTCCCCGATGGCGTGGTCAAATCGTAGATTGCACACATTAGAGTTCCCCGATGGCGTGGTCAGATCGCACGTATCAGAGTTCTCCGATCACGTGGCCAGATCACAGATCGCACACATCAGAGTTCCCAGATTGTGTGGTCAAATTGCAGATCGCAAGCATCAGAGTTCTCAGATTGCGTGGTCAGATCGTAGATTGTACACATCAAAGTCCTCAGATGGCGTGGTCAGATCGCAGATCACACGTATTAGAGTTCTCCGATCGCATGTCCAGATCACAGATCGCATGCATCAGAGCTCTCGGATCGCGTGGTCAGATCGCAGATTGCACACATCAGAGTTCCCAGATCGCGTGGTCAGATTGTAGATCGCATGTATCAGAGTTCTTAGATCGCGTGGTCAGATCGCAGATTACACGCATCAGAGTTCTGGGATGGTATGGTAAGATCGCAGATCGCACGTATTAGAGTTCTCCGATCGAATGTCCAAATCCCAGATGGCACGCATCAGAGCTCTCAGATCACGTGGTCAGATCGCACGCATCAGAGTTCCCAAATTGCGTGGTCAGATTGCAGATCGCACGCATCAGAGTTCTAAGATCACATGATCAGATCACAGATTGTACGCATCAGAGTTCTCGAATGGCGTGATCAGATCACAGATTGCACGTATCAAAGTTCTCCGATCGCATGTCCAGATAGCAGATCGCACGCATCAGAGCTTTCGAATCACGTGGTCAGATCACAGATTGCACGCACCAGAGTTCTCGGATGGCGTAGTCAGATTACAGATCGCACGTATCAGAGTTCTCCGATCACATGTCCAGATTGCAGATCGCATGCATCAAAGCTCTCGGATCGCATGGTCAGATCGCAGATCGCTTGCATTAGAGTTCCTAGATTATGTGGTCAGATTGCAGATCGCACACATCAGAGTTCTCAGATCGCGTGGTCAGATCGCAGATTGCACGCATTAGAGTTCTCGAATGGCATGGTCAGATCGCAAATCGCACGCATCAGAGTTCTCTGATCGCATGGCCAAATCACAGATCGCATGCATCAAAGCTTTTGGATGACATGGTCAGATCGCATATCGTACGCATCAGAGTTTTTAGATCGCATGGTCAGATTGCAGATCACATGCATCAGAGTTCTTCGATCGCGTGGCCAAATCAGAGATCATATGCATTA
This sequence comes from Pistacia vera, assembly GCF_008641045.1. NCBI lineage: Eukaryota > Viridiplantae > Streptophyta > Magnoliopsida > Sapindales > Anacardiaceae > Pistacia > Pistacia vera. The sequence continues at coordinate 1,099,992 of NW_022195380.1, read as the reverse complement.
GAGTTTTTAGATCGCAGATCGCACGTATCAGAGTTCTCTGATCTCATGGCCAGATCACAGATCGCACGCTCAATCACCTAGATTGCGCGTTCAAGATCGTTGAGATAACCCGTTCAGATAATTTAGATCGGGCTTCTGAGCAGCCAGATTGCGCTTTTGAGCGCTTAGATCACCGATCTTGAGCTCTAAGATCAAGCTTCGCGCTTTCTGATCGAACTTCTTCTGTTCTCAGATCAAGCTCTACGCTTTCTAATTGAACTTCTTCTGTTCTTAGATCAAGCTCCGCGCTTTCTGATCGAACTTCTTCTATTCTCAGATCAAGTTTCAAACTTTCTGATTGAACTTATTCTATTCTTAGATCAAGCTTCGCGCTTTCTGATCGAACTTTTTGTAATCTCAGACCAAGCTCTTTGTGCTCTCTAATCGAGGTCTTTATGATCTCAGATTGAACTCTTTATGCTCTCTGATTGAGGTCCTTATGATCTCAGATCGATCGAGCTCTTTATGCTCTCTGATCGAGCTCCTTATACTCTCTGATCTAGCTCCTTATGCTTTCTAATTAAGCTCATAAGTTTGCTCATTTGCTTAAGATTGCATGCACCAGATCGTTCAGATCACATGCCTCAAACTCTCAAGTCGAGCTCCTATCAGATCGCGATTAGCTCCTAGCTTTTAAATCGCGATCAGCTCCTAGCTTTTAAATCGCGATTAACTCTTCGCTTTGAGATTGCAAACAGCCTCAGGTTGTGTTCTCAGCTCTCAGATTGTGATCAGTTCTCATTTAACAGATTGTGACCATCTGCCAACGTCAGAAAAAACAAGTAGAAAACTTAAAACAGCCTTGCAACATGCCGAAAATCGCCTACTCAAAACAGCCTTGAAACATGCTGAAAATGGCCTCAACTGGGTTCCCCTATTGCCACGACGTAGAGCTCGGAACAAGCTTTTCGTGGATATTTGACAGGCTCTAAAACTCCTCCCGGATCAAAAGTTATGATTGTTTTAAGTTGGCTTATCCGTTTAAGGCCTCTAAGCCGTGTGTTTAGGCTTCTGACGTTAGCTCCCTCTAGGAATTCATCTACTGGACATTTCATGTCAGTTATAAGATTGCGCTCAGCTTCGGATCACTCTAAGCTCTCAGATCGCAGTCCTAGCTCTCAGCACCCAATTGCTCCAGACATAGTTCAAGCTCTTCAGTTCGAGACTGCAACCTATAGTGCGACAGCCATTCAGATTTAAGACATGAGTTTTTGAAGTGCAATTACACACTCTAAAAACTAGGGGAGTTCTGTTGTGCTTAAAAGGTCACGTTGATGTCAGCTCAACAAGTGCTTAAAAGACAAAGTCTACTAGTTGTCAAGCCCATATCGCCTCAGAAATATTTTATACCAACCCTATCTCATTTTAAGATAAGGACGAATGAGAGTTCTCCATATGTTAAGGCAACTTATGAAAACACTCATTACATTGACCTCAAAAGCATATAAGTTGGCACATCTATTCTTAAAAGAGGGGGTTGGGCATATAAGAGCTATGCATAAATTTGAGCTTTATTATTTCTCTCCGTAAGCAAAGTATTTCTTCATCTTTGTATGCCTTACGGGCAATATCATAGAAATAGTCAAAGAATAATAAAATAACAGTGGATGTAGGATTTGCATTAAGCATCCGAACCACTATAAAAACCTCTCTTGTCTATCTATTAGTTATGTTTTCTGCAACATATATAATCTCAGCACTATATTCGAATCTCATGAATCCATCACGTGTAACTTCTAAGACTCTCTTAGCACTTTGCACGTGCGAGTCGTTGGTGTCAAAATCAAGCATCAACAACAACTTAGGAGGCGAAAGAATCCAGCTATTTCCATCGAGGAAAGTTGTGCTCAGAAACAGTTGCGCTTCTTCATCAGATAGCATCCTAGCAAATTTGGCTCGACAAGAAGAACTTGCCCTAGGTCCCCAACACTTGTACTCTCCATAATAAACAGGTCTGCAAAAATTTTCAAAAAATAAAGATAGTTTATCACTAGGTTGTCAAGAATTTATATCATTGTTAACTTTAAAGGAAAGGATGATCAAGGTGAATACTTGTGCTCACCGTCACCCATGTCAACAGACCATCCTTCAGTACTGCTGACAACAGTGTCCATATATGTATGAGCGAAAATCACCTAGGTCTCTGCTTCCACGCTCGACCAAGTTTTGTTTTACCAATATCGATTATGCTACAATGGACAAATCTGAATCCACTTTCTTCACTCTCGTTTTCTCTAGCGTGTGCTGTGATGACTCCAATGCCATTTGAAACTGATCTTATAGTGGTGTTCTGCGTCGACATCCCAGTTTTAAGCTTCTAATTGTAGCAAAAATTATTAACGTGATTTCTTGTATATGTTAATGTGCAAGCATTTTACTGTTGTAGATACGGTTAACTAGCTAGATCCTAGACTCTGTTTCCTTTATTACTTAAAATGTTCTTTACTTAAAAAATTATATATATATATTTTTTTCTTTTTCATCTCTTAAGTTTATGTTTCATACTATACATTTTAAAATAACTCAGAGTGTAATAATAATGAGCAGTGTGAAAGTACCAAGTAAAGTGATTGGCCATTTCCAAAAATGAAATCAACAGTCCCTTGGATATAACAGTCCTTAAAGAAATGTTTGCCTTTATCATCACACAATGTGTCTTGATAACCTATAAACTTGCAATTGTAGAATGCTGCCTTATCTCCAGATATTCTCATGGCGACTACTTGTGCACCCTCTCTTTTTCCATCTAGCATTGGAGCCATATTCTACATGAAAAGGTCACACAAAGAACAAAGTTTAAGATATTCACAATAGAGTGATGAAGGTGTAGTTACTAGTGAACTCTAAAATTTAGCAAATGCACTTTAGCTTATATCGCCTACTCTTTGTAAGTTATGGTTGCAAACATGGCAACTTGTCTCATTAAGATATTCAAAAGAAAGAAAAAAGGTTAAAGTCCTAAAATATAATTCATACATTGTGGCTAAGTTTTGAAACTGTGAAATAGAGTATGTATAATAAAAGCAAAGGTACGTACCCCAAATTCAATATTAACAGCCATAAAATAATCACTCTCTACAGCCATTGTAGAACTGTACACCGTGCCATACTGAGCCGCTGTCCCATGAAACAAATCTTCGGCATGTCATTTGGGTCCCCATAAAATGTTATTATTTGCTTTGACCAGTCACTAGTGATCTTCTCCCAATACGAGCCTCCAACGATTTTAATAACCACTCTATTTGCATTCGACATCAGAATGTTGTTTATTGCATCACTCATCGTTCAAAAATTTCCGCTACCATCTTTCTTGACAGTTATAACCTTAACACCAGCCTCTGCCGTGGACAAAGCTCCGTCCAAGTTGGATTCCATCTGATTTAGGTTATACCCTGTTCGGTTTAACTTACCATTCCCTAGTAAAATACATTCATATTCCAATATTCATATAAAGTTGATAATACAATCAATTTCAACATAAAATCTCTATGGAATATATGCGAAAGTAAATGACAAACCTCCAACCATAGCAATTGTTGTTTAATCTTCTTGCTCCTTCAAAATACAGGATCTTTCACTGACTGCAATTTTGGAGTGATGGTTTTGAATCTAAAAAAAAATTGCGTCTAATGGGAACCTGTAAAGTCTCATTTTTATATGCCGTTGTCTTTCCATCAAAGACAACTGCTCAAGAGAAGAGACACAACCGTATGACCACATCAGTCCACATCAGTCCACATCAGCATAAAAGTGTAGGACCATAATGTAATTATATTAAAAGTGTAGGACCATAATGCAAAAAGTCTAACATTCTCCCACTTTGTCCAAACTTTTATAATATAATCCAGAACACAAGAGATGTATATGCGGTATGGTCAATTAGAAAGAGGAAAAATTACATGAATCATAGTGGTAAGTCCCCTTTAAACAAATATTACCTTTCATGTATTACAATGCAAATTTTTCTCTTTCTGAATAAACGCTTAAATGTGGAATATCACTTTATGAACAAACCTCAAATGTTTGTTCCAGGTCTTCTAGAATGTTTATTTGTCTCCAACCAAAATGTATACAACTTAAAAGAGAAAACAAACTAAATTACAAAGTTTCAGACAATGAAAGTATTACCTCTCGTAGGGACAAAGCGGGACATAGTCCCATTTGAACAACATGATCCTTGAACATCTTTGGTGGCATGGCTTTTGTTAGAGGATCAGCAATCATCTGCTCAGTATGTATGTGTTCAAGGAGCACTTCTTTGGCTTTAACGTGCTCCTTTATTGCTAAGTACTTAATGTCGATGTGTTTACTTCGACTTCCACTCTTATTATTCTTAGCAAAGAATACAGTAGCTGAATTGTCACAATATAACTTTATAGGCCTAGAGATAGACTCAACAACTCCAAGCCCAAAAATGAAACTTCTCAACCAAATACCCTGTGTAGTGGCCTCAAAACAAGAAACAAACTCAGCTTCCATGGTAGAAGTGGCAACTAAAGATTGTTAAGCACTTCTCCAAGATATAGCACCTCCGGCGAGCATAAAAACATATCCGGATGTTGATTTCCGAGAATCAACACAGCCAGCAAAGTTTGAGTCTAAATATCCGATGACTTCTAAAATGTCGGATTGTCTATAAGTAAGTATGAAACCTTTAGTTCCTTGAAGATACCTCATGACCTTCTTTGCAGCTCTCCAATGATCCAAACCTGGATTACTTTGATATCTTCCTAACATGCCAACTGCAAAAGTTATGTCAGGTCTAGTACAGACTTGAGCATACATTAGGCTTCCAACAACTGAAGCATAAGGAATAGTTTTCATTTGTTCCTTTTCAATCTCAAGTGTAGGACATTGGTTCAGATTGAACCTGTCACCTTTAATAATGGGTGTAACATTGGGTGAACAATCTTTCATCCTAAATCTCTCAAGAATTTTATTAATATAGGCTTCTTGAGATAGTCCCAAAATATGTTGAGACATGTCCTTAGGAATCTTAATGCCAATGACATAAGACGCCTCACCCATATCTTTCATACTAAAATGTTGAGAGAGAAATTGTTTCACCTCATGTAGCAAACCCAAATCATTGGTTGCAAGTAGAATATCATCTACATATAACACAAGAAAGATGATTTTACTCCCATTGACCTTGTGGTATATACACTGATCCATGATATTCTCTACAAAATCAAATGAAGAGATAACAGTGTGAAATCTTAAATATCACTGACGAGAGGCTTGTTTAAGTCCATAAATGGACTTCTTAAGCTTGTAAAACAAATGCTCACCATCACTTAAAATGAACCCATCAGGTTGTTTCATATAAACCTCTTCCTCCAAATCCCATTGAGAAAAGCTATTTTCACATCCATTTGATGTAAATCTAAATTAAAATGGGCAACTAATGCCATTATGATACGAAAGGAATCCTTTTTAGAAACTGGGGAAAATGTTTTTTTATAATCTATTCCTTCCCTTTGTGTGAACCCCTTGGCAACAAGTCTAGCCTTGTATCTCTCAATGTTGCTTAGTGAATCCTTTTTGGTTTTAAATACCCATTTACAACCAATAGGTTTCTTTCTAGTAGGCAACTCAACAAGGTCCCAAACTTCATTATCTGCCATAGAATTCATCTCGTCTATCATGGCATTATTCCACAACTCAGATTTACTACTGTTCATAGCTTGTAAAAACGTGTCTGGATCATCCTCAATACCTATGTTACAGTCAGACTCTTGCATATACACTTCATAATCAGTAGGAATTGCCAATCTCTTTGTTCTAGTAGATCTCCTTAATGTTGTATCAACAGTCTCTTGTTGAGACTATTGCACAACTAGTTGTTCCTCCTGTAGTGGAGGTTGTTCAAAATGATCTTTTAAAATAATCTCATTAGAATGTGGATTTTGATTGAGTGGTTCCTCATTATTCACCCTATTTGGATGAACATCTAATCTTTTACTTAATGTAGGAGCATTGTCTAAAACATTAATTTTCTCAAGGACCGAGTCTCTGATTTGATCACTCCCACTGACCACATCATTTTCAAGAAATTTGGCATTTCTTGATTCAACAATTCTACTGGAATGGTTAGGACAATAAAACTTATATCCCTTGGATTTTTCTGCATATCCAAGAAAATATGCACTAATAGTCCTAAGATCTAACTTCTGTTCTTGTGGATTATAAACTTTAACTTCAACTGGGCAACCCCAGATGTGTACGTGACTTAAACTTGGTTTCCAACCCTTCCATAATTCGAATGGCGTTTTGGGAACTGCCTCAGTTGGAACTCGGTTTAATACATACGTTGCAGTTTTGAGAGCTTCAATCCACAAGGAATGAGGAAGTTTAGAGTTACTCAGCATACTTCGTACCATATCCATTAATGTTCTATTTCTCTGTTCTGCTACACCATTATGAGATGGCGTGCCAGACAAGGTGTATTGAGCCACAATACCTTGCTCTTGAAGAAATTTAGCAAATGGACCAAGTGCTTGTCCTGTACCAGTGTATGTACCATAATATTCACCACCTTTATCAGATCTCACGATCTTAATTTGTTTTCCACATTGTTTCTCTACTTCTGCTTTATATATTTTGAAAGCATCCAACGCTTCATCCTTGTGATAAAGCAAATAGAGATACAAATATCGTGAGTAACCATCAATAAAGGTGATGAAATATTTCTGACCACTAGAGCTCATGTCAAGGCAACAAATATATGTGTGTATGATTTCTAAAAGTTCAGAACTCTTCCTGGCACCCTTCTTGGATTTGTTAGTCTGCTTTCCCTTAATGCAGTCTACACAAGTGTCAAAGTCAGTAAAGTCAAGAGTTTCAAGAACTCCAGCATTTACCAACCTTTTAATCCTATCAATGGAGATGTGTCCTAATCTCCTATACACAAAAAAGAAGAGTTTTCATACATAATAGTACGTTTCATACCAGTGTTAGCATGTGAAGTCATGAGACTATAAGGAATAGTATCACTTAAATGAATTTTAAACAAACCATCAACCAAAGTACCATTTCCAACAATAGATGAGTTCTTAATTAAATTAAAAGAACTACCATAAAAGTTGAAAGAGTATCCACAAGGTACAAGTTTAGAAACTGAAATTAAATTCCTAGAAAAACTAGGAATATAAAAGGTTTGTTCCAAATCCAAAGCATAATTAGTACTTAAAATAATTCTAAATGTTCCTATAGCTTCAACACGTGAAGGCATCTTGTTTCCTGAATAGATGCTGCATTCACTTCCTAATGGCTTCTTTTGATCTAGAAAACCCTGTATGGTATTAGAAACATGGATTGTAGAACCAGAATCAATCCACCAATCATTATGTGAAACACAAATCATATTAGATTCATAACACACAAGAGATGAGAGGTTACCTTTCTTGTCAAGCCAAGCCTTCCTCTTAGGATAATCATTCTTCATGTGTCCCGTCTTTTTACAGAAGAAACACTTAATATTGTCCTTATTACCTTTGCTCATAACCTCATATAGCTTGCGCTTTCCCTTCCACTTCTTATTTTTGTTTGAAGTGTACTTGACATTTCCTGTCACCAGATGTGCAGTTTCATTCACTTCCTGAAGTAGTCTCTCCTCCTCCTGAACACACATGGTCAAAAGCTCATTGATTGACCATTTATCCTTTTGTGTGTTATAAGATATCTTGAAAGGAGCATAATGAGACGAGAGAGAGTTCAGGACATAATGCACCAGGAAATCATCATTAATCACCATCTGAAGGGATCTCAACTGAGCAGCGATGTCCCGCATTTTCATAATATGCTCACGGACTCCTTTAATGCCAGTGAACTTCATGAATGTCAATCTACTCATTAGGGTGCTACCTAATGCCTTGTCTGATGTTTCAAACTGTGCATGAATTGCCTCCATCAGATCCTTGACATTTTCACACTCCGGTATCGACCCACTGATACTAGTCGTAATATGAGATTTGATAAACATCATGCTTAAACGGTTGGATCGCTCCCACCGTTCATACAAAGCAATCTCAGCTTGAGAACTAGTATCTATAGGTGTAGGTGGCTCTTCCTTATGAAGAGCATAGTCAAGATCAATGCACCCTAAATGAAGAAGGACAACCTCTCTCCAGGATTTGTAGTTATCACCATTTAAACTAGGAACCTTATCCTCAACCATCATCAAAGTTTGATCAATTATAGGTATATCAATAGACATGCTTACTAAATAAATTATGAGGCACAAACTATCAATAACAATTATAAGTTTACCAATGTAAAACAAATAATAAATCATAAATGAATCGACATATCATAAAATCACCCTGTGGGTAAAGACATTACATATTATGATTCATTTTCCTTTAATGATGAAACTATAAATTATTAATATTTCATAATACCCGTGGGCTAGTTAAGAAATAAGAATAATTTCTATTTCATCCCTAATTAATCATGAAAATATAACATTCCCTGTGGGTAAAATGATTATATTAATATGATTAACTACAAAATGATGTTATTAACCTTAATATGATCATAACTAATATTACTTAATGCATATATTATCATAATTTAGATGCTGCGGCTACTCTAAATTAATCAAATATATACGATCATAAAACATCAAATAATTTATAACATGAATTATATAATATAACACAAATCAATACAAGAATAACACATTATTTATGCATAACAAAGCAATATATGACATAAAAACCATCATACACACTGTCACTGACTAAACCACGTGTCCCCATGCACCGCCAGAAGGCAACACACAGTCCCAGGTGCCTTCACGGAACTGCCACGCGCCGTCACGCGCTCACACGCGCCTAGGTACACATCCTCACGCGCCTGATGCAAGCAAAAGCTCTCTCATGCACCAGCATGCGTCGGGTCTGAACCTGGGTCGGTTTGACCCGTTTGACTGGGTTGGGTTGTCCTGGTTCGGTCCATTATGCTGGTATGAGCCTTTTGACCGGTTTGACATGCTGACTCGTTCATTGACCGGTCTGACCGGTTGAACGCATTGACCAAGTCGGGTTGACCTATTTGACCGGGTCAGTTTGACCCGTTTATCCTATTGGGTCAGTTCTTCTTGACCCGTTTCTGTAACTTTTTACCTAGTTTTTTGCAGATTTTAACAGCCCGTTTCTGGCCATTTTTCCAGCGTTTTAAATGGGAAACTTGAATGTGGACATATAACCTATATCGGTGACATCCCAAATTACAATTTCGTCCTAAATCGGTGCCATAAATGGCTTCCGAAACCACCGAAACCACCAAAACTCTAATTTCTAATCAAAAATTTAAACTAGCATAACTTTGCAACTAGAACTCCGTTTTTGACAAATAATATACCGTTGGAAAGCTTTTTCAACAAGGATTCCGATGACACCAAAATCGAAAACAGATTCTATTTATAATAAAAGTTATGCTTAATTTACAGTACGGATTTTAATGGAAAAAATCCTAATTGTATGCAATATTTTTCAGATTTGCAACAAACTACTTCATGCTAGGCAGAGATTCAAACAATACTTTGATACCAAATGTAAAATACATTCATATTCCAATATTCATATAAAGTTGATAATACAATCAATTTCAACATAAAATTTCCATGGAATATATGCGGAAGTAAATGACAAACCTCTAGCCATAGCAATTGTTGTTTAGTCTTCTTGCTCCTTCAAAATACAGGATCTTTCACTGACTGCAATTTTGGAGTGATGGTTTTGAATCTAAAAAAAAATTGCGTCTAATGGGAACATGTAAAGTCTCATTTTTATATGCAGTTGTCTTTCTATCAAAGACAACTGCTCAAGAGAAGAGACACAACTGTATGACCACATCAGTCCACATCAGCATAAAAGTGTAGGACTATAATGTAATTATATTAAAAGTGTAGGACCATAATGCAAAAAGTCTAACATCCCTTCCTTGAATTTTTCGATGTTATAGTCAAGCCATTTGTTCGGTTTTGATTCATTCGAGAGGATAAGCCTTGATTCGCATGTCGCAATTGGGAAGAGCAGAGAAAAGAATAAAAATTTCGTTAACAAGGTCACAAGAATGGCGGACTGTTTCATTTCTTGAGCCATTATTGAGCGTCTTCTTATTGATACAAAGGATGAAGTATTATTGGGTGTTTGCAGATGTGAAGCAATATTGGATGTGATGTTGTTTTGCGCTCTCATTTTTCAAATAATATCTTAGACGAAGTATTAGTGAGTATTTATAATCTAAAATACTAAAGCATGTGAAGTTATTGTTTTTTATTATTATTTTTTTTTTTTTGCTTTTGTTTGTTATGTCATAAATGCCCCTTACGAGAAGTTAAATTGCATAAGTACCTTTTATCTCTCCTAGCTCATACAAGGAGTTTAAAATAGTTAAAAAAGAATTGTATTTCTAACAATAACGTGTAGTGTTAGAAATAGTTAAAGAATAATGCTATGCTTACTCACAATCTTACTAATTTTTTACTATTTTGTGTAAATATAACGGTATAGTACCGGTACTATATGCATGGTACCCGTACTATGCCGTTATATTTACACAGAATAGTAAGAGGTTAGTAAGATTGTGAGTAAGCATAGTTTTATTGATAGTTAAAATATCCAATCACGGGCAAAAGTCGGTTGTTGCCATTACTTGATTTTTTTTTTTTTTAATTTTCAGTCGATTCATTCACCGGAAATCAACTTCGTCGTCATCATTGTACTCATTGACACTTTCTCTTCAAAAACCCCAATATCTCGACCTTCAATTGTTCGTCGATCATTATCCCAAATTCTAGTATTTTGGGTGAATATGGAAATTGATAACCCAGCCCGATGAAGCTTTGGGATCCCGGTTAAACCGGCCGGCCCATGCTAGGTTTTAAAGCACTGTACTATAGACTTTCTCTTATAATAAACTATATATGTCTTTTCTTTTAAATATACCCAATTAAATATATATATATAAAATCCTTTATAATTGTCATCTAATTGCTTCTCTATTAAACTCGTTTCTTCCTCACATTAATTACAGTCAAAGTGGCCAAACCAATCAACCGAAACTGTCTGTGGATTGAGTTGCAACCTTGTCATCAACATGGAATAATTGTTGGGAGATGAATCCTCTAGCGTTTGCCTTTTGTACATCTTCATCTTTGGGTAACACCCATCGATAATACAATCCTTTATATTCATATAAAATCTCCGAATTCCAACAAATTAATCAACAAAGTTTGTGGAATTTTAATTTTCAATTTCTAAGGGACTATAATGTATACAATTATACTTAAATAATTATACGCGAGAACTAATCTATATGGTTTTTTTTTTTTTTTTTTTTGGGTAGGGGTGTCCGAGCTAGCTTGCACACACCTCAACTAATTCCCCAAGGCTTTGAAGTTAACGACTAGTAATCCTCTAGTAGTTTTTTTTTTTTTTTTTTTTGATAACCGAGGGTACTTAGGTCAGTTTACACGCACCTCAACTAATCCTCCGGAGTCCTAAAGTTAACTACTAGGTAATCCTCTGGTGGATATCCTTATTAGCAATTGAAAGGAATCAAACTCAAGACCTCTTGAGTAATACACCCAAGGGTTGGTTGAACTAGTCTATATGTTAAAAAGGCTATCCAATATAACTTTGATTTAATTCACCAAGAGACTAATGCTAAATAAAGGACAATAATCAAATTCTGAAATTCATAAGTTATGCATGGTGTTAATAGGATTCAGGTTCATCATTCATGTAGGAGCAAAATCTGGGTTTGAATTATGTAGGCCAAGAAAGTAGGGGTCCGAGCCCAATTGTAAAGAGAATTATAAAAGAAGGAAAGTACAAAGAGAGGCCTTATTTGCATCCTATAATTGGGGTAAAGAAATCCCACTATTTAATGATTTTAATAATCACAACTTTAATTCTATACTAAATTATTAAACTTGCTTTTGATTGTTTATTTTTTTGACACTCCGCTTTTATGTTTTACACCCTCATTCATACCGAAAAATTACTAAAATATTTTGGTTAAAGAAATGGCCTTACAGTTACACACCAGTTTAAAGAAACTGGCTAAAGCATTTTTAAACTCGTAAAATTACTCACAGCTTACAACATCTATTATCACAAGCACATACTAAAATCAGCCTTCATATTTGGAATCAATCAATTTTATTCATCATGTAATGCAAAGTATTATCAATAGCCTATTGTCTCAAATGTTGTAACTACAATAATATGATCCCATGTGTGAAGGCTCCTTGGTACTCCTGATAAGGTGATCATGTTTGCATCTTCAAGTCACAATGAAAATATTTTGTCAGAAGTTGAGTGTTTCAGCTGATTATGGTGGTATTGATTATTTTGGTGAAACTGGGCATCTATTTGGTTCCCTTACTATATAAATTATATCACCAGCATTCTCGTAGTACTCCTGATTGCGGTGCCAAGTCCACAAAGCATGAGTCTCATTCTTCACCTGCAAGCCACAGTAATGCCGATAAGTTTGCTGTTTGACATCAACAATCTGCACATTTTAATATATTTAGATTTTAAGTGTAATAAATTTTTATGCATTTATTCACTAGCTGTGGAAGACTATGATCTAAATTTTCTGAGTGTGATAAGAGAGAAAAATACCTCCAGAATCCCATGGCCAAAGCTACTTTCTCTGTATGCACTATAATCTGGCTGTTGGTCCCAGCAGAACTTCCCTGATGCAGGGCCTGAAGTGAAATTGAATGCACAGAAACCACCCAAATATTTATCTGCGGTCGATGCTGGATCTGGACAGTTACCAGGTTCATCAGCATGCTCAACATCCAGGCCTTCTACATTCCCTCCATCACCAACCGTGATATAAACTGGACCACATGGATCCAAGGAGTAATTGTAGACCCGGTTTGACCTCTCATAAGCATGAACCTGTATGTTATTATCACCTCATTTATGTACTTTTACTTTTTGATAAGCCATAGCATGAATGCCAGAACTTAGAATATACAATACATGTTACCATATAAAACCTCGCTCCATAACCTAAAGCTATTTTTGTTCATATTGAAATAAATCCTTGCAAATGAGTTCTGTCTCCTATGCATCATATTTTCAAGTCTTTTGATTTATCTTTATTACCAATATCTGGACTAATGAATGGCTAACATTGTGCCTACTTCGGAAATAGAAATGAAGAAATAACAGTAAGAAAAAGAAAACGAGTTTTCTCTATAAACTTTTTCTTCCACTGTCAAGATTTCTGGCAGAAAGAAACCATTTATTTTTCATGTTCACAAATTTGGTATTGAACACTTAACAATGAGACAAGCATTAATCTTTTACTGAAAATACAGAATAACAAACTATATCATTCAATAACAGTTTCAGGGGTGGGGAAAGGAGTGTATTTTGCAACAGAGAGCTTAGAAGAGTTTCAAAAGTACTCTTACATGTCCATTGAAGACTATGTCAACACCACTATGATAAAGCAACTCCTCCATCTCCACTCTCATACACTCTGCTTCTCTGTATTGTGCTACATAGGTGCTATACCAAGGACGGTGCCAGGCAGCAACAAGCCATGGAGTCACTTTTCTATCGACCTCTGCCAAGTCTCTTTCCAGCCAATTGTATTGATCCGCTGCAACAGAAACCGGAGAATCTCACCATGTGGTAACTGAACATGATCAGCCAAAAGAATATCTTTAATGGAGGAATGGTAATATTACTCGCCAAGAAGAATTGGCTCCATAAGCCAAGAAAAAATGATTATGAATAATAAAAAGTCAAGGAAAATAGAGGAAAGAAGGCAGAGCGTACATGATTTGTCATAATTAACGAAAGCACCTAGCATCACAAAATGGATACCGCCTGAATTGAAAGAATAGTAGAGTGCGGATGATGATCCACCTTCTTTATAGGGAAATGCAAACCGGTAACTGTATGCTACAAATGCATAATTATCAGCCTGTTGTTCTATCTCATGTTCCCCTTCAATCACCATTGTTGGAACATTAGAGACTAGAGGCTGCATAAACCTGCAAACACCAACCCCACAAGGAGTCCATTAGCTTAATTATTCCTGACGTTGGTCTGGGAATCATTCACAAATCCAAAGGATATGACAAGATCAAACTGAACTAAAAGCACTGAGTGAAAGTTGTAATCTTGTTGACAGCAGTTTCTAACAAGTTATTTGGTTTTTGCCTTTTCAACTCTTTTACAACTAATGGAATTATGCTTGAGAATTTGTTGATGCTTACAGCTCTAGATCAAATGAAAAAGCATGAAAACACTTTATAGAGTATTAACAATAGTGATTTTACCTTCCCCAATAATCCCAACGAGGCTGATATGTTTCTCGGAAGGGATTTTGCAGAAATGAGTTGGTTCCATTCGTAAAATACAGGTCTGCATAACTTAGATCCCCAATCAACAAAAGAAGAGCAGGATGGTTACTCAACAAGTGACTGACTGTTGTTGTCGTATTGTAGGTAAGACCCAGATCTCCCACCACTGCTATTCTGCTGGGGTAGCTGCTGGCATTAGAAACCGGCATAGTCCTAAAATAATGGCTATCACTCATTACTGATATAGAAGGATCCCCACATTCATATTCATACAGTGTGTTGGGCTCCAAACCTGTAGCAAAAGATGATTGCAATCTGAAATTAACTAGAAAAAATCAAAATAGATGAGTCAGAGCATAACCCTTCTATTCCCGGGACTCCACACACACAACAATCGATCATCACTCATTTTACTTACTCACTTTCAAACTGTAGTTTATGCATGATTATCTTGAAATTAACTATGAGAGGCAAGGAGGAAGTAAAATATTAGCATGAATTCGTGTTCCTGAAAACAAATTCAATAATTTAATATATAAACATCTTATGATCAAACCGATGAAATTTTATAGCTGTAGACTGAAATATATCAATCGAAATCAGATTATACCTGTGAGAAGAACGTGGTGTATAATACCAGAAGTGTACTTCTGGAGGTCATCGTACGGATAAATTTGACTGTAAACAAGGGAGTAACCCTTTGCCTGATAAGTCACTTGTGATCTTAAGACTCTGAATTGAACAATGCTTTGTACCCATTCAGGATCTAATGGTTGTATATCATAACCAATTTGGAATTCCCCTGAAAATTTAGTCCATATAATATCAATTACCAGGCTGAAAAAAGAAGTTACATAGAATTCATCAACATTAAATAAAGGCTAACTGAAGTCCTTTCACAAAGGCTCCATTAATCATGCCCATTTCTTAACACAATTAAAATAAGAGGGTATGTGGTTATCAATATTCTTTCAGATTGAATAACTTAAAATCACTGAATCAAGACAACTTCTTCAAACCTAATCAACTTCTTCACTCACACTTACAGTTAAAATGACAAAGTTCTAAAATAAAAAATAAGCAATAGACAATCACACTACTTCTAGAGTAATTCAAGGACTGAAAATCCTTTCTTATCCGTCCAAGTACTGTTTCACTAAATTAACAACAGTATATTAAACCAAGGATGCCTCAATTTACAGTAAACTCTGAAACCAGACCCAATTTTTAAATTTTGTTTTTCAACTTTAACCACCTCCCCAAAATTTACTTTAACACATGATCAGTCACCACTTGGATCACTTCTTTTTCTAGCATGTCAGTTGCTTATTTGCTTATGTAGCAGAACTTCAAACTAAAAAGAACCTCAGGAACATTACTGGGTTTCTATCAATGCAACTTCACGTTTACATATTTCAGTATCAAATGAGCCGGAAATTTCAAACTGTAACCCATCATTTTAGTAATATACAAGGCACTCAAAGCGAAACTAAACAAAACTTCATGATCTATTGAGCCATGAATTCTAGCATAATCAAGGAAATTATATAAACAAGGAATGAAAGAAGCAAAGAAAGAGACCTGTGATCCAAGAAATCCAAACAGAATCGTAGTTATTAGAGAGTGAAACAAAGATTTGCTGAGGCTGAAAACCTTCAACATTGCTTGGAACATCAGGCAAGTCAGTGACGTTTCCACTGAAGCTCTTGTCAAGAGGGGCAGTGACTGGCTTGAAGGGTCCTTCAAGTGTTGTAGGAATACCACCGCCATGAACGCAGTTCAAACTCAGTAAAAGTAAAAGATAGACCAAACCCATTTGCGGATAGCACCATCAAACTGAAGAGAACAAGAATGTATAAGAACCGGTAAATGGTTCACGTGATTACTATTGAGGTTTATACTTTTGGTGATATATGATTGGTGTAACGTTAAGTAAAAGTCTTAGCCACACAAAACAAGATCCCGTGAAACCTTTATAATTAATGGAGTAGTGATTAGTCTCCTCTCCTTTGAAAAAACTACGCCATTGCCAGCTCTATACTCATCCATGCAGACATGGCTTGCACCATTAACGAAATAATCAACAGTAGTTAATGAATTCATAAATAATTCTTAGCGCCTAACTAGCAAATTATTAGTTAAATTATGAAAGTAAATAAATAAGTAAAGAATTTTAGTGGTTAGACAATATTAATGCGCTTATCTCATTGAATTTTTTTGCATTAATATGCGCACTTGCGCAGTCGATTCAATTTTAAATGCAAACTGTGGTAAAAATTTGTGGGCGTATAGTGTAAAGTTATGCCGTCCTTCAATCCAAGGATTAATATATTAAGGGTAACATTATTAAATGGTTTATAAGTTGTGGATCTTATTCGTTCAAGAAGTTAATAGTATGGAAGATTTGTAATAAAATTCAGAAGTTAAACGATCTAGAACAAAAAAGGAAACAAAGAAAAAGTTCATATTGAATTTGTTTATAATTTTTTAATAGGGATATTAAAAATTGACCAAAACTTGAACCAACTTCCCACACTATATCTTTCTATCAAAATAATGTTGTTTTCCCCACTTTGCCCCTCAGGTTTTAAAATAATGATGGTATTTTGACATTAAAAAATATTACGTTTACAACCCAATCTTATAATCTTCTCTTATAACCCTAATGTGGTAGCAGAGTTGACATTATCACGTCAATTGATGACTTTGACTAAACATGAACGACCATTCCTTAGAGACGAATTACCGTTTCGTAGGGACGAATGACCGTTCATTCATAAAGAATGGTTGTTCCATTCATAAGGAACAATCAGTATGTGGCCCAAGGCCATGGCCTAATTTTGATTGGGCCTACACTAAGATCCGTATTATGGGCCAGCCCATTTCACCAACCAGACAATTAACCAGCGAGATTCTCAAAACATTAAGGCCTTCCCACCAATTGGGCGTCATCACCAGTCCACTTAGGTCCAGGCCCATCTATCTAAGATCATAGTAAGAACGCAGAGTTCTACTTAAACCCTACTTCATCCACTTCCTATTTTCATCTATATCCTAATTCATCTAAGATCCTGAATCTTGTATGAATTAAGACTCCTACTCCTACAAAGGTAAGTAAATCAAGTCTTTCCTATTTACTAGAAATCAACTGTTATGGACTCAGAGTCCTACTAGGATTCGAAGATCCTATGTCCACTATATAAGTAGAGGTCTTGCCTCTTATTAAGCATCCATTATTCAATACCACCTACTAGCTCTTAAGTTCTTGCTCCTAAGAACTGTACACCTTCTTTGTAGCTCTCGTCTTCGATCAGACTTCGGTAACCCTTCCTCCCCTTAGCCCTCACTAAATAGCCTTTTTCAGCCTTGCTAACTTGAGTATCGGAATGCCTACGATAGACACCACATTGGTGTTTTACGTAAGCTTTGCGCCTGTTTATTTGTGTGTGCAAGTTCAGCAAATCATCAATGGCCTCAACCTCATAGGATCAGTCTTTTTTCGTAACCATAGATTTTTATCGTCTACAGTTTGGCGCCCACCGTGGGGCCTCTGACAATCAACCTTCCCTCAACAATCCACTTTATAAAGAATCATGTCATGGCTGAAACCACAAATCATGTTAATGCAGCAACACTCGCAGCTAAGGTTGAGGCTCTTACTATGTTAATGCAACAACACTTGGACAAGGTCACAGTACTAGAAGTTGAGAACGCAACATCTGGGCTGAGAACCAAACCCTACGAGAAAAGGTAACTCAAATTTACTTTCTCGATTTCCCATTCAACCAGGTGCCATAGAACTACTTTCACGTCCTAGTGAACTTCATGCAACCTCTAATGACCCCTTAAACCCAGATCTTGGGCTTCAGACTTTCAATCTTCCCAACTCTAGCAATCCTTAATGGATGGCTCAACTCCAAACGCAATAAACACATCTGACCTAGCCATGCAAACACGACCCCTTTCAATTAACCCATCACTCACCTTTGATCTAGTTGCTCAAATAATCCTAAACCAGAAACTACAAACATTCACCACCATCAATCACCCCATCCATGTGAATGTGAGTGACACACTTTATCAGGCTATCACCAAGCTCCACGCAGCTTGGCTCGGCTCATCCTCATGGGTTGAGTGGACACCTTTACACTCACCAAGCACCACTTGGCTCCACTCATCCTCATGGATCGAGTGGCCCCCAAACTACCCTCCTCAACATCCATGTTGACCGAAACACACAAACGGTTACACTCGACTCCACTCCTCTAGAAGGGATGAGTGGAGACCCCAGCTCCCAAGTAACTCTCCATGCTGGTCATAACCTCCATAACTTACCTCTCAACTTAGCTCATCCTAGCATGCCAAGTGGACAACATCTTCACCACCACACCATCAATGTAGACATGTTATCAGTCGCATCACCCCTTGAGCAAGTATTGGCTAAGAAGCTGGCTAGCATGGAAGTCATGCTAAGGCACATACCTGGAGTACCAACCCTAGCCAAGAAAAGCTTACCCTATAGTTACGCCGACTCACCCTTTATGGATAGCATAGCCTTAGCTGAAATGTCACAAAAATTCACCTTTCCAAATATGAAGCCCTAAGATGGTACAACCATTACAAGAATTTCGGCTTCTCACAACAAAATAATTTGTCACTATAAATATCAAAATTGTGACCATTTCACTCATGTGACAAATTGTATTGGTTACCAGGTTGGTCACATTAAGCTCGTACTCTTAAATGTACGGTGACGAAAAAGTGTTTAGTCATCACAGCTTAATTATTTATTGTGACAATAATAATTTGTCACTTTAAACTAGTTTATTGTGATAAATTATTTGTAACAATAGAAGACATTTTTTTATCACTACAATTAATATTTTGTCATAATTGATTTGTATTTAAAGACCAAATAATAAACTTTATGGTGAGAAAATAATATATTATGACAAAATTGATTTTGTCAAAATTGTAAATAGCGACTAAATTATTTGCTCGTAATTTTACTAGTGACTGAAATTTATTTGTCATTTGCTTTATTACGACAACATTTAGTTTCTCACATGTTTGTTAGACCTGGCAAAACGGGTCCAGACCTGCGGGTCGACCTGTACCTGGGTAAAAAATATAGGGTATAGGTATAATGTATTGGTTCCGTTTTGCTGGACCCATACTTGGCCCAGCTCGTATTATCAACGGGTTATACAGGTAAACCCACGGGTAAACCTGCGGGTAACCGTTTATTGTTGTAAAAAAAAGGGGGGATTTGAAATCCCTAAATCACTTCGACTCTAACTCTTAACTCTCATCTCATTCTCATCCCAGATTCCCAGTTCCCACCGTCGCCATCTTTGATATCCTCTCTCTTACCGTTGCCACTCGCCATCTCTTCTCTCTCATCGTCCAAACTCGCTATCTCCTCAGTCCTCTCTCTCACTGTCACCATCTCCTCTCTCTCACAGTCACAACTCTCCTCTCTCACAGTCTCACATCGTCACCGTCGTTGTCAACATCTCCTCTCTCACACCTCCACCATTGCAGATAAGTGAGTTTTTACTTTTTACCAAAGCTTGTATTTTGAGTCCATCACACCTCCACCATCACACACTCACTCATTGTCGATTTGTCGTCTATGTTTTCAAGATAAGAGCTTCACGGAGATTATCCAAAGAGTGAAGAGTGAAGACCCCTCCTGCTTCTGTTTTGCTACTCCAAGTGAAGGCTACCTGTATCTCTTATTGGTAAAGGGTATGGACTAATTGTTCAAGTTTACTTATGATTTCTTACTATAAATCATGTTTTAGGGCTTTGTTTTTGCTCATCTTTTTGAAGTCTGATGACTTAGAGTGAGAATTTATTGGATAATTTTTCTAGGAATTTGTGTTTTTGGTAAAGTGTGTGGACTAATTAGTTTAAATTAGCTAAATGAAAACAGTTGATTTTATTTGAATACTAGAATTGGGTAATTCTAATAGAGTTGTTGGTATACCAACAATTAATGATGCTTAGTTTTCTCCTCTTATTATTTGAATAATCCTGCAATGTCTCTACCCTTGACTACAACCTAACATATTAGCAAATCTGCCAATGCCTTTCTCTCCTCCAGTGAACATGAACTAGAAAAGCTCCAATCCCCCTTATCGTAACTTAATTAGAATGAAGATGCCACAACTGAACTGAAAATTGGATTTTATTAATTGAATGTAAATGAAAACAATGTTTGGTTAAAGCCTCCAAGCAAGAATATGATCCCAAAAGATTATGCTGACTTGGAACATAGCTTAATTAGCTGATGCATCTCCACCAATCATATTTAAATTAAATTGCTAATAAGAAAGGGAAAAGCCTTGGTGATTGCAATTGTCATGATGTACAGATTCATTGCACCCCAAACTGAACTTTTCCTTGCACTATCTTAGACCTTTAAACTAATATATAATAACAATACATCCCTAACTAAAATAGAAGTAACTGCTTGTCGCTACACATGCTTGCATAATATCTAGCTCCACCCACTTGCTTTGTGTTGGTGACGTATTGCCTACTCCATCTTTCAATCTTTTTTCATTCTTCACATGTCACATAATCATGATAAAAATATTGTCATACTGATCATAATCGTATAATGTTAGTGTTAATAATCTTATAATGTTTTAGTAGATCTAGTCTTACACAATTGCTCTTGCGGGTATAATTTTTCTATATTTTGGATTTTTCTCTTGTCTATAGACGCAGACTTTACGAATCATGTTAAATTATTAAATCTTATATCATACATAACTAATATTTTTTTTTTTTTTTTTGGTAGTCTCAAGCATTGACATGGCGGATTCTGAAACTATAGATACGGATATGGTTAACATGAGAGCAAGTGACTTTGCTTCTAGGGTAATGCCACCTCCTTCTAATTCTAGTATTCCTGCAACTAGTTCTAGAAATAAATGTAAAACATCAGAAATTTGGAATTACTTTGAGACATATGTTGATGAGAATAAGAATGAGAGGGCTAAGTGTAAGGTATGCAATAAAAACTTATGCATATGGTAGTGCCACACATGGGACTAAAAATTTGAAGTGTCATATGGGAGATTGTCCAAAACGTGGCAACCATGATGTAGGGCAATTATTGATTGATCATGATCATAGATTGCAAAGTAGAATGATTAGTTAAGAGACTTATTGTGAATATATGACCTTATCAATTATTCAACATAATTATCCATATTCATATGTGGAGAATCAAGGAACTAGGAGAGTCTTTTTGTATGTGTGTAAGGAGCTTAAGCATTATTCTAGGAACACCGTTAAGGCGGATTGCTTAAAAATATATGAAAGGATAAAGCAAAAAACTAAGCTTGAATTAGGGAGGCTTACTAGTAGAATATGCTTAACTTCTTATGTTTGGACTTCCGATACAATTGAGGGATATATTTCTTTGATAGCTTATTATATAGATGAGGATTGGGAGTTACAAAGTAAAATACTAAACTTTTGCCATATTCCTCTTCCACACTCAGGGGTTGTTTTGGCAGATAATATTATGAATTTCTTGCAAGAGTGGGGAATTGAAAAGAAAGTTTTCTCAATTACTTTGGATAATGCAAGTAGTAATGATAGGATGGAGGATATCTTGAGGAACCAGCTTTGTGTGCAGAATGCTTTGTTATGTAGGGGTGAATTGTTCCATGTGCGATGTTCTGCACATATCTTGAATCTTATTGTTCAAGAAGGGTTAAAATCTACTAGTGTTGCTTTAAATAAGATTTGAGATAGTGTGAAATATATTGAAGCATCCGAGGCTAGAAGAATCAAGTTTGGAGAACTTGCTGTACAAATGGGAGTGAAAAGCTCAATGGGGTTGAGATTGGATGTTTCCACTAGATGGAATTCGACATTTTTAATGCTTGAAATGGCGTTACTATATCGTCATGTGTTTGTGGCTTTATCAACAATATATCTCAGTTATAATTTTTGTCCATCAGATAACGAATGGGATAGGAGGAGAGGATATGCAAGTTCTTGGAACTATTTTATGATATTACGACTTTATTCTCAGGTTCCAAATATCCTACAGCAAACTTGCACTTGAAATGTGTGTGGAAAATTCAATTGCATTTAATTGAAGAGAGGATGTGTGAGGATGAAGTTGTTAGGAGCTTGGTGGAACAAATGATCCCAAAATTTACAAAATATTGGGATTCTTATAGTCTTGTGTTGACGATTGCAACTATTCTTGACCCACGTCTCAAGTTTCAGTTTGTGGAGTATGCTTTCAAGAAAGTTTATGATTTAACTACTACCACACGGAAGTTGGAGGTTGTTAAGAATAACTTGCAAAAGCTTTTTCAAGCTTACGAGGCTCAATGTTCCAAAGAAGTTCCTGCCTCACCTTCAGTTGTTTCTCCTACGAGTGGTCCTACTCTTAGTAAGCATGTAGATCATTCTTCTTTAA
Organism: Pistacia vera; assembly: GCF_008641045.1. Lineage (NCBI taxonomy): Eukaryota > Viridiplantae > Streptophyta > Magnoliopsida > Sapindales > Anacardiaceae > Pistacia > Pistacia vera. Next base: position 1,077,151 of record NW_022195380.1, on the reverse strand, counting down.
GTCACTATACTTTTTAGTTTTTATATTCTTATGATAAATAAAGTATTGTTTATTGTTTAATTTTAACTTTTGACACTTAATTGTTTAAATGGTGCAGGATTTTGACAGCTATGAGAGTGATTTCATTTCCATTAAGAAATCCGAATTAGATTTTTATGTGGAAGAGATGATGTTTGATCATGTCAAATATCAGAATTTGGATATGTTCGATCATTGGAAGAACAATCGTGATCGTTATCTGGTACTTGCCATGATGGCTTGTGATATCATGTCAATACGAATAACATTCGTTGCTTCGGAGTCTGCTTTTAGTATTGGTAGTAAAGTGCTCAACAAATATCGAAGCTCACTTCGACCAAAAAAAGTAGAATCTTTGATATGCACTCGGACTTGTCTATATGGATATGAGTTTACAGGTAATATGTTAACATAATATTTCATATATTTTATTATTTACATTTATTAATATTTGTAGTTGATCATTGTTTTGTAGATGATGATGTGAATGATGATTCAGATGATGATCTTGATGTGCCATTAACTAATCCTAAGACAATGGAATCAAGAGACTCTATCACCCCCACTGTGGGATGAACAGTTGCTGCCCAAGAATGTTTTTTGTTGAACATTTGATTATGTATTTGTTTATTTTAGTTGGTATTTGTAGTTTTTTATTTTACGTTATTGACTTATTGTGTTTATTTATGTGTATTAGTGATTATGTATTTGTTTATTTTGGTTGGTATTTGTAGTTTTGTATTATATGTTATTGACTTCTTGTGTTTGTTTATGTGTATTACTATTAGTGATTATGTATTTGTTTATTTTGGTTGGTATTTATAGTTTTGTATTATATGCTATTGACTTATTGTGTTTGTTTATGTGTTATTTGTTTATTTTGGTTCGTATTTGTTTATATTCTAAATTGAATTGAATTTAGAGTAGTTGATTTTGGGGGTGTAAATGTAAAAAATTAAAACTGTAGGAATTTTAGGGGTGTAACTGTCATAATTGAAAACTGTTACAGGTGAAATTGCAAAAACTAAAACCTGAAAAGAGAAAAAACGTGTACTTGCAGGTCCACCTGTACCCGCATATGGTAGGGTACATGCCCAATATTTTGAACTCGTATATCTCAACCCGTATTGGTCCCGTACCCATGGCGACCTAACCTGAACCGGGCCCACCCGCCTGTTTTGCCAGGTCTAATGTTTGTTTATATAACAATATTATTTGTCAACATTTGTATAGTGACATAAATAATTTTGTAAAAAATTTAATAGTGTGACAAATAATTTTTTGATACAACTATTTTTACATGACACATTTTTTATTGTCAAAGTAATATGAGCGTGACAAATATTATTTATCATCTCAATAATGATAAAAAATATTCATGTCTATACTTTACATCATATATAATACTAAAATAGAAAAAAACAAGAAAAAAACAAAACAAGATGAAGGGTTAGTAAAAGGAAGCAGAATGTAGGTAATTGCAGCCATCATTCTTTACATCATATATAATACCTAGATGATTGGAAAATTAACTATGAACAATAGTTAATACTTTCCAATCATTCAAAAAAGAAAATCTATCAACAAAAATCAGCTTCAATTCCCATATGTGCATAGTTCATCAGATCATTCTCCCTTAAAAATGCATCCGAGGGAAAACACACTTTTAATATAAACAACTATTGTTCAAGACAGCCCCATCCATGAAATAGCTGCTATATTTGCTATTAAGGTGATGCATGCTAGTGATGACTAGTCCTGGAAACAGCCTTGTCCTTTAACGCTAGCTTCATGGTGATTGGAAGATCATCAGGTTTCTTAAAGACCATTGGGCACAACCTTGTTCCAATTATTAATATCTTTTACAGCAGGAAATTGAAAAATAATCCACTTTAAGATGAACTATATAGGTATAAGAATAAGCAAAATTGGGTGGCAGAACATGAGCAAGTATGAAATGTAATTTGGCTTCAATTGGTGTACATTCAATAAGTTAGTACATGCAAAATGTCAAGTTCGTATCAGGGATGTTGTTACCTCTAATGGCCCTGCATATAAAACCTTCTTGTTGTATAGTCCCCATAGTATATAGATATATGGCTAATCACCAGTTAAAGCTTGTGGTCTATGCTCAATGGTAGAAAGAGATATCCCAGTCTGTGAAACCGCTCGTACAAATGCCATATTCGCAGTCAAAGTTGGACCATAAGCCACTGGCCACAATAAAAAAAAGTAAAACTACATTTAGTAATTACATTGAAACTTGAAAAAGTGTTAGACCCATATTAGTCAACAAAGTAAAAGGAAAAGAGTAATACTACACATACATCATTTTCATACAACATTTTTCATACAATATTATGTGGCAAGATATGATTGGCTAATTTAAAGTTAAAATTAAACTTTCATCCAATCACATCTTGCCACATAATGTTGTATGAGAAATGTTGTATGGAAATGATGTATGTGTAGTATTATTGAAAGGAAAAGCATCCTTGCTCTATTGATCAACATGACAACCAATCAAGATTTCCAAAGAACTAATTCGATTCAAAGAAAAAAACACTAAGGGTCTGCGTGTGAGTTTTTTTCCACTGGTTTTGACGGGTTTTTAATTAAATTGGTTTTGAGGTGTTTTAAAATTCATTACTTACCAAATTTTTTATGCACTAGTTTTGATTGGCTCAAAAACCCCCCAGAACCAGTGTAGTGTATTTTTGAGGGGTTTATAAAACACCCCAAATCAAAGTGTTTTGGTTGGTTGTAAAATTTTATTCCACAAATACCCTACTACTATAAAACTATCCCAATTATATCCAAAAAAAAAATAATAAAAAAAAAAAATTAACCATATTATGCATGTCTTCAACCATATTAAATATAAAATAATTTTAAGCAATCATACAAATTTTTTTTTTATTAAAATCTCATTTCTAGATGCTTTCTTGGAGAAGTGGAGTTACAATTTTTCAATCATTCTAGATGTTGCAAAGAATGACGAAGAAGGATAAGAAGACTTTATCACATTTGAAGTTATAAAATACTAATAAGTAGAAAACAAATAAAGAACTCTTACCTTATAATTGAAAAAACAAAACTCCTAAATACTAGTTAGAGTTGGGGTATATTTATGGGTATATATGTAGATTTATCATTTAAAAAACTGTTAGAACCGCTAGAAAATAAACTCCCAAGCACAGGTTTAGTGTTTTAAAAACAGCTACTAAAAACCCTTCAAAACCGCTACGATGGTTTACCCTTAAAACCGTTACGGTGGTTTACCCTTATAACTGTTACCATGAAACTCTTAAGCAGACCCTAAAGAAATGCTTAGGGCAAAAGAGATCAAAGGGTCTAATACTGTTTTTGCTCAAGGTTCAAGAATTAATGAAATATGTCTCAAAAGATTAAATCTTCCCTTTCCTAATTTACATTTGCAACTTAAACTCTGGGAGTTGAACACACATAAACACACTGTAATAACAATTTACAAACACCAAATTAGAAGTAAAAACAGACAATTTTAAATATAAAATATATAGAAAAGAGAAATAAGAAATGCTAAAAGTGTATCATGTTAGAAATTCAATTTCATTAAAAGTTTTACATTTAATTTTATAAATGTGGCATTCAACAAACACTCCGGGTTACCAAACAATAGTGACTTTGTAAGGTGTAGATCATATTGCGCATATAATTTCCTTTACCATGTTCTTTAGAGTACATACAAGATTAATAAGACAACAAATATCAAAAGGTCCGTTTGTTTTGTTATTTTGGATATGATTTTTGAAATAGTATTAGAGAGTTGGATTGGGTTATTATTATGAGAATAAGATTTGAATAATAGCGTGTTTGGTTGAGTATTTTAACTTTGTTATTTGTGTTGAATAAATTGTTGAATATTTGTTTGATATATTTTTTATAAATGATTTATTAATATAATATTTTGGTGAATTTTTTAAAATAATTTATTATTATAACCTAAAAACCTATCCATTTATATTTTAATAATATTAAACATTTGATTGATAATTTCATAACCACTAATTATTAAAAAAAAAAACTCATATTAATTTCAAATACTAATCTAACTGTTTAAAAACGCCAAAGTAAAAATAAATGACAAAGCTACTAATTATCAACTCTTAGAATCGTTTGTACACATATACTCCATTAAAAACTACAACATAGTCATATGTGCTGCCCACAATTTAGTCGTTATGTTATCCCGTACAGTCGTCATGTTGTCTATAATATCTTGCTGCGGTTGACTCGATCCCTCTCCATTTCTACCATCTTCTGCCTTGTTTTGGCCATCAAAATATACTTGTTCATTATCCGCATTTTTAGTATACCGTTGGAAGATAAGGTCCTCCATATTGTACATTCTGATAAAATTATGAAATACACAATATGCCATAACAATCTTCCCTTGTTTGTCCAACGGGTAATTGTTCATTCCATTGAGAATACGGAACCTTCATTTTAAAACACCAAAGGTTCTCTCCATAACATTGCGGAGTAATACATGTCTATAGTTAAACAACTCTTGTGGCCTCCTTCGGTTACGGCGGTGATCAGAAATATGGTAAGTCACTCTCGTATGAGGGGCGAAGAACCTCTCTCTATTTGAAAACCCGCATCAACCAAATAGTATTTTCCTATAATAAAATCACACATGTTATTTGAATTCCAAGGCCTCAAAAGTGAAGCTAATACGCTATAATACGTCAAGAAATTACTTATACCTAGTGGAGGATGTGAGAATCCAGAATTAGGATCATCAAGAATTGAATTTAAAACTCTTGAATCATGCGCAAATCCTTCCCACCCAGTGACGACATAAGTGAACATCATCCTAAAGTCGCATACAACCATTACATTCGGTGACAACGTTCCTTTGCGATTCCAATACCTATAGCCAAATTCTTGAGGAATCGAAGCGTATACATGTGTGCCATCAATGGCTCCAATACAGTCCTATCATCAAAATTGAATTTTAGTAATATTAACAGACTATCAACATTAATAACACAATGAACTTAACTATCCACTAATATAAAACATAATGAAGAAGTACCTTAAAGAAATGATAATATTTTCGGTTGGTTGATATTTCCAGTGGAACATCACTAAAGTCAGGTGGCTTAATAAACTTTGTCTTCAACTCACATATCGCCTCGCAAACATCACTAACATATCTAAAGATCGTCTCACCCGAATGTTGGAAATCCTCCATCATCATTCTGATTGTCTCGTTTTTACCAACGATAGCAAAAAATATCATAACTTGTTCTTCAATACTCATCCTCCTAGTTGGTTGCAATTTCTCTTACTGTACCAAAATGTAACATAAGTATGTAAAACAGTCTTTGTTCATGCGACACTTGTCAAAGATTATGTCATCATAACTATTGAGTACTTTCAACATGTAATCATGACCAGTTAATATGGATGTATGTCGTAGTTGACGCCCATCTATTTCTAACGCGACAACAGCGCACAGTGCAATGGTTATATCTATCAATATTTCTACTTCGTCATCTACAGTACGTCGTCTTCTTCCTGTGCGCCTAGACGACACCATTTAAACTTGTGCATTTGTAAAACATTGATCAACATTTAATAGTTATTGTAGTACTTAGCAAAATATAACAGTCAATTTTTAATTCTAATTACAATCTCAAACTCATATGAAACATGTTATCTCATATGAAACAATAGCACAATGAATAAATTCATACAGTAACAAACATTTGATGACATTTTCAAATCAATGTGCTAAAAAAAAAAAGTTTGCTTTAGCTTTAAAAGGATAAGTGCCCATTGGTGCATACAAAAATGTGAGCAAACAATTAGGACATACAAGGTCATCTACAAATTGCGAAAGTCATTATAAATCCAATTAACCTTTTCCTCGGGCAGGAGTTTTACGAATACCTCCTGCCACCTTGGATTTTGATATAAGTACTTGACAACCGACATGTAAAACTCTGTGGGTACTTGCATGGCCGTCAAGATGTCAATACAATGGCTCATGGAAAAAGGATCAGATGGAGCACTGATGTTCTCTTTGTCCCCCTTAGCTCCGCTGTGATTGCTAGCCCTCGATCCCATACTCTTGCTCTGCACAAGCATGTCTGTCAATCTGTCAATGACATCCACAAGTGTCGGTCCTGGGCAGCTTCTCTTCCTCCTATTTCTCGATTTTCCATGACCAGATGTGTTTGGCCGTTTTTCCCCTGTCGTCCCATCCGGATCAGGTTCGAAGTCACTATCCTCAATGTCAACTGATCCTTGATTGGAAGAAGTGAAGTTCTCCACCGGTTGAGACATAGATGTGTACGCATATCTCCCTGTGGCAATTTGCTTCTCAAATATGACTTCATACAACTCTTTGTCAAGAAGTCCCTTATGGAAGAATTGCTGTGCCAATGGCTTTTGCTGGTAATGAAAAATAAACATATATTAATATCTGTCAGTAAAAAAAATATTTCGTAAAAATAAGATGTTGCTGATTAATATGAATTAAAAATTTTAAAATTTACCTTGACATATTCTTGCCAAACCTGTAAGGGACACGTTGGAGTTTGTGACTCATGATCCCAACCAAAGCCCGTGTGTTGAAGCAATTACCGTCATGCTTGATATACTTTTCTCAGGCGAAAATACTTAGAGGTTAGTTGTGTCATATTGAGTCTCCTCCCAGTCAATGATGATAAGTCATTCAACATTTCCTGGTACTCTGCTGTTTTTATTGAAGTACCGAGGGAAGTTTTCGCCCGCTCCGACAACAGGATCAAAAATTTGTAGGTCATCTCAGCCGACTAGTTCACAGTATCACTCATCTAATAATAGTACGGTGAGAACGACAACCAAGATTATGACACCATACTAATCAACAAACAAATTACCAACACACATACGCACATTTAAACCTCATAAACTAAACACAGATAAATCGTTACCTCGTTCGATCCAACACTACTTGAAGCCGTCAATACAGGGGAAGATACAGGCAATGTTGACCAACAGGGTGTATGACGAACTCCAAGTCTGGAAAAATGGCGAAACTTCCTCCTTTGTTGAAAGTAGTAATCAATCCTACGATGACAAGCCAAATTATACTGACATTTGTTCATATGATCGTAATTTGTTCTTACGATCAAATAACGATGCCGAATCTGCAAAACAAATATATAAGTTAGACAAATCCCAAAAAAATATTTGGAATAATCCCAAAACTTTTTACTTCTAAAATTTCTCCATGAACTCGCCACACAACACTCACCACACACCATTCAGTTTCTTTTTCTTTTTTCTTTTTTCATTACCTGTACAGTTTGTTAGTCCCTTTCAAGATTTACATCAATTTGTTGTTTGTATTTTTAAGAATATGCAACAGATTGGTGCAATGGGACCTAATTAACCAGTTTTTGCCCACTTTAAGATATGTACATTTATGTTTAATTTTTGAGCTAAAAAATCATCTTGCTGCCTGTATTTTTAGGTGCCAACCTGTGTAAAAAGAAAATGAAACAAATAGGTGCCAACAAGTTTAAATGTGTAACTGAAAGAGATAGGTGCCTTGATCCAACAAAGGAACTCGCTTATGGAGACAGCATTGGAGGAGGGTGGCCGACGATGGTGGTGGTTGTTGAAGATCGTGCGATGGTGGACCTTGAAGATCGTGCGACGATGGTGGTGGATCTTGAAGATCGTGCGACAGTGGTGGTGGATCTTCAAGATCGTGCGACGGTGGATGCTGAAGATAGTGCGACGGTGGATCTTCAAAATCGTGCGACGATGGTGGTGGATCTTGAAGATCATGCAACGGTGGACCTTCAAGATCGTGCGACAGTGGATCTTGAAGATCGTGCGACGATGGTGGTGGATCTTGGGTTTTTTTTTTTTTATTTAGGTGGAAGATCGTTTGGAGAGATTCCTAGTGATGAGTGGTGGAGGAAGACAGACAATGTGCGGTGGTTGGGGAATATTTTTGTTATATGACTACTTTTGGGACATAGATCTTGGGGAAGGAAAGCCGCAAGATCTTGGGTTTTTTTTTCTGATTCAGGTGGAAGATTGTTTGGAGATAGATTTGGGAATTGAGAGGAAGATCGTTTGTAATGGTGGTGAAGGAGTGAAAACAGAACAAAAAGAAAGACAAAAAAAAGTGAAGACAGAAAAGAAGAAAGCATTGCAAAATAGACAGACAATGGTCACATTTGTCAGAATCAAATTTTGAAGATAGTGTTTTCTGAATAATAAAACAAACACTTACTCTGAAAATAGGATAAGAAATAGGGTTGAAAATATTAAACAAATGGACCCAAAAACTTTAAAAAAAATAAACCCAATACCCATCAAAGCAATTGTCTAATAAGCAACTTTAATGATAATACTAAACAAAGCACACAAAATGAAACAAATACATCAAGGGTTTTGGTTAAAACAAGACATGAAGTGGTCACATGGGAAGAATTAATCAAACTATAATATCAATAAATTTCGTAAGAATGAAGAAGAACCATTCTAATGAAGAAGAACCATTCTAATGAAGAAGAACCATTAAGGCATTTCTCTAAAAATATCAACTTAATGATAATACCAAACAAAGCTTACAAAATGAACAAAACTAGCAAGTTTTTTGCTTCAAACAAGACATAAAGTGGTCAAGTGCAGTGAATTAATCAAACAACAAAATCAAAAACTTCCAACAAAATGAACACAGCCCATCAAGAAAATTTTCCAAATATAAAGACTTTAATACTAAAACCAAACAAAGCTCACAAAATGAAAGGAACCCAACAAGCGTTTTGCTTTGGATACGACATAAAGTGATGAAATGCAGTGAATAAACAAACAAGAATATAAAAAATTCAACATAATGAAGACAACCCATCAAGAGAATTCTCTAAAGATAACAACTTTAATACTACAACCAACAATGCTCGCGAATTGAAAGGAACCAAGCAAGGGTTTTGCTTCAAAGAAGCCACAAAGAGGTAGAGTGGAATGAATTAACGAAACAGGTATATCAAAAAAATAAAAATAAATGAACACAAACCTAACGAGATTCCCTAAAAAAGATAGCTTTAATTATTAAACCAAACAAAGCGTAAGGATTTCGCTTCAAACAAGACATAAACTGATCAACTGTAACGAATTAATCAAACAATTTCCCAAAATAAAAAAAAAAAAAAAAAGAAAAAAAAGAAAAAGAAAAGAAACAACCCATCAAGAGAATTCTCTTAAAACAGCTTTAACTCTAAAACATAACAAAGCTCAAGGATTTTGCTTCAAACAAGACAATAAGTGGTAAAATGTGTCAAATTAATCAAACTATAATATCAAAAAATTTAAACAAAAGCACCACAGCCCATCAAGAGAATTCTCTAAAAATCATAACTTTAACGGTTAAACCAAACAAAGTTCACTAATTCAAAAGAATCCATCAACGGTTTCGTTTATTTTGCTCGTCTGTGTACCTCCAACAAGACCAACGCTGACACCAATGCTGCAACCAGTGCCAGTGCAGAAAGCAGGACCCATTTTGGCGAGGTCCTTGAGCTTAATTTGAGGAAGCTTCCAGATCAAACCCTTTTCTTCATCATCTCTTCTACCGTTATTGTTCATCTCTTTCATCTTCTTCAAGTTACCAAGCAAAGAGATGAACTTGATGTCGATATGGGTCTTTGTACTCGATTTCTCAAAACGAAAACAAGCCCACTATAGAAAATAAAGCTACACCATCATTCAAATATAGACCCCAAACAAACATTACTTGAAGCCAAAATAAAACTCAAACCCAGATATACAAATTTCTACACATATTAACCCAGAAAAACTAAACCTTAACAGTTCACAACAGTAAAAATCCAATTTTTAAACCAAATACAAAAAACCTTAATATAATAACCATTATTATGAGAAATCCTGAAGCAATGGTACAAAATAATGAACTAATAGAACAAAAAACACAAATTAAAACAAAACCCTAAAAATAATGGTTTGTTTTGAAATTAAAGCCAATTTTTTTTTTCTAAAAAAATAAAGAAAATAAAAGATGGAAACCTGGCCTTTGACTTTGAGGTTGATGTAAGCCGATTGATCGTTCGGCTTCTTGTCTTCCTCTTGCGGTGGATTGCTAACGCCTGACATCTTGTGTTCTTCTGCGTTTTGCATAACCTTCCATCTTCCTTTTAGACTAGTTTTGGAAAATCTTGTTCCCTCCCTACTTGAATAAAAAGTAACAAGGTAAACCCCAAATAATATAACATTTGACCCCTAAACAATGTAAATGAAAAAAAATATCCTCATTTTGTGTTGAGGGGAATTAAATGTTTTTTCTCGATAAATAATTGAGTATATGGTAGCACTTTTAAAATGTTATTGTATTTTGATTATATAATAACATTATAAAAAAACTACTATATTAATGGGCTATTGTAACACTTTAAAAATGCTACTATAAATATATATTAATGACATTTAAAAAAAAGAGTTACCATTGATATATAATATGTTATAAAAAGTTAAAGAAAATTTTTATCATAACATTTTAACATTAAACAGCAGATGTTTGTCGCCTTCATACCCCAAAACCTAAGAGAAGTCTGCATGTATAAGAGCTTCAGTTCTAGTCTCTCAAGACCGACTCTTCAATGGTACATCAATCTTCCCCACAACACTATAAGCTCCTTCACCTAGCTTATCGAACCCTTCGTCAAATAGTTCGCCAGCAGCAAGAAACTTGAAAAGCTATTGGTTGACCTATACAGGGTCCACCAGAATTGGGGAAAGCCACTTCAAGAGTATGTTAGTCAATTCAACAAGGAGAATATCTCCATCCCATCTTGCAATCCTGAAATAGTAGTGGATGTTTTCAGTAAATGACTCCTCCCTGATGGAGAACTATATAAAGACCTTACCAAACATGGCTGCAACACTATGGAGGATGTTCTAGCCCGAGCCATCACTCAAATCAGATGGGAAGAGGATGAGATTAATCGAATCAGACACACCTCTTATGATGACCCTCGTCAGAGGCAGAATGATAGACGCCTTGAACCTCGCTAGTATGAACCTCATCACCCATTTCCATCATGTGGCTCCAACAGAAACAATAGGGGACCGTATGATCTGATCGCCAGCCGGCTCGGCTTGCAAACCGACCACCCAAAATTAGTCAATTCACAGTCCTAGAATACAATCTCAACATAGAGCCAACCCAAGTAGTAGTAATCATGAAAGGGAAGGGACAAATAGTGAAGTGGCTAGCCAAGCTCAATCTTGAGATCGAGAGAGACACCTCCAAGTGGTGTGAGTTCCACAACAATCATGACCATAACACCGTTGACTGCATCACTCTTTGTTTAGAGGTTACAACCTTATTGAAGAGGGGACACCTTCAAAACCTATTGACCGACAAGGGCAGGAACTATTAGTGTATGTTAATGTATGCCCTAGAAACCATTTGTGCTGTCAGTTTCAGAGCATTTTGTCTTGTATCAATATATCATAAATAATAGAAGAAAGAGTTCTTCAATTCATATATATAAATTACTTCCTTTGTACAGTCATGCATTTAAAATAAAGTATGTATATGAATAGTCTAGATGATTTATTTAATTGGTAAATGAATTTATCAAAAGGTTCCCTATGAAAGCAATATTATTTGGGCAACTATATTGCATAGTAGGCATACTAGATGCTTCCGAAAGATATCATGAGTTGATATAAGTACGGATGACGATGATGGTTATGTCACTAAGGCATTAGTATAGATTAGCGGTTGGCAAACTGTTTTTCAAATGTGACTGAATAATGACAAATCACTTAGAAAAACATGTAGTCAATGATTTATCGTTTGATTATATCAATGCATGATGTAGTCCTTTAACTTGAGACATTGTGGTCGGATCTGATATGGATGTGTATGGTTCATATGGTACTGTATAAGTACGAGACTAGTCATGTTTCGTATGATAAAACCTATTTGGTCATGCGTTGTTCATATGCGAAAACGAACAATGGTTAAGACGGGATCCATTGACTCGAAAATATAGGATTAAGAGTACCGCTGACTCCATTCAGATCCGGTCCAGAGTATATTATTAGTCACACGAAAGTAAGTTTGTGATGACAACATCCAGACATATTGATCGACGATTCGGTATAAAATCAAGTTTAGGATTTTGATGTTCCATGAACCCATACTTGATCAGGATATATCAAAGGAGGGACTTTACCTGCATGGTACATATGATCTAAAAAAGGGTTTGATGAAGTATTTCTTCATGTGATTTAGGGATTATGGCACATTGCTAGATGTTTACCATAGTCATTGGGCCTCCGGACAAGTTTCCAGATTCATCTAGAACTAGCTCACGACTAATCCACGGTGGATCTACATGGTCACACCAATAGCCTTGAGAAGTTAGAGAAGGATAAGAGAGAGAAATGATTATTTGAAGAGGGCTAGCACCTTTCGAGGGTAATGACAGGATTTCTATGGTGATTGTTACATAGAAAATTATTTGTGACATTTTAAAGGTTAAAATGGTCAAACAATAATTAATTGTATTTAATTATTATATCTTAAAGCGTTGAGATAAATGAGATGAACTAAAATAACCTTTTAATAGTTAAAGGGTAAAAAGGTAAACTTACAGGTTGTTAGTGTAAACTAATGTAGTTTACTTGGGCCCTTAAATAATATTGATTATTCAAAGGCCAAATTAATAAATGCTTGGGCTCTTTTTAGAATAAGATTTTATTAGGGCATGCAAGAGAAAAAGAAGTAATTATAAAATGACTCATGTATATATAAATGCAAATGGTTGCATTTTAAGTCAAGTTGTTCATTGTTCACTCAAAAGAAAAACACAAGCTCTCTCTCTAAGGTTCGGCCACCCTCTCTTTCTCTCAAGGTGGTGTTAAAGTGTGGAGGGTTCATAGCTTTGAATCTTGGCTTCATCAAACCTAAGCTTTAAGGAGAAGGTATAATGTTAATTTGTACTTTATCTAAAGTTTTTGATTCCCCTAATCCATATCTTAGCTTGCATGTCTTGTTTACATGCTTTCTATCATTTTTTCCGCCACTTCTTCATGGTTCTTTTCAAATGGTATTAGAGCTAAAAGCTCCTTGCATGTCCAATTTATAAGCAAAATTGACATTTTCCAAGTGTTCTTGTGTTCATCATGCATGAAAGTGACATGCATGTTCTTGTTTTGGCCTAGTAATAAGATAATGAAATGTTTATTGTTTTTCCTTGGAATGAGATTCGGCCATGGCATAAAATGTATAAAGATGTTTTTGATTTTGTAATTTGAAGCATGCAAGAATCATTATATGTTTAATTTATATATATACTATTGGAAAATAATACAGTTACCGAAAGAAGCACACTGAATTTATGCATCGAATGACGTGGCACAATCCTGACCGTCGATTAATTATGAATTAATATTAATCGATGGTCAGGATTGTACCACGTCATTCGGTGTACTCTTTTCGGTAACTGTAACATTACTCTATACTATTTATGGTGACACAAGTGTTCATGCATGCCTTGATTAGTGCATAGAATTTTTCTTGCTAAATTCGGCCATGCATTTTTTTTTTTTTTTTTTTGTCCCATTTGATTCTTGTTTTATTCAAATGGTTTGTAATGTTTTTGGAAGTTTTTCCATAAAGGGCCTAAATGCATCCTGGATGATGGTTATTGCATGAGATGTATTAAATAATCATGCATGTTCATTTCCATGACTTTAATTAAATTGTTTATGCTTTGACATGCTAAAAGTGTTATCCTTAATTTGATTAAATTGTATTTGTATGAAGAGTATGCAAATATTGCAAGTGTTTAAAGGTGGAAAATAATGTTGGCATGAAGTTATGGATTATTAATTCATGTGATGAATTATGATATTATGTATACATGATGATGGTAATTTCAATGTATGATATTTAATTTGATTAAATTATCATATAATGCATCATTGCATGGCATAAATTATTATATCTTGAAATGTAATAATTTGTTTTTAAATAGTTTAAAAAAAAAAGAGGGTTATGCAAGATGATATGATTGTTTTTGAAAAGATAAATGTGTCATAAAAATCATTATTTTATTTAAAGTAACTTGTGTCATAGAATGATTACTCTTGAAGTAATAAAACCCATTTATCTATGTCATGTATGACTTTTTTGAAAAGTCTTGAAATGATGTTAATAATTAAATAGCAAAATCATTATTATATTTTTGGGTGGAATGTGACAAAAGTGTTTGTGTAATGATTCTCTTGAAATGTGTAATTGTTGCATGCTCCAAAGTTATGGTAAAATTACCACATGCATATATATAATATCTTTATATATATATATATATCTTAAATTGTTTATATTCATGCCTTTAAATAATTGTTTATTATATTTGGTATGAATGGTTTAATATTTATTTATGTGATGGATGAATATTAGATTAGAGGGTTGATCATGGATGTCATTTAGTTTTCAAAATATTCAAAAGGGTTTGTAATATTCTTTTATTAAATGACTTGTAATAATTAAATTTTATTTATTTATTTATTTTAATTGGGCCTGCGTGCCTAAGATCCAATTTGTAATTGAATTGGCTAGACAGGAACCCGAAGAGCATTCGGATGACAGTCCGATTGAAGATATAGGATTAGATTAAATAGTTTACCTTTAGGATGTATTTTCAAAAAGCCTTATGGTCAACCCACATGCTTTAATTTATGCATATATGTGATATGTATGGAATGTTAGTTAAACGTGGCATGTTGAAAAAATTAACTAAGGTTAAACCTAAATCTCCCCAATTAAAATTATTAAATCCAAGTCTCCCATTATGGGATAACTAAATTCTTTAATATAAATTTTAATATCCCAAGATTTCTATTATGTGAGGGATATGATCTTTATATCATAGAATTAAGTTGATCTTGTTCTTGGATGGATATTTTCATCTTGACCAAGATTTCTATTATGTAAGGACATGATAAAAATGTCATCCTAAGAAAGCACAATGGTTCGGATTTAGCTAGCCTAGGGTACTAAGAATTCTATTATGTGAGGTATCCGAAGTTAGGACAATGAATATGGATCAAATCTTATATATTGATATAAAAGGAAAATAGTTTCATACTTATTAAACTTAATTGACCAAGAATTCTATTATGTGAGGTTAATTGAATTTAATAAGAAATTGATTCCCCACTAAGAAATTTAATCCAACCAAAATTTTCGGATCCTATCTAAGGGAGTGTAGGACTCGAATAAAATAGTGGGAGTTAATTTGATTATGCAATAAAAAGTTTAAAAGGATTATAAGGCAATAATACAATTATTTTTCTTTGTAGTTTCATCTTTGTGATATATAATAAAAAATGGCCAACAATTTTCTCCTAAGGATAATGGATAATAACATGTTAACCGAACCCAACCTTAAGGATTGGCTAAGAAATCTCAGAATCGTTCTAGATTTCAAAAGGATAGCTTATGTCCTAAAAGCACCTCTTCCACTTGATATTGGACATGATGCTCCACAAGCCAAGTTTGATGCTTTTGAAAAATGGAGAGAGGATACTAGGAGGGCTAGAAACTACATGCTAGCCTTAATGAATAGAGAACTTCAGACTAAGCATGAAAAGGTTTCGAATGCTTATGATATCCTCATAGCTTTACAAGAGTTGTATAGCGAAAATCTATGAGTGGTTGAGTATGAGTTATGTGCATCCCTCTTTAGCATGAAGCTGAGGGAAGGGGTGCCTCCAGATGATCATACAATTAAGATGATCAATGGATTAGGTTGGTTGGATGGATATAGGGTGGTCATGCTAAACCGCCTCAAAGTGAATTTGATTCTACAATCCCTTCCTTCAAGTTATAAACCATTGATAACTACCTACAATCTCAATAGGATTGAGCGAAACCTCTTTGAATTGCTAAATAAGCTTCAAGAATTTCACAGACAGAATGTGAAAGGGAAAAGACATGAGGATGTCTTTGCCGCCTCCACCAACAGGACCAATAAAAGGCCCAAAAAGCAACAGAAGAAATGTCCAAAAGTTAGACCCAAGAATAAGAGCTTCAAGAAGCCAGCAACAAAAGTAGAGAAGGCCAATGCAAAAGGAAAATGTTTCCACTGTGGAGAAGATGGACACTGGAAGAGGAACTGTCCTCAATACCTGAATAGTCTAAGAAAGGCAAAGGAAAAATAGGTACGAACCAATGTCTTATCATTGAATATGAATTAAGTGTTAATTCAGATAGTCATTCTTGCATATTAGATTCAGCAACAACATCTCATGTTTGTATATCTTTGTAGGTACTTCAGAATAGTTCTGAGATGACAAAGGGCGAGATCATTTTGAGGATGGCAAATAGGGCATGAGTTGTAGTCGAGGCCATGGGGACTTGCCCAATAAGACTACCTTCAGGACATGTTTTGAATTTATTTAAAGTATTGTACTTTGAAAAAGCCACTAGAAAAATCATTTCTATTTCTGCTTTGTGTAAAGCAGGTTACCATGTACTGTTTAATGGAAATGAATGTTCAATACATTTTGGAAATGTTTTAGTTGGTAAAGGTGTGAATACAAATGGTTTGTATGTCTTGGAACAAAATGATTATGCTTCAATCAATACCATTTCCAATAAAAGAACTCGATTTGAATTAAATCCTAAAATTCTATGGCATCATAGATTGGGTCATGTAGGAGAGAAAAGATTAGCATAGCTTGGAGAAAGTGGGATCATAAACTCATCGGGTTCTGAACCCTATCCAACCTATGAATCGTGTCTCCAAGGAAAGATGACCAAGTCTCCCTTTAAGAATAAATGAGAGCGAGCTAAAGAACTATTAGGACTCATACATAAAGATGTGTGTTGACCATTAAGTACTTTAGCTAGGGGAGGATTTGAATACTTCATTACCTTTACAAATGATATGTCACGATATGAGTATTTGTATATAATGAAATACAAATATGAATCCTTTAAAAAATTCAGAGAATTCAAGAATGAAGTAGAAAATCAAACTAGAAAGAGTATTAAAATACTACGATCAGATCGTGAGGGTGAATACTTGAGTACAAATTTTCATGAGTTCTTAAAAAAAATATAAATTGGATCATCTCACAATTAACTCCTCTTTATACACCCCAGCTTAATGGAGTGTTTGAAAAGAGAAATCGTACCCTATTGGATACGGTACGATCAATGGTTAGTTTTACAGACTTGCCAATGCCTTTGCGGGGATATGCTCTCCAGACTGTTGTGCACATCCTTAATAGGGTCCCGTCTAAAACTGTCAAGAAAACACCATATGAGATATGGTATGGAAAACATCCAAGTCTGAATTACATGAAGATTTGGGGTTGTCTAGCTTATGTTAAATTAGTTAAATCTGATAAGCTGGATGTTAAATTTGAGAAGGGTTGGTTTATTGGATATCCTAAAGATAGTTTAGGATGTTATACTTCCCAAGTGATTAAAGAGTTGATTAGTAGAAATGCATGCTTCCTCGAGAACTAGTTCTTAGAGGAAGACGGTGTTGGAAGAAATATTGAACTCAAGGAAGAGCCCGAAGAGCCAAGAACTGAGATTATTGAAGATGGAATGTCCACTCAACGAACCTTAGTATCAGATACTATGGTTCTAGTATGAAAGTCTTCTAGAATATCTAAACCTCCGGAAAGATATAGGTTCCTACATGAGCAAGATTTTGAATCTTACTTAGTGGGAGTAGATGATCATGGTGATGATCCTAGAAGCTACGAAGGAGCAATACTGGATAGAGATTTAGGAAAATGGCTAGAAGCAATGAATTCCGAGATAGAATCAATGCATGCCAATCAAGTATGGTCACTTGTGCACCAGAGGGAATAGTTCCTATAGGTTACAAATGGGTCTACAAAAGAAAAGTTGTCAAGGATGGGGAGGTAGAGACCTTCAAAGCTCGACTGGTAGCAAAAGGTTATACTCAGAAACAAGGATTGAATTATGAGAGGAAACCTTCTCCCCTGTAGCTATGATTAAATCCATCTTTATAATGCTAGCCATCGTAACATACCATGATTATGAAATTTGGTAGATGAATGTCAAAACATCTTTCCTTAATGGGTTTATTGAGGAAAACATCTACATGGAACAACCAATAGGTTTTGTATCCTCTGTTAAAAAACATAAGGTATGCAAGTGGCATTGATCCATTTATGGATTGAAGCAAGTTTTAAGAAGCTGGAACATTTGATTTGATGACATAATCAAATCGTTTGGTTTTGTCAAGTATCCGAATGAGCCTTATGTATACAAATGGGTTGGAGATCATGCCATCACGTTTCTCATATTACATGTAAATGACATATCTTTGATGGGAAATGATATAGGCATGATGACAGAGGTTAAACTCTGGTTATCCAGAACCTTTTCAATGAAAGACTTAAGAGAAGTGGCCTATGTCCTTAGTTAACTCTTAGAGAGGTCTTTTGCCCTTCACTCACGGTCTTCTTCTGTCTAAAGAGATGGGTCCAAATACTGATGAAGAGCGACGACGGATGCATAACATGCCTTATGCGTCTGTCATAAGTAGCTTAATATACACAATGCTATGTACAAGACCTGATATAGCTTATGCTGTAAGTGTTACGAGCAGATATTATTCAAATCCAAGGGAGAAACATTGGTCTGTTGTAAAATCGATCCTTAACTTAAGAAGAACCAAGGATTTAATTCTGAGTTATGGATGTTCAAAATTAAAGATTCAAGGATACTAAGATTTTGATTTCCAGTCAGATATTGATGATAGAAAGTCTATGATAGGGTACATTTTTATATGCAATGGAGGTGCTATTAGTTGGAAAAGTTTCAAACAGAAAACTACAGTAGACTCCATTACATAAGTTGAATACATTGGTGCTTTAGAAGTAGTAAAGGAGGTTATTTGGATGCAAAAGTTTGTACTTGAACTAGGTGTGGTTCTGAACATGGCTTACCTGATAAACATGTTTTGTGACAATGCTGGAGCTATTGCACAGGCAAACGAACCAAGGGCACACCAAAATCCAAACACATTCAGCGTAAGTATCACATATTAAGAGAATTCGTTGGAGTTGGAGAGATTGTAATTCTGAAGACACCTTCAGTAGAAATTGTAGCTGATCCACTGACTAAGGCGATGACACAGAAGCAATTGGACCATTATCTTAAGAAGATAGGTATGAGATACAATAGCGAATAGCTTTAGTGCAAGTGGGAGTTTGTTAGTGTATGTTAATGTATGCCCTAGAAACAATTCGTGTTGTCGGTTTCAAAGTATTTTGTCTTGTATCAATATATCATAAATAATAGAAGAAAGAGTTCTTCAATTCATATATATAAATTGCTTCCTTTATACAATCATGAATTTAAAATAAAGTATGTATATGAATTGTCCAAATGATTCATTTAATCGATAAATGAATTTATCAAAAGGTTCCTATGGAAGCAATATTATTTATGCAACTATATTTCATAGTAGCCAAATTGGATGCTTTCAAAAGATATCATGAGTTGATATAAGTACGAATGACAATGATGGTTATATCACTAGGCATTAGTATGGATTAGCAGTTGATGAACTGTTTTTCGAACGTGACCGAATACGACAAATCACTTGGAAAAGCATGTAGTCAATGATTTATCGTTTGGTTATATCAGTGCACGATGTAGTCCTTTAACCTGAAACATTGTGGTCAGATTCGATATGGATGCGTATGGTTCATATGGTATCGTATAAGTACGAGAACTAGTTTCATATGATAAAGCCTATTTGGTCACGTGTTATTCATATGTGGAAATGAACGATGGTCAAGACGGGATTCAGTGACTCAGAAATATAGGATCAAAAGTACCGCTGACTCCATTTAGATCCGGTTCCTAGACAAACATTGATAAATGTCAGAAACCAAAATCTCTGGCCAGAGTATATTATTAGTCACACGAAAGTAAGTTCGTGATGACAAGTTCTAGACATATTGATCGACGATTCGGTAGAAAATCAAGTTTAGGATTTTGACGTTTCATGAATCTGTACTCGATCAAGATATATCAATGGAAGGACTTTACTTGCATGGTACATATGATCTAAAAAAGGGTTCGATGAAGTATTTCTTCATGTGGTTTAGGGACTATGGCACATTGTTTACCATAGTCGTTGGGCCTTCGGACAGGTTTTTGGATTCATCTAGAACTAGCTCACGGCTAATCCACGGTGTACCTACATGGTCACACTAATAGCCTGAGAAGTTAGAGAAGGATAAGAGAGAGAAATGATTATTTGAAGAGGACTAGCACCTTCCGAGGGTAATGATAAGATTTTTATGGTAATTGTTACATAGAAAATTATTTGTGACATTTTAAAGGTTAAAATGGTCAAGCAATAATTAATTGTATTTAATTTTTATATCTTAAAGCATTAAGATAAATGAGATAAATTAAAATAACCTTTTAATAGTTAAAGGGTAAAAAGGTAAACTTACAGGTTGTTATTGTAAACTAATGTAGTTTACATGGGCCCTTAAATAATATTGATTACTTAAAGGCCAAATTAATAAATGCTTGGGCTCTTTTTAGAATAAGATTTTATTAGGGCATGCAAGTGAAAAAGAAGTAATTACAAAATGACCCATGTATATATAAATGCAAATGGTTGAATTTTAGGTCAAGTTGTTCATTGGTCACTCAAAAGAAAAACACAAGCTCTCTCTCTAAGATTCGGCCACCCTCTCTTTCTCTTAAGGTGGTGTTAAAGTGTGGAGGGTTCATAGCTTTGAATCTTGGCTTCCTCAAACCTAAGCTTTAATGAGAAGGTATAATGTTAATTTGTACTTTATTTAAAGTTTTTGATTCCCTTAATCCATATCTTAGCTTGCATGTTTTGTTTACACGCTTTCCATCATTTTTTCCACCATCTCTTCATGGTTCTTTTCAAGAACACCATCAATCAGAGAAGCAAAGGCAGAGAACCATCTTTCTTTGCCCGAGAGCCAACCTCGAAAGGGTTTTGCAACATCATCTCTGGTGGCTCAAAAGTTAGTGAAGTAAGCTACTTTTCATCCAAACGAAATGCCCGAGCTAGCTATCACCCTAAAGCCCGCTCTTCCCATTCACCCTCATAAACACCAACTGAATAGATCATCCAGTTCAAAGATGATGAACCAATCACCCTAACCGCTCCACACCATGATGCCCTTGTTATCTCCCTACAGATTGTGACTATTCGTTGACGGAGATTCCTTAGCCAACATCATTTTCCTGGAAGCCATGAAAACAATGAGGTTAGATGAGTCAAACATAAACAAGTGCTTAACCATCTTAGTCAGTTTCAATTCTGAACAGAAGTACACCATTGGAGAGATTGCCATTCATGTCTATGCCAATTGGATAAACCGCCAAACCATCTTTCTTGTCTTAGACTACCCTTCACCTTACAATGTCATCCTAGGCCGCCCTTGGATCCATGACATGCAAGTTGTCCTATCTACCTTCCACTAAACCATCAGGTTTTCTACAAAGTGGGGAGTGAGAGAAATAAAGGGCGATCTAAAGGCTTCAAAGGATTGCTATAAAAATGCCTTCAAGGGTAAGTCCTATGCATTGTAGCAACTACAATCCCATTCGACTTTTCCAGTTGAACCAAACTAGCCATCCATGGAAAAATTGGATGAGGTATAGATCTGTCTGGATCATCTTGATAGGAAAACCCAAGTCTGCTATGACTAAGGCCTTAGGTAAGAGAGAGACTCATCGAGTTCCTCAAGCAGAACCATGACTACTTCGCGTGGTCCCACTTAGACATGACAAGGATCAATTGTGATGCCATCGTTCATCACCTTCAAGTAGAACTTGACCATCTCCCAGTCAAACAAAAAAGAAGGAAATTTGCTTCAGAATGCAACTGAGTCATTAATGAGGATGTTGATAAGCTATTAAGTAATGGGTTGGTCTAAGAGGTGTACTACCTCGACTGGCTAGCCAATGTGGTCGTCAACATGCTAGTTGATGCCATAAGGACTCATAGCTTTCACAGATCTTAACAAAGCATACCCTAAGGATTTATTCCCATTCCCTCACATCGACATGTTAGTTGATGCCATAATCGGTCATGAGTTGCTTAGCTTCATGGATGCCTTCTCAGGCTATAATCAGATTCTCATGCATCTAGACAACCATGAAAAGACCATCGTCATACTAGAGAGAGCATTAACTACTCAAGGTGATACTATTCAGCCTTAAAAATGCCAGGGCCATTTATCAGCGGCTTGTCCACATGATGTTCGCAGAACACCTAAGGGACACAATAGAAGTGTACATCGACAACATGCTCATCAAATCCCTCACAGTCGAGCAACACCTTGATCACCTCAGTCAAGCCTTCACTGTCCTCAAAAAGTATAACATAAAGCTCAATCCAGCCATGTGTTCATTCGGTGTTTCCTTTAGTAAGTTCTTCAGGTATATGGTGACTCAGCAAGGGATAGAAGCCAACCTTGATCAAATTAGAGTAGTCTTAAACAAACCCTCACTCATATGCATCAAAGACATCCAATGCCTTGTTGGATGAGTAGTTGCATTGAGTCGGTTCATCTCCAGGTCCGTTGACAAGTGCCATCACTTCTTCATCGCCCTAAGAAAATCTAAGCAGTTTGAATGGACTCTAGTCTGCGAAGAAGCCCTACAACAATTGAAAAGGTACTTGACATCCTCTCCACTCCTCTTCAAGCCTTCAACTGAGGAGAAGCTTTACACCTACTTAGCCATCTTAGAAAAAACCATCTCAACTATCCTAGTCTAGGAAGATAATGGGAAACAACAACTGGTCTACCATATGAGTAAATCTCTCTTTAATGTTGAGACCTGGTATAGCTAATTAGAGAAGTTAGCACTTGCCCTCATCCATACTTCCAGGAAGCTTCACCCATACTTCTAGGAAGCTTCACCCATATTTCCAGTGTCACTCTATAGTTATCCTTATCACCTTCCTGCCAAAGAAAATCTTTTACAAACTAGAGCTCTCAGACCGGCTATAGTTATCCTTATCACCTTCCTGCCAAAGAAAATCCTTTACAAACTAGAGCTCTCAGATCGGCTCACCCAATGGACAGTTGAGTTGAGTGAGTTCGACGTCTCCTTCCAGCCACGCACTACCATCAAGTCACAAGTGTTAGCTGACTTCATAGCCGACTTCACGCTTAGCATTTCCATTCAGGTAGAGAAAGAGTAACTATGCATGACAAGCGTCACACCTTTAAAGTAGACCCTCTCAATAGATGGGTCGAATAATATGAATGGAAGTGGGTTAGGTATAATGCTAATCACACCAAAAAGGACATCACCCAACGAGCCATTCGATACGGGATCAAGTGCACGAACAATGAAGCCGAGTATGATGCTCTAATAGCCGGTCTCTCACTTACCAAAAACATATGGGTAATGAAGTAGGAAGTCAAGTTTGACTCCAAGCTCATAGTCAATCCGCTCCAAGGAACCTACCAAGTTCGAGACTCCAAGATGACATCCTGTCTCAACTTGGTCAAGGAGCTCCAATAAGCCTTTAAAGAGTTCACCATCACCTAGATCCCAAGGATTGGGAATACACATGTAGACGCTTTAGCTAATCTTGGCTTGACTCTTTAAGGATCATCATCAACATCCATCACTTTCTTATTTCTCCAATGGCTAGCCGACTAGAAAGAATTCCCCTTGAAAACCCAGTTACCCCTCAAGACCTTTCTAAAATAATGGACATCGACTCAGCCAACTCATGGATGACACCCATCCTTCAATACTTAGAAACTGATGAACTCTCTTTTCATAAGAATAAAGCATGTCGACTCAAAGCTAAGGCAGTCAGATTCACCATGAGGGTTAGCTCTTCAAGAAATCTTTTTTTGGCCCTTACCTTAAGTGCATCACTCTAGAAGAAGCTAAATATGTACCCGTCGAACTCCATGAAGGTGAGTGTGGGAATCTTGTTGGGGGACGCAACCTTGCCCATTGAGTGATCACAGCTGACTACTACTGGCCCACTACACGATCCGACTCAGCCTCCTATGTTAAGAAATGCGATAGTTGTCAAAGGTTCGCTTCAGTATCACATCTTCCCCCTGAGCGACTCAACTCCATCCTCACACCTTGGCCATTCATGAAGTGGGGGATGGACATAGTTAGAAAACTTCCAACTGCACTTGGTCAGCGAGTCTACTTGCTCGTAGTCACTAATTACTTCACCAAGTGGATTGAGGCTGAAATATTCACCCAAGTCAGAGACCGAGAAGTAAGGGCTTCATCTGGAAGAATGTGATTTGTTGGTTCGGCATACCGAAGGAGATAGTCATTGAAAATGGGTCTCAATTCACCAGCTCCAAATTTAGAGACTTCTATGAGATGTGGGGGATCAAGCTCAACTTCTCAACTCCATGCTACCCACAAGCAAACGGCCAGGCCAAGTCATCCAATAAGACAACCATGTAGACAATGAAGAAGCACCTCCAAAACGCTAAGGGTGCATGTACTGATGAACTTCTAAAAGTCCTTTGGTCCTACCAAACCATAACTCGATCATCTACCGGAGAAACTCCTTTCTCCTTAACTTATAATTCGGAGGCAGTCATTCCAACCGAGGTGTCAGTCTCATCAGTAAGACTCCAATGGATGGATGAAGAGTCCAATAGCCCAAACCTTTGCCATAATCTTGACACCGTCGAGAAACTCTGAGAGCAAGCCTACATCTGAAACGCCATCTAGCAGTAACAGGTCGCTCGACATTATAACCATAATGTATGAGTGAGAACATTCAATAAAGGTGATTGGGTACTCCGCAAGGTCTTTCAAAACACTAAGGAGATCAACACTGGCAAACTCGGCCCTACTTGGGAGGGAGCTTACAAGATCATCAAAGCAGTAGGGAAAGGCGCTTACAAGTTACAGTCAGCAAAAGACAAAGACATCAATAATAGTTGGAATGTCGTCCATCTCAAGCGCTATCACTTTGATAGGCTTTGATTTAATTCATTCTTTAATAAAGTTTAAAGGGGATAAGTAGGCCTGTTCACCCCCCACAGCTTCAGTCGGCTCAGCCTGACTTTGCCTAAAGGCACTTATGTTAATCTCTATTTAATAAAAGTATTATTCAATAAATATTCAAAGTGTTTTGTCTCATTCACCTTTAGTCGACTCAGCTCGACTTTGCCTCAGTGCGCTATTATCAACACATTACAATCACCTTCAGTTAGCTCATACCGACTCGGCCACTAGGCCTTGTGTTTTGAATTAAAATCAAACCCTTCACACCTTTAGTTGATCTATATTAACTCAGCCATAAGGCCATACATTTTAATGAGATATACATTCAGTCCGTAGACCCCAACTCAGCATAAGGGCAGTCGACCTTTTCCTTTTAGTCGACTCATCCTAACTTGAATTAATTACTTAGATTCAATTCAAAAGACACAAACATCAATAGTTATAAGAAGTTTCAAAGGTTGATAAGGGTCACACACTTCACACATCTACAACAAATCATTCATTCATCCAAAGAAAAATCAAAAGCATGGAAGATATATCAACTGAATAATATCATAAAAGGCCGTAAAATTGATTGAGTATTGAGTACAAATAAAAAAGGCATCATGTGCCTAAAAAATACAAGTATAAAAAGCAAAAGAAAAACTGAACATATCAAGGAGCATCATGCTCCAAATCATCATCACGAGTCAACTCCTCCACAATTGGCTCAACCAGGATCCCTTTTCTATCTATAGATTCCCCCAACCAGCTTGTCTTGATTCTCAACATCCCTCCGACCCAACTCTTAGCCAGTCATCCTGATAAGTGTACCCTCAAACTGTTTAGCGAAATCCATCAACCGATCCTCAAGATTCTGCTCGACTTGGTCATACTCCATTAGAACTCCCTCTTTAGCTGCCTCGGCCTCAATCTCTCTCCAAAGCTTTATATCGTCATCTGACTGCCAATGAGAGGTGTTCTCGACTTTGAAGTCGATCATAAACTCTGCGCGAGCCTTGATCATAACATCCCCAACGATTAACAAACATCGCTCCCTAAGAGATGTACACTCTTCTTGCTTGGCTAACTTCATCTCCATCTTCATCTCTTCCAACTCAACCTCTACTCCCTACAACTTGGAGGTGCTCTCCTTCGCCAACTTCTAGGTTGTAGCCTCCTGTGAATGGAGATTCATGTTAGACTTGGTGAGCTCCTAAATCCACGCCTCTTGGGCTATTACAGCCTTCCTTACAAATAGACTCCTGCATAAAGCGTACACATGAACACTCGGTTAGTCAAATCCACAACTTAGCATGATCACAAGAAACAAAAATCAAGTTATACTTGGAGTATTTGTGAAACTTCCTAGTCGACCGCAACATTCGCTCCCATTTGAGTCAGTCGACTCTCATCTACTAGGAGAATGAGGGAGTTGGCTAGATTCCTCTTTGATAAGAGCTGGAAAGTATATATTTTATTAGTGATTTAATTGGATTATTTGTGGAAAAATGTGTTTAATTTGTGGAATTTGAATTAATTCTTTCATAAATACCTTTTACCGGATCACGGGTGTATTTTGAGTATCTTTAGGTTCTAACCAATATTTGAAAGAAAAAGAATGAACTGGATTGAATTCATGACAAGTAGGAACAAACGGTGCAAGAATCAAAGTTGAAACGAGAAAGTTGTGACGCGTCAAAGATACAACGTAAAATCTGGAAATCATTCAAGATGAGCATGCTTCGATGTTTCTATCATAACTTGAGATGTAGAAATTGGAATTCGACAATTCTTGTGGTGTTAGAAATATTATTCAGAGAGCTACAAATTTCATGTTGGTGACTTCACCAAATTCTGAAGATCACGGACTCATTTGTAGATTAGAAGTGGTTAAGTTTACTTACTTAGAGACGTTTTATGTGTGAATTTTCCATGAACATTTTTGCGATCTCAACAAACTCTAAAACTCATTCTTCATAAACCTTTACCAAGTTAAAGTTAACACTGCAACAATGGACATTCTATATTTTAGAGGTCACAGTTGTATAAGAGGTCTTGAGATTAAATCATTTGTAATTATAGTCGTACGAGAGCTTTTGAGATCGAATCTTATCGAGCACAAGATTGAAAAATAAAATAGACATTTACTAAAATAGATTTATATATGCTCCAGTACATATGTAACTATTCTTTCTATTAAAGATAAATCTTTAGACGGGTAAATTAATACATATGATAAGTGAATGCATGTACATACAATTTTTCATTTGATATTAACTCGTAATTGCATATATTAACTAAGCTGAATTCTTTACAAGTATTATATTACAAACAAAACCGAAACCGTTTTTAGTTATGATGCCCTTTCTTGTTTCCTTCACCAATGATTTTTGCTTTTGTCATTTTCTTTGGTACTTTATAAACAAATTAATAAAGGCTGTCTTCTTTCCTCCACCCCCTTCAATAGATTGTTCATTCTAGTCTTAAAGTTCCCAATCCCAATTTCACCATTCACATAGGGCTTTAATCGTTGTTCATCTACCGTCTCAAAGTCAACCTCCATAGTCCTAGAGTTGACTAAACAATTCTCTAGGGGTGAACTAGGGTAGTTTTCTTCTAATTTTGTATTCACTATGTTATCAAGGACATTAATCTCAAAGCATGTGTCTAAGTTGGATGTACGCTTCTTAACATCAAAAACATTAAACTCTACTTGCTCATCTTCTACCCTTAAGATTAGTTTCCCTTGATGAACATCTATCAATGCTTTACCCGTGGCTAGGAAAGGTCGTCCTAGGATTAAAGGCATTTCCCGATCTTCTTCCATGTCTAACGCTATGAAATCTACTGGGAAAATTAGTTTGTCTACCTTAATCAAGACGTCTTCTACCACCCCCTAGGATATGTTATTGATCGATCAGCTAATTGGAGAGACACGATGGTTGGCTTCACTTCTCCTAATCCAAGTTTCCTATAAATGGACAACGACATTAAATTTATACTTGCCCCTAAATCACATAAAACCTTATCAAAAGAACAACTACCAATAATACAAGGGATAGTAATACTCCCTGGATCTCGTAGTTTAGGTGGTAGTTTCTTTTGAATCAGTGTGCTGCATTCCTCCGTTAACATAACTTTCTTGTGTTCCTCAAATTTTCTCTTGTGTGTGAGGATCTCTTTCAAAAACTTTGCATATTTTGGCATCTGTTCTAACATATCAACAAAAGTAATATTAATATGCAAACTCTGAAACATATCAATAAACTTACCAAATTGTTTATCAAGCTTCTGATTCTTCAAACATTGTGGGTACGGAAGGTTTGCATGGCTCAAAGAAAGTTTATGCTCAAATTCACGCTCGTTGCGGCGATGAGTTAAAAATTCTGACGATTTGGGAGCTGCTTCACAATCGCCACGACCACCAATATCATTGTCGTGGTGATCGTCCTTCATGCCGATGATCTTCTCCATATTTTCACGGTCATTGTGGCCGCAAGTTTCATAGCCGCGACGATCGTCCTTAAAAGCCTTCTCTTGTTCTTGCATTTGTTTTTCATCCTCTGAATTCTCCAAAGTTCTTCGACTCCTCAAGTTGATTGCGTGCGGTTGTTCCTTAGGATTCTTCTCTGTATTGCTTGAGAAAAATATGTTCTGTATCGTAGGCGTGGCTGCTTGCGCGCGGCCTGCTTACGGGTGTGGCTGATTTTGATGGCCACCAAGTCTGCGTTCAAACCCCCAACCTAAATTCTCTTGTCCCTAATGAGTGTTATTAAGTCTTTTTATAGGAGATCACCTAGGCTCATCGGCCTTCCAAGGATGACATTATATGTGGTCGGGCAGTCCACCGCCAGTAATTCAGCCATCCAAGGATGATGTTATATGTGTAAGGGAAGTTTCTTCCCAAAGACTTCGAATTTATGGATTTATGAGAATTTTTATTTTTTTATTTTTGTGTTCTGTTTTGAATTTTGGTTCTATTCTTGGATTTATTTATATGTCTATGATAGGAATGTGATTGCAATAACATGTAACAAACGGAGGACATTAATTTTTGCCTTTAATTACGGATGATTGTAAATGTTAATGACATTTAGTTTGAGACCCTAGCGATTTGTGGATTGGAAGTGGCTAAGTTTACTTACTTAGGACGTTTTATGTGTGAATTTTCCATGAACATTTTTGCAATCTCAACAAACTCTAGAACTCATTTAACAACCACTCAAGGCGAAATCCTAGAGTTCACATCACTTAGGAAATGATTTAGGCTATTTTTGGACCGATTGAGTCTTTCAAGCCGACTTTTTTTTATTATCATCGCTAGTTAACCTTTTGAGCCTTTTAAACACAATGAAGCCTTGTTTTTCTTTCTTTGAACTTAATTTTTACCCTACCCTGATTATGAGCCTTAAACACATTCCTACCCATTTTATCCTTAAGAGACTTAATTGTTATTCAAGCTTAGTGCGAGTTTTGGTGAGGAAGTGTAGTTTTGCCACAACCTAGGTTTATGCGAAGAATTTGGTTGGGGGTTGTGGAGTGCTTGTAAGATCAGTGGGGTTGTGTGTGTGTTTTCTACTTTTGTGTGTGTTTTCTACTTTCTTCTTATTATTGTTGTAAAAAAAAATGAAGAAAAAAAAGAGGAAAAAAAAAAAAAAAGGATAAAGAAAAGAAAAGTGGGCATTGAAAAGCATTGTGAAGATTTGGAATTATGCAAATGGGCTTACATTATTGTCGAAAAGAAAGAGCTCAATAAAGGTTGGGAAGCTACTGAGTGAAAATAGGGAAGTGTTTTTGTATGATAGTAATAAGAATGAATGAAAATTAAGTCTCTTAATTTGATTTTTGTTAATTTCCCTTTTTGTTCCTTCATGAACTCACACCCTAGCCTAACGTTACAACCTTCATAAAGACCTATTGATCCAAGGTAATGTGAAATTCTACATTAGTGGAGAGTGGTTTGAAAAGTGAGCCTATGGAGTTTGATTCCATGATTCACATATAAGTCATAACCCGAATATTGAGATCAAAATTTTGTTCATGAATGTTATGCATAAAACCATCCAGGTTTGTAGACTAATGGTTTGTGGTTGTATGGATGTTTTAGGGTTGACAATGAAAATGGAATTGACGTTTGCATTGTCTGTGAGTTTAGGTGATTTTTAATTATTCTATTTGTTTTGTGTATATGGGATTTTTGAGACAACTTTATGAATTGATCCCAGAATTTTTGTTAGTTTTATTTCCTTTTATGTTTATTTTTATTTTTGGAGTTTAGGTTAAGTTTAGTGTGGATGTTTGTGGGTATCATCGATGGAAACCCTCACGAGACTACAACTCATCCAACTAGGGTCACCTACGGGTTTAAAGGCTTGTTGCATACGCTAAATGCAATCGTGTCAATCTACGAAAGTGATTTAGGATAGTTTAGATATAGGTTTCAAGCTTAAAGACTTATTTTATCGCTTAGTTTGCTAGGGACTAGCAAAAAGCTGGTTGGAGGTTATGATAAGAGCTTGAAAGTATATATTTTGTTAGTGATTTAATTGGATTATTTGTGGACAAATGTGTTTAATTTGTGGAATTTGAATTAATTCTTTCATAAATACCTTTTATGGGATCACGGGTATATTTTGAGTATCTTCAGGTTCAAACCAATATTTGAAGGAAAAAGAATGATGTCGATAAAATTCATGACAAGTGGGAAGAAACGGTGCAAGAATCGGAGTTGAAACGAGAAAGTTGTGACGCGTCAAAGACACAACGTAAAATCTGGAAATCCTTCAAGATGAGCATACTTCGATGTTTCTATCATAACTTGAGATGTAGAAATCAAAATTTGACAATTCTTATGGCGTTGGAAATCTTATTCAGATAGCTACAAAGTTTGTGTTGGTGACTTTACCAAATTCTGAAGATCACGGACTCATAGGACAGAAAGAACGATCGTTGCAAGGACCGTTTCTTGTTGCCGCAGCGATGGGTCACGGGCCTGTTTGGGTTATTGCATTCTCCTAGTCCAAATTTGAATGACTTAAGGCATTTAATTCTTTCCTAAGTAACCTCCAAACCCTAGCACTATAAATAAGGGTCTTTAAGTAGTTTTTAGGAGAGGAGAGAAGAAAAAAGACGACTACTATTTTGGAGATCGGAATTCTTGCAGTTCTCGTTCGCCAATTAGAGAAGTTTTTCTATTTTTCTTTCTTGAACTCATGTTATTGAATACAATGGTTGTTTTTATTACTGCAATTATGAACTAAATCCCTTTTATAGGGTTAAAGATGTAGCCCAATTTAATAATATGTGTTGACTTTATTGTTGTTAATTCTTATTAAGCATTAATTCTAAGTTTTATTATTGTGTGTAATGCTTTCAATTCTTAAGGATTCGAGGGTTAAATGATATCATGGGTTGGGTTGAGATAGAGAGATGAAACCTGATTTGCCTAAGGTAATAAAACCATAGATTGGGCGAACGTTAGAGATAGGTTACAGCGATTTATGAGGCTCTGGTAAATTCCATAGAACGTAATGATCTCTTAGCTCCTAAATCCAACTTAGAGATATTTTGGGTTGTTGCTTAAGGGTTAATTTGCTAATTGTTTGAGAGAAAGTTATCGAAATATCAGGGAGTTTGGCCTTTAGAATAAGCTTAATTAGGTTAGCAATAATTGTCAATGCATAGGATTAAATTGGTGTGAAATCTGTGCCCTAGGTTTAGTCATATTGATTTTTTTACTAAATTATTTATAAAATTCTGCTTTTGTTTAGTTTTTAGTTTGTTTTCTTTTTCATTAAATTCATTCTTAAAATTCTGTTTTATCAAATAGCAACAAAATAGACTAGTTTGGTACTTAGTAGGTAGTTCTCTTGGGATTCGACACTCATTTACTCGAGCTTTATTACTTGCACAATTTCATACACTTGCGAATAGCCTGTCACTCTTCCCAACTGCATCGGAATAGAGGGAGGCTGAGGTTTGAAGGGTGATGGTCAGCTTGTCATCGTCTTCATCAATTTGGATCGTCTGAGAGGATTCTACCCCAGCCAAGGTCTGCCTAGTCAAAAGAGTTAAGGTAGTCTCCTCCACTCAAACACCTTTCTTTGACACTACTTCTCTTTTTCTTTGGCTCAATGCTTGGTAAGTGCTTCACTAGTACTCGGGATAATGATCCCACTCTTCATTAGTCTCTCTACAATTGTAAACTTTTTGAGTGTTAGAGGATGAAGAAATGACCCACCAAAAAGTAGGTGATTGTAGTAGTGAATCAGCAGCATGCGCCACACTAGCTTCAATAGGGCAAATAGGATACCTCTTTGGATGGCCTCGACTCTGACCCACAAATGACTTCCCCTTAGATTTGCCTCGTCCAACCACACCCTCAAATCTTGTTTTTCCCTAGGTATGGCAAGAACCTCCCTTATGGTCACGTCCAATCCGTCACCACTCTACCCGGCTTGGTTGAATTGAAGATTTGCAAAAGACATGGAAAATAAGATTTTAGTCATCAAAGCACAAAAAAAAGTAATGAATTACTCACGCGTGGCTCTCTAGGTGGATGGTATGTCGCCCTACCCTCTTTCACCAAAAATCCCTTCGCCTTTCAAGAAGAAGAATAACTCCTTCCATTTCTTGTCACTCAACCTGAGACATGTCACTAGGTGAATTCGATCATGTCTTAGGGTGATTGCATACCTCCCTTTGTCTTTGTCTTTGTCATGCTTCTTTAGATAGTAGGAGTAGAGGAGTTTATGCAGCCTAAACATCACCTGGTTCTTGACACACAGAAGCTCCAAGGCCATCAGCAACCTTTACCTATTCGGCATGAGCTGAGTCAGTGAAATCATGAAGTGGTCCAACACCTCTCAGACTAGTCGGGGAATGGGCAGCCTCAATATATTGTAAAAGGTCATCTTGTACATCCTCACCCAACCTGGTACATCCCAGTTGACTCTCTCATAAGTCCTAAGAATCCCGATCTTCACGGAGTCAAGAATGTGGCACATGACCCTTATTCTCCACTCGTCATCTTGTTTAACGAAGGAAGGGTAGTCAATAGTTAGGATGCCACCACCCCACTGGCTTGGCTTAACTCTTGAACCTCCACTTGTTGAAGGATCATCTCCAAAACTACCTGGCTCGCCATTAGACTCTTCCCCACTTGGCCTTTGCCCATTAGATTCAAAGCCACTTGGCCCAACTTCACTCGGCTTGGTGGTAGCCATCGTCACACCTTTTGGTATCCCTACTAGGGACATCATCGTTTTCTATCATTAGCACCATGGTCGTGGCATTCTCATACTCATTGCCACTCTCCATCCCCATATGACTCTGCTCACCCAAACTGATGTTTAACATTTATGTGAATTCTCTAACCCCAATGTGATCACAAAGATTCGCCTCACTCGACTCGGTCTAACTGACCAAATGACAACTTCAAACACCCACCTAGGTTGAACCTACTCCACTCGATTGAGAAAGTTTCACTCAACTTAGTCTACACTCATTATCGCCAAAGGTGACCCTCAAAGACTTGTTTCGCACTGGATTCAAATTCTCACTCGACCCAAGCAAATCTACATCAATTGACTTGGTCTAGCACACTGAGACGAGTTGAATGGGAAGTTGGTGTAACTTAAACCTACCTTCTTTCTTCGAAAATGTTAGAGTAGGTGTCCTAGAGTCAATCAATTATTGTAGAATTAACTCTTTGTAATAATGTTTATTAATAAATAAAAAGGCAATTTCTACTATATCATGTAAATCATAATTGTATGTATTGATTAGGATGGTAGAACCGTGACGAGGGTATCAAGTGTTTCAAATCTTGATAATGAGAACCCTATAATCACATATGGTGACAATTCTAGAAATGTCCATAACCCTAGTATTAATCTGACCAAGGACACAGATAATACAGTAAGGCTATCATAGAGTTGAAAGACCCTGTCAAAAGACAATGATTGGTCTCACTTGTCAAAGTTTTTTGCCAACAACCTGGTGCGACACATGGGTGTTTGCTATAGGAAGGTTCACTGGGCAGACCCCCCATCCATAACCTTAGTATCTATAGAATAAACCCTCTAATGAATGATGGTGCATGTGATCCTTAGACTTGAGATCATTGGAGCGCCTTGTGCATCGATTGATGTAGTTTGACACTAGCCCAACGTCGTTCTATTTAGAGCTATTAATATGATAGTGATTGGCTACATCGAGGAGTGTATCAAGACTATGGTGGATCAACAAATGATTCATTACTCCCGGGTATGGGAGAAGTTATCTCACTACGTAATTCAATAAATGGCAATGACACCAAATCTGTGACTACAATGGGATTGAGTTATTGCTCAATCCAATTTATTATTCCGGTCATTGGTCTAATAACTAAATACAAAGATATCAAAGATAACTAAGGTTGACACTATTTCTATACCTCAAGCTTGATGAGATAACATATGATGAAAGGATTTGATTGCACAGTAACCATATCGTTGATTGGTAGCTATTTTGTTGAATCTGAATCTATCGGGTGGCCATGATGCCTTGTTAGGGGCCAATTTTGGTCTGTGAGTAGTAAGACGATTAATTGGTGTTAATTGCAATACTACTCACAGCCGATATGATAAGGAGCCTATGGGTCACACACTTAGAAGATAATTTAAGAATCAATTTGTGAAAGAGGTATTTTCATCTTTTAGGACCAAAGGCTATTTTGGTAATCCCACAGTGCAATTAAATTTGCTAAGGTTGTTACCTGTATTTAGTTTTAATATTAAAATTAAAATTAGTGAGATTATATTTAAATATATGTGCGCATATATTTAAATGGATTATTATTGTTAATTAAATGTTAATATATGTTTTTTTAAATATGTTAATTGATTTTAATAACAATAATAATTGATTAAATTTAAAATACCATTAATGTTTGGTTGCAAGGGTGGATTAGGGTTGGAGCACATGGCTATGCCTATGTGGAATAGGGTTTTTAATTGTTGCACTATATAAATGCAACTTAAAATTAAAAAGATATAACATTATTCGGAAAAAAAAATAAAACCCCTCTTCTCTCCCTCTCACGTGTTTGACATTAGTGGAGAGAAAATCCTTTTTCTCTTCTTTGATTCTTGAAGCCATCAAGTGGATCTAGCAAATCCTTTTTGGTTCTACAGATTATCTTCATGTGGACAATGTGAGTGTGATTCTACTTTGAATTAGGAGCAAGATCAAATCAGAGATATTGAAGGAGCCTCTAAACATTGGTAACGTATTCTAAATCCTTGTATGGATTTGGTTTTTACACAAATTTGTTCATTAACATGCAAAACATTATAATCACTGCTCGGATTTTGGGTTTAGAGTAATGGCAGATGTTGGAGTAGGTGCCCTAGAGCCAATCAATTATTGTGGAATTGACTCTTTGTAGTAATGTTTATTAATCAATAAAAGACATTTTCTACTATATCATGTAAATCATAATTGTATGTATTGATATATGTCCTTAGGATGGTGAAACCGTGAGGAGAGTATCAAGTATTTCAAATCTTAATAGGAGAACCCTATGATCACATATGGTGACCATTCTAGAAATGTCTGTACCCTAGTATTATTCTGACCAAGGACACAGATAATACGGTAAGGCTATCATACTGTTCAACAAACCTATCGAAAGATAGTGACTGATCTCACTTGTCAAGGTTGTTTACTGACAACCTAGTGTGACACATGGGTGCTTGCTGTAGGCAAGTTCACTAGACTAACCCACCAGAGGTTCCATATAGATGGTAACCCCAGTGTCTATGGAACAAATCCGCTAACGAATGGTGGTACATGTGATCCTTAAACTTGAGATCATCGGAGTGCCTTGTGCACTGATTGGTGTAGTTTGACACTAGCCTGACGTAGTTCTATTTAGAACTATTAATACGGTAGTGATTGGCTGCATCAAGGAGTGTATCAACACTATGATGGATTGATAGATGATTCATCACTCCCGAGTACGAGAGAAGTTATCTCACGGCACAATTCAGTATATGACAATGATACTAAAGTTGTGGCCACAGTGAGATTGAGTTGTTGCCCAATCCAATTTATTATTCCAGTCATTGGTCCAGTAACTGAATACAAACACATCAAGAATAACTGAGGTTGACACTATTTCTGTACCTCAACCTTGATGCGATAACAGATGATGAAAGGATTTGATTGCACGGTGACCATATCGCTGATAGGTAGTTGTTTCACTAAATCTGAATCTATCGGGTGGCCATGATGTCTTGCTAAGGGCCAATCTTGGTCTGTGTGTAGTGAGACGATTGATTAGTGTCAATCGCAATACTACTCACTATCGGTATGATGAGGAGCCTACGGATCACACACTTAGGAGACAGTTTAAGAATGGTTAACTATGGAAGGATATATTCATCTTTTAGATGAAAGGGCATATTGGTAATTTTGCTATGTAATTAAATTTACGTTGTAGCCCATGTCCAATTTTATTATTAGAATAATTTAGCAAAATTACGAATTTAATTATTGAAGTTAATATTAATATTTAACTAAATAATTAAATAGGGACCTATGTGCGATTCCATTTAAGTTTGGGTTGTTGCAAAACTTTGGGGGGGGGGGGGAATGGATATTTTTCCTTTCTATATAAAGAAAGCAAAATTAGGTTTGAA
Organism: Pistacia vera; assembly: GCF_008641045.1. Taxonomy (NCBI): domain Eukaryota; kingdom Viridiplantae; phylum Streptophyta; class Magnoliopsida; order Sapindales; family Anacardiaceae; genus Pistacia; species Pistacia vera. The sequence goes on along the minus strand of NW_022195380.1, from coordinate 1,040,368 downwards.
AATGAATTCTCTCATTTTTTTTTTTTTTTTTTTTTGCTACCGTGAGTGAGTTTTTCGAGAGAAAGTTTCTCTTTTATTATTCTCTACACTCTTCCTTCCTAGTCTCCTAATTCCTTAAAGCCAAGGATTGATTCTAGCAAAATCAATCTTTGGTCTCTGTCATACTGTCTTCGTGTGGATGACGTGAGTTCGATTATACTATTGGATCGGTAGCAAAATCACGTTCAGAGATATTGATGGAGCCTCCAAATGCTGATATAATCTAATCCTTGCTTGGATTTGTGTTATTTCAATTTAAGCATGTAAAATATATATATCAGACCCTGATCTTGATGAAATCAGAGTAATCGATGGGCAAAATTTTTGTTTTTCTGCTGCCTCTGCTCATCGATTTACTAACAATGGTACTAGAGCCTAGGGCCTTGATTGTATATATTTTAACTGTATTTTTGATTGATTACCTAAATTGATTATTGGCTATTGCATATTTAGTTTTTTGATCTGTTAAATTGATTAATACATGTGTTGGATTTGTTGAGGGATTTGCATTGGATCGTTTTTGTAATGTGCACATGAACAGTATTCTAGAAACTATGATTTGCGCTGTGACGTGGAGTTTCGTAAGCCTGGAATACGTAAGTGTGCCGCGGCGAAATAAAACTTCGCCGCAGTGTAATTGCGGGAAAACGTTGAGTGACTGTAATTGAACATTTGGGCCACAGTGAAATAAAACTTCGCTGCAGTGTGATTACATAGCGTGATCACGTAATCATGCGATTTGAGCCATGGTGAAATGAAATATTGCCACGGCGTGAAAGCGTCGTCAAATGCAAAACGCGCATTTGCACCGCGGCATAATAAAACTACATCGTGGCTTGAAAATGACGAAATAGTGCACCAAATCGTAAAATTGCGTTATTGCACCACAACGTAATAAAACTATGCCATGACGCGAATGTGTCGTCACAACGCGAGTTCCTGGTTTTACGCCGCGGTGAAATAAAACTTCGTCGTGACGCAAATCTATTCCTGCTGCTTGCTGGGGCGTGAATGTTGTTGTAGCATTTTTAATGCTGGATCGATGCGTAATTCTATAAATTCAAGAAAGTAATTTTTATAAATCAACCCACCCAATTCAAAATTGATTATTTTGAATGTATGCAATAATTCTTGCTTGAAATATTGCATGGTGCACAGTACATGAGCCTTGGACCTATGATGAATGTTTTAAAGTATTTTTGGGTATGTATGATTCTAAATTTTAAATAGGGCCCGCGTGCCTATCTTTCTTCTACCTTCTCAATGTACATTCTCTTCTCATCTCATTCCCCTTGAATGTAAATCGAGGTTTCTAAATTTATTGATGTAAAAATAGTGTAAAATTAATTTCATTGTAAATTTAGTATGATGTATTTTGTAATGTACTTGAAGATAGAGCGAGGATGAGGAAATCATACTTGAAGACTCAAGATATTTATTATAGGACTCCTAGGTGACCCACTGATTCCTCTAGGCTCGAAGAAATCGATTTTAGTTAGGCCATGTACTAGCATGTTTATATTTTGCTTAGAGTGCATGCTAAGGTTGAATGTTTAATAACATGCCAAACGATGTCATTCTAACAAAGATAACAAACTGGTGAGACATAAAAAAAAAACCCTCAAAAAAAGTATATTAAGTCATGTGTAAGTCTTCATCACCATGGGTTTAATCAAACCACTGTTTGTCGAAACCTTGTTCACCAAAGCGAATGGTACACTTCTACCAGTGGGAGGTTAAAGCTCATTGGAGTTTTCCTTAATGATGATGGGTCCACTTAAAATGATGTCTTTTGCTTGTTCGCCAAAGCGAAGGTTGATAAGCATGTCATAGGTATAGTAGAGAAGTACACTTGTTATGTATATGTGGCGACATGTAGTGTCCACACTACTGATACTAAGAATCGCACTTGAGGATGATGGCTAGGCCATTGGATTATGTGATTGGCTTGCTTCACATTTGAGGTTGGTAGTGGGAGCTATCAACTAGTGTGGATTAAATTTGTTGGCCTACCTAATTAACCCATTTTGGCTTGTTCGCCAAAGCGAAGGTTTGAAATGGGCTAGATGGGATCTCAGTCCACTAGGAAAGCCAACGGGTTTTCGCGAGTTAATTCTGAGGGCTATTGACTTGAGGAAAATAGTGGGAGCGATTATTTAATAAAAGGCCTTATTAAATAATAATAATAATAAACATTGCAATAACATTTACTTATTCAGCACTTGTAGATTCACTTAAAAATTAAGCAATATGATCCCATCATCACTGCGACAAATCATTAAATTTGGAAAAAAATGAAATGGTGAGAATTTTGTTGACTGGTATAGAAGTATAAATAATATACTTCAGTCAAGCGATAGATTATACACCATTGAGTAGGCTTTGTCACCAGAGCCTACTGATAGTTTTATCCATTAGTCTAGGTATGTATATGTGAAGCATACATATAATGCAAAAGTAGAAATGGCAAGATACATTGTGCTTGCATCAATGACACCATTACTGTGACAACAGTGCCAGAAAATGGACTTGGCTTCTATTCTTCATTTTCTCCAGAGAAATGAGAAGCATATCGTGTCTCGATCATTGCTCAGATGCAAGATGGAAAAGGGTACCAAAATTGGCCATTATATGCTCAAGTTGACCGAGTATATGAAATAGCTTGAGATTTTGGGATGAAGACTCAATGAGGGTTTAGCGATTGACCTAATATTACAGTCTTTGCCATATTCTTACTCTCAATTTATCTATGACTTCATTGAGGATGATAAGAAGAATACCCTTTCCGAGCTTCCGGATATGTTGAAGGCTACTAAGTTAGGCATGAAAATGTTAGAAACATTTACGTTGGTTGAAGCTAACTCAAGTGAAAAGGAAAAGGCTCAGAAGTCATTGGAAGAAACTGTTGTAGATAAGAAGGGTTTTTGTCCTCACTATGGGAATCATAGCCATTGGAGGAAACATTGCTAGGCCTTCCTAGCAAAAAGGAAGAAGAATGTTACTTTTTGTCAAGTACGTTCTTGATTGAGATTAACTTCTCCCGTCAACATCTTGTGTCATTGACATAAGATGTGGTACTCACATTTGTTTTGATGTGCAGGAACTACGACAGAATAGATTGCTCACCGAGGGAGAGCTGGACCTATCAGTTGGAAATACAGCATGTGATGCTACATTAGCTGTAGGATCTTATTGTCTGATTTTGCCTACGGGCTTGTTTCTTGGAACTTGTGGATTATTATGATCTTTCTTTAGTTTCTAGAAATTATATTTCTATGTCCACTTAGGATAAGTGAGAATATTACTTTACTAATGGATTGTTGTCCTTGAGTATAAATAATATTCTTTATGAAACTGTTTCATAATAATATGATCTTAAGATAGACAATAAGGATATTCTCAAAATAACAACTATGCCAACTATGGCAAGTTGAGTTAAACATACCTGAACGAATGTGGGATAGTATCAAAACTCATCTCTCAGTGTACACCCTAGCGTAATGGTGTGTCTGAAAAGAGGAATTGGACCTAACTTGAAATGGTTAGGTTCATGATGAGTTTTTATGATTTGCCCACATAATTCTGGGGTTATGCCCTAGAGATTGCGACTCACGCACTAAATCGTGTGCCATCAAGGTCTTTAGATATGACTCCATATGAACAATGGAGTGGGCGAAAGCCCAACTTGTCTTATCTAAGGATTTGGGGTTGTGAAGCTTATGTCAAGAAATTGACTTCAAACAAGCTAGGCCTGAAATCTTACAAATGTATATTTGTGAGGGTATCCTAAGAAGACCAAAGGATACTATTTCTAGCATCTAGAGAGTGCAAAACTTTTGTCGCTCGTACTGGTGTCTTCTTAGAAAAATGATTTTTTTCAAGAAGTACTAGAAGGAGAAAAAAGTAGAACTCAATGAAGTTCTAGAACCATAAGATGCATTAGACAAAGGACAGGAAGATGTGCCATATAAGGTGGTTAAACATCGTGAGGAGGTTACTCCACAATTTGTGGGTCAAAGTGAACGACCTTAGGTAGCATGAGCTACGTAAGTCTAGGAGAGTACATTATGAGCTAGAGAGATATGGTTATCTCATGACTCAATATGGTGACGTACCGGTCAACCAAGACAATGAACCCAGAACCTATGAAGATGCTATATCAATCCAGATTCTGTTAAATGGCTTGAAGCCATGAAATTTGAGATGGACTCCATCTACCAGAAACAAGTATGGTCTCTGGTGGATTCACCTGAAGAGGTAAAACCCATAGGGTGTAAATGGGTCTTCAAGAAGAAGACTGGCATGGATGGCAAGGTGCATACCTATAAGGCACGACTGGTTGCCAAATGTTTCAAATAAATTCATGGTATTGACTATGAAGAAACCTTTTTGGCCAATTGCCATGATTAAATCCATTTGGATTATGCTTGCAATTGCTGCTTATCATGACTGTGAAATTTGGCAAATAAATGTCAAAGCGGCTTCCCTGAATGGAAAACTTAAAAAAGATGTGTATATGACACAACCTGATGATTTCATTCTTGATGGACAAGCTAATGACTCTGAGATTTGGCAAATGAATATCAAAGTTGCTTTCCTGAATGGAAACCTTGAAGAGGATGTGTATATGACACAACCTAATGGTTTCATTCTTTATGGGCAAGCTGATAAGGTATGCAATTTGCAGAGGTCCATTTATGGAATCAAGCAAGCTTTAAGGAGTTGGAGCATTCGTTTTGATGAAGCTGTAAAAGAATTCGATTTTATCAAGAACAGAGACGAGCCTTGTGTTTATAAGAAAGTGAGTGGGAGCATAATGGCATTCATAGTGTTGTATGTCGATGACATACTTTTGATCGGGAATGATATATCAAACTTGCAGTCTGTAAAGACTTAGTTATCCAAGTGCTTCTCCATGAAGGACTTAGGAGAAGCAGCCTACATTTTCGTAATAAAGATATATCATGATAGATCAGGTAGGTTGCTTGACCTAAGTCAATGTAGATATATTGACAAAGTACTGAAGAGATTCAGTATGAAAGAATCTATCATGATAGATCAGGTAGGTTGCTTGACCTAAGTCAATGTAGATATATTGACAAAGTACTGAAGAGATTCAGTATGAAAGAATCTATCATGATAGATCAGGTAGGTTGCTTGACCTAAGTCAATGTAGATAGACAAAGTAATGAACATATTCAGTATGAAAGAATCCAAGAAAGGATTTCTTCCTATGTCACATGGTGTCTCTCTCTTTAAGGTTATGTGTCCTAAAACACATGATGAGAGAGATAGAAGGAAGAGGATCCCACATGCTTCAGCAATTGGATCCATCTTGTATCCTCAAATTGATATCTCATGTGCATTAAACACTTGTAGGGGATATCAATCTAATCCAAGTGAGCAACGTCATGTTGTATGCTCCGGTTGATGTCCATGTGCATTAAGTACTAGTAGTAGATATAAATCGGATCCAAGTGAGCAATACCGTGTTGTATGCTCGGACTAATATCTCATGTGCATTATGCACTTGCAGAGGATATCAATTGGATACAAATGAGCAATGTGATGTTATGTACTCAGATTGATGTCTTATGTGCATTCAACACTTTTAGAAGATATCAATTAGATCCAAGTGAGCGACACTGGATGAGTGTCAAGGACATCTTGAAGTACCTGAAAATGACTAAGATATGTTCTTAGACTATGGAGGGGAAAATGAGCTCACTGTAAGAAGATACAGTGATGTTAATCTCCAAACAGATAAAGATGATTTTCGCTTATAATTCGGGTTTGTATTTTTGTCTCAATAGAGTTGTAGTGAGCTAGAAGAGCTCAAAGCAAAGTACTACAACAAATTGTACAACTGATGCTAAGTATATCGCATTATTTAATGCAGATGTGTAGGCGGTTTAGATCAAGAAGTTCATTACTGAACTTGATGTGGTTCCAAGAATTGCTAATCCAGTAAAGTTCTACTGAGACAACAATGGAGCCATTGCTGTGGCTAAGGAATCATGATCTCACTAGTAATCCAAACACTTACTTAATTGATTCGATCAGATCTAAGAATTTGATCAAAAAGAGAATGTGCAGATTTGTAGAATACCTATTAACCCACTATTGAAGTTTCTGTCGCAGTAGAAGCATGATGGGCACTGAGGGTCATTCGATGTTAAATACATGAATGATTGGCTATAGTGCAAGTGGGAGATTGTTGGAGTAGATGCTCTAAAGCAAATCAATTATTGTGAAATTGACTCTTTGTAATAATGTTATTAATCAATAAAAAGACATTTTCTACTATATCATGTAAATCGCAATTGTATGTATTGATATATGTCCTTATAATGGTAGAACCATTAGGAGGGTATCAAGTGTTTCAAATCTTGATAATGAGAACCCTACGATCACATATGGTGGCCATTCTAGAAATGTCCATAGCCCCAGTATTATTCTGACCAAGGGCACAAATAATACGGTAAGGCTATCATAGTGTTGAACGATCTTGCCGAAAGGTAGTAACTGATCTCACTTGTCAAGGTTGTTTGCCGACAACTTGGTCAACACATGGGTGCTTGTTGTAGGCAAGTTCACTGGACTGGCCAACAAAGGATTCAATATAGATGGTAACCCCAATGTCTATGGAACAAATACTCTAACGAATGGTGGTGCATGTGATCCTTAGACTTGAGATCACCGAAGCGCCTTGTACACCAATAAGTGTAGTTTGACACTAGCCTAATGTAGTTCTATTTAGAGCTATCAATACAATAGTGATTGGCTACATCAAGGAGTGTATCAAGACTATTTTGGATCGACAGAGGATTCATCACTCCTGGGTACGGGAGAAGTTATCTCATAGCGTAATTCAGTATATGACAATGACACTAAAGCTGTGGCCATAGTGGGATTGAGTTGTTGCCCAATCCAATTTATTATTTTGGTCATTGGTTCAGTAACTGAATATAAACACATCGAGAATAATTGAGGTTGACACTATTTTTGTACCTCAGCCTTGATGAGATAATAAATGATGAAAGGATTTGATTGCACAGTAACTATATCGTTGATAGGTAGTTGTTTCCCTAAATCCGAATCTATTGGATGGCCATGATGCCTTGCTAAGGGCTAATCTTGGTCTGTGTATAATGAGACAATTAATTGGTGTCAATCGCGATACTACTTACTGTCAGTATGATGAGGAGCCTACGGTTCACATACTTAGGAGATAGTTTATGGATGGTTAACTATGGAAGGATATATTTGTCTTTTAGACGAAAGGGCACATTGGTAATTTTGCTATGTAATTAAATTTGCTGAGGTTGTAGCCTGTGTCCAATTTTATTATTGGAATAATTTAGCAAAATTATGAATTTAATTATTAAAGTTAATATTAAAATTTAACTAAATAATTAAATAGGGACCTATGTGTAATTTCACATAAGTTTGGGTTGTTGCAAACTTTGGGGGTGGAATGGATATTTTGTCTTTCTATATAAAGAAAGCAAAATTAGGTTTGAAAATGAATACTCTCTTTTTTTTTTTTTTCGCTGTCGTGAGTGAGTTTTTAGAGAGAAAGTTTCTCTCTTATTATTCTCTACACTCTTCCTTCCAAGTCCCTTGATTCCTTGAAGCCAAGGATTTATTTTAGCCTCCAAACGCTAGTATAATCTAATCCTTGCTTGGATCTATGTTATTTCAATTTAAGCATATATATATATCAGACTCTGATCTTGGTGAAATTAGAGTAATCGATGGGAAAAAATTTTGTTTTTCTGCTGCCTCTGCTTATCAATTTACTAATAACATATTCGGTTTTAAAATTATTTTATTGTGCTTTTTCCACTGCGTGAATTTGATCATTTACTTACAGTGGTATCAAAGCCTCGGGTAATTGATTATAATGTTCTATTGATGTTTGATAACAGTGGTTTGTTTGACAACATGCTAGTGTAAACAATTTTTTTTTTTTTTTTTTTTTTTTTGTGTGTGTTAATTGCATGATTTGATTGATCAATTGATTAAATAATGTGTTGATTGAATTTTATATTGGCGGTTGGTGTCCTAGTTGAATGCTTGTAATCGATTTGATTTGGATCCGCATCGTCATGCGAAAATTTGCAAAAACGTGAAATGTACAATTTACTAATCTGCAGCATTCGCCGCGGCAAAATAACACTTTGTATCCACGAGATGCAAAAAAGTGATTCTCGTCGCGGCAAAATAAAACTTCGCCATGGCAAGATGCATTCTGGAATCTTGGAGTTTTTTGGAGGTTCAATCTTGTCGTGGCGAAATAAAACTTCGTTATAGCGACCATATGGTATTTGAACTTTGTCGTGGCAAAGAATTTTCTTCAACGCAGCAAGAAGGCCGTTGGATTGATTTTGTGTTTTTCACGCAGGACCAAACTGTAGTTTTTAGAACCTTTAAAGCCAATAATTATTTTGCATATTTAAGAGGGTAATTTAATAATTTCACCCACCCAATTCAAAATTGATTGTTTTGAATGTATGTAATGTTCTTGTTTGATAATTGCATGGTGTCCGGTACATGAGCCTTAAACCTATTGTTTAATTTTATTTTTGGGCTTGTTTGTAATTTTTTAAATAAATAGGGTCTGCGTTCCTGCCTCTCTCTAATATCTCCATGTATTTCTTCTTCTCATCTCGCTCCCCTCGTATGTAACGCGAGGTTTCTATTTTATTGATGTAAATTAAAATAGGATTTTATTTTGTAAAATCTTTGTAATGATCGTGATGAAGAAATGAAGAAGCAATGAAGAGGAATAACTTGAAGACCTAAGTTTTAATTTTTAAACCCTAGGTTGACCTACCGATTCCTCTAGGCTAGAGGAAATCGGTCTTAGTGAGCCATGTACCGACACGTTTAATTTTTTGCTTAGAATGCATGCTAAGGTTGAATATTTATTAACATGTTGATCAATGTCATTCAAACAAAGATAATAAATTGGTGAGACGTAAAATAAAACCCTCAAATAATGGATATTAAGTCAGTAATTAAAACGCCTTCCATTACCATGACTTTAATCAAACCACTGTTCATTGGAACATTGTTTGCCAAAGCAAAGGGTACACTTCTACCAGTAGGAGGTTAAAGTTCATTAGAGTTTTTCCTTAATGGTGATAGGTCGACTTAAAATGATGTCTTTTGCTTGTTCACCAAAGTGAAGGTTGATAAGCACTTCATAGTCATAGTAGAGAAGTACATTTGTTGTGTGTATATGGCGACATGTAGTGTCTACTCTACTGATACTAAGAATCACACTTGAGAACAATGGCTTCGGTCATTGTGTTATGTGATTGGCTTGTTGGCTTACTTTGCATTTGAGGTTGGTAGTGGGAGCTATCAACTGATATGGATTAAGTTTGTTAGCCTACCTAATCAACCCATTTTGGCTTATTCGCCAAAGCGAAGGTTTGAAATGGGCTAGATGGGATCTCAATCCACTAGAAAAGCTAACGGGCTTTCCTAAGTTAATAGTGAGGACTATTGGCTAGAGGAAAATAGTGGGAGCGATTTTAATAAAAGACCTTATTAAATAATAATGAACATTGTAATAATTTTTGCTTATTCTGCATTTGTAGATTCACTTAAAATGAGCAATATGATCCCATCATCACTACAACAAACCATCGAACTAGGAAACAAATGGAATGGTGAGAATTTTGTTGACTAGTATAGAAGTATAAACAATATACTTCAGTCAAGTGATAGATTATACACCATTGAGCAGACTTTGTCACCAAAGCCTTCTGATAGTTCTATCCATCAGACTGGGTATGTATATATGAAGCATACACATGATGCAAAAACATAAATGACAAGATACATTGTGCTTGCACCAATGACACCATTACTGCGACATCAGTGCAAGAATATGGACTAGCTTATATTCTTTATTCTCTCCAGAGAAATGAGAAGCATATGGTGTCTCAGTCACTATTTAGATTCAAGATGGAAGAGGGTACCAAAATTGGAGATCATATAATCAAGTTGACCGAGTATATGAACAAGCTTGAGATTTCGAGATGTAGACTTAATGAGGGTTTAGCAATAGACCTAACATTACAGTCTTTGTCAGATTCTTACTCTCAATTTGTCCATGACTTCATTGATAATGATGAGAAGAATTCTAAGCTTTTGGATATGTTGAAGGCTACTAAGTCAGGCATGAAAATTTCAGAGACATTGACGTTAGTTGAAGCTAACTCAAGTGAGAATAAAAAGCCTCAAAAGTTGTTGGAAGAAACTGTTGTAGATAAAAAAGGCATTTGTCCTCATTGTGGGAATCACAGCCACTAGAGGAAACATTGCAAGGTCTTCCTAGCAAAGAGGAAAAAGAATGCTACCTCTTCGTTAGGTACGTTCATGATTGAGATTACTTCTCCTGTTAACATCTTGGGTCATTGACACAAGATGTGCTACTCATATTTTAACTAATACGTAGGGACTATGACAGAGTAGATTGCTCACTGAGGGAGAGGTGGACCTACCAGTTGGAAATGGAGCACGTGATGCTACATTAGCTGTAGGATCTTATCGTCTGATTTTACATATGGGCTTGTTACTTGGAACTTGTAGATTATTATGATTTTCTTCAGTTTCTAAAAATGATATTTCTATGTCCACTTTAGACAAGTGAGAATATTGCTTTACAAATGGATTGTTGTATTTTAGTATAAATAATATTCTTTATGGAACTATTTCATAATAATATGTTCTTAAAGTAAATAATAAGGATATTCTCAAAATAACAACTATGCCAAATATGGCAAGTTGAGTTAAACATACCTAAAGGAATGTGGGACAGTATCAAAACTCACCTCTCGGTGTACACCCTAGCATAATGGTTCGTCTGAAAGGAGGAATTGGACCTTACTTGAAATGGTTAAGCTCATGATGAGTTTTTTTATGATTTGCCCACATAATTCTGGGGTTATGCCCTAGCGACCGCGACTCACGCACTAGACCATGTGCCGTCAAAGTCTACAGATAAGACTCCATATGAATGAAGGAGTCGACGAAAGCCCAACTTGTCTTATCTAAAGATTTGGAGTTGTGAAGCTTATGTCAAGAAATTGACTTCGAACAAGCTGGGCTCAAAATCTTACAAATGTATATTTGTGGGTTATTCTAAGGAAACCAAAGGATACTATTTCTATCACCCAAAAGAGCGCAAAATTTTTGTCGCTTGTACTGGTGTCTTTTTAGAAAATGAATTTTTTTTCTTCTAAAAAATACTAGTGGGAGAACTTAATAAAGTTCTAGAACCACAAGATACATTAGATGAAGGACGGGAAGATGTGCCACAAGAAGTGTTGAACATTGTGAGGAGGTTACTCCACAATCTGTAGATCAAAGTAAACCACCTAAAGAAGCATAGGAGCTACGTAGGTCTGAAAGAGTTTGTCATGAGCCTGAGAGATATGGTTTCCTCGTGACTCAACGTGGTGACGTACTAGTCTACCAAGACAACGAATCCAAGACCTACGAAGATGCTATATCAGATCCAAATTTCATTAAATGGCTTGAAGCCATGAAATCTGAGATGGACTACATATACTAGAATCAGTTATGGTTTTTGGTGGATCCACCTAAATGAGTAAGACCCATAGGGTGTAAATGGGCCCTCAAGTAGAAGACTAACATGGATTGCAAGGTGCATACCTATAAGGCACAACTGGTTGCCAAAGGTTTCAAACAAATTCATGGTGATAACTATAAATAAATCTTTTCGCCGGTTGTCATGATTAAGTCTATTTAGATTATGCTTGCGATTACTACATATCACAACTATGAAATATGTCAAATGGATATCAAAATGGCTTTCCTGAACGAAAACCTTGAAGAGGATGTGTATATGACATAACCCGATGGTTTTGTTCTTAATGGACAAGATGATAAGATATGTAAGTTGCAGAGGTCCATTCATGGACTCAAGCAAGCTTCAAGGAGCTAGAACATTTGTTTTGATGAAGCCGTAAAAGAATTCAATTTTATTAAGAACAAAGATGAGCCTTGTGTTTACAAGAAGGTAAGTGGGAGCATAGTGGCATTCTTAGTATTGTATGTCGACGACATACTTCTGATCGGTAATGACATACTGAACTTGCAATCAGTAAAGACTTGGTTATCCAAGTGCTTCTCCATGAAGGAATTAGTAGAAGCAACCTACATCCTCGAAATAAAGATATATCGTAATAGATTGTGTATGTTGCTTGGCCTAAGTCATAGTACATACATAAACAAGGTACTAAAGAGATTCAGTATGGAGGAATCCAATAAGGGATTTCTTCCAGTGTTACAGGTGTCTATCTCTCTAAGGATATGTGTCCTTAAACACATGATGAGAGAGATAGAATGAAGAGGATCCCATATGCATTAACAATTAGATCCATCATGGACGCCATATTGTATGCTCGAATTGATGTCTCATGTGCATTAAGAACTTACAGTAGATATCAATCGGACCTAAGTGAGCGATGCCATGTTGTATGCTCGGATTGATGTCTCATATGCATTAAGCACTTGTAGTAGATATCAATCAGATCCAAGGGAGCAATGCATGTTGTGTACTCAGATTGATGTCTCATGTGCATTAAGCACTTGTAGAAGATATCGATTGGATCCAAGGGAGCGACACTGGATGGCTGTCTAGGACATCCTTAAGTACTTGAAAAGGACTAAAGATATGTTCTTAGTTTATGGAGGGGAAGATGAGCTCACTGTAAGAGGATACAATGATGCTAGTTTCCAAGAGGATAAAGATGATTTTCTCTTGTAATCCGCGTTTATATTTTGTCTCAATAGAGCTGCAGTGAGCTAGAAGAGCTTGAAGCAAAGTACTACAGTAGACTCTACAACTGATGCTAAGTATATTGCATTATCTAATGTAGTCGTGTAGGCAGTTTGGATCAAGAAGCTCATTATTGAATTTGATGTGCTTCCAAGCATCGCTTATCTAGTAAAGTTCTACTGCAACAACAATTGAGCCATTGCTGTGGTTAAGGAATCATAGTATCACCAATAATCTAAACATTTACTTATTTGATTCTATCTGATCTAAGAAATTGATCTGAAAAGGGGATGTGCGAATTTGCAAAATACCTACTAACCCACTGTTAAAGTTTCCATTGCAGCAAAAGCATGATAGGCACTTAGGGTCATTCAGTGTTGAGTACATGAATGATTGGCTATAGTGCAACCGGGAGATTGTTAGAGTAGGTGCCCTAAAGCCAATCGATTATTGTAGAATTGACTTTTGTAATAATGTTTATTAATCAATAAAAAGGCAATTTCAGTTAGGAAACGATCCATTGAGGCAGCAGAAAACAAAAACAATAATAACAAGGATCGTTCCATAGAACCAAGATCAGGGAACAATTTTACAGTTTATACCAAATAAGAATCTGCAGAAAATTAATTTAGAGTTTAAGAAATCATACACACGTTTGGAGGCTCCTCCAAGTTGTCTTTGAATGTATTTTGCTACCGACCCAAGTGTAGGATCGAACCGACGTAGCCCACACGAAGACAATCGCAAGGAATTAAGGAGGGATTTGCTAGATCCCTCTTTAGCCTTAAGAAACAAGAAGAAATGAAGAGTATTTTGATTTTCAATCAAAACCAAGTCTGGCGTGGGAGAGAGGAAAGGGGTTGTGTGTTTTTCTCTTTTTAATCAAAGTGAATGAATGAATAATAACTTGCCTTTTACAAATAACCTTTTTCTTTTATAGTAAAATTTAATTGCCCTATTCCTATATGGAATAGGCTTGGGCTCCAACCCAAACACCTCTTGTTTCCAAACACTCCCAATTAGATATTTATTTTAATTCATCATTATCTCAATTATAATCAATTAATATATATTTAATATATATATTAACATTTAACAATAATGATAATTTATTTAAATATATGCTAACACATATTTAAATGTAATTTCACTTATTTAATTTTTCTAACAAATTAAATAAAAGGCTACGACCTCAGCAAATTTAATTGCACTATGAAATTACCAAAATACTCTTTTGCCCAAAAAGACGAAAACCCCCTTCTTGCTTCTTGAGTCTTAAATTATCTTCTATGTGTGTGACCCATAGGCTCCTCATCATACCGGTAGTGTATAGTATCGTGATTAACACCAATTAATCGTCTCACTAAACACAGACTAAGATTGGCCCCTAGCAAGGCATCATGGCCACCCGATAGATTCAAATTCAACAAAGTAGCTACTTGTCAACGATATGATTACCATACAATTTGATCATTTCATATACGTTATCTTGACAAGACGAAGGCATAGAAATAGCGTCAACCTTCGGTTACTCTCGATATTATATATTCAGTTTCTGGACCAATGATCTATATTATAAACTGGATAAAGCAACAACTCAATCCCACTGTGGCCACAGTTTTAGTGTCATTGTCATATACTGAATTGTGCCGTGAGATAACTTCTCCCGTACCCAGGAGTGATGAATCTTCTGTCTATCCACAATAGTCTTGATACACTCCTTGATGCAGTCAATTACCACTGTATTGACAGCTTTGAAAAGAACTGGGTTAGGCTAGTGTCAAACTACATCAATCAGTGCACAAGGCGCTTCGGTTATCTCAAGTCAAAGGATCACATGCACCACCATTCGTTAGAGGATTTGTTCCATAGACACTGGGGTTACCATCCATATTGAATCCTCTGATGGGTCAGTCTAGTGAACTTGCTGTAGTGTATTCGCCTACAGCAAGCACCCATGTGTTGCACCAGGTTGTCACCAAACAACCTTGACAAGCGAGATCAGTCACTGCCTTTCAACAGGGTCGTTCAACACTATGATAGCCTTATCATATTATCTGTTCCCTTACTTCAGAATAATACTAGGGCTACAGACGTTTCTAGAATGGCCACCATATGTGCTCATAGGGTTCTCACTATCAAGATTTGAAACACTTGATACCTTTGTCATGGTTCTACCATTCTAAGGACATATATCAATACATATTGCAATAATAATGATTTACGCAATATGGAATAAAATGCCTTTTATTGATTAATGAACATTATTACAAAGAGTCAATTCTACAATAATTGATTAGCTCTAGGGTATCTACTTTAACAATTTCTACCATATCGTGTAAATCATAATTGTATGTATTGATATATGTCCTTAGGATGGTAGAACCGTGACGAAGGTATCAAGTGTTTCAAATCTTGATAGTGAGAACCCTATGATCACATATGGTGATCATTCTAGAAATGTTCGTAACCCCAGTATTAATGTAACTAAGGACACAGATAATACGGTAAGGTTATCATAGTGTTGAACAACCCTGTCGAAAGACAATGACTGATCTCACTTGTCAAGGTTGTTTGCCGACAACCTGGTGCAACACGTGGGTGCTTGCTATAGGCAAGTTCATTGGACAGACCCACCAGAGGATTCCATATGGATGGTAACCCCAATGTCTATGGAATAAATCCTTTAATTAATAGTAGTGCATGTGATCCTTAGACTTGAGATCACCAGAGTGCCTTGTGCACCGGTTGGTGTAGTTTGACACTAGCCTAACGTAGTTCTATTCAGAGCTATCAATACAGTAGTGATTGGCTACATTGAGGAGTGTAACAAGACTATGGTGGATTGACAAATGATTCATCACTCTCGGGTACAGGAGAAGTTATTTTACTGTGCAATTCAATAAATGGCAATCACACCAAATCTATGGCCACAATGGGATTGAGATGTTGCTCAATCCAATTTATTATTCTGGTCATTGATCTAGTAACTAAATACAAAGATATCAAGGATAACTGAGGTTGACACTATTTTTATACCTCAGCCTCGATGAGATAACGTATGATGAAATGATTTGATTGCATGGTAACCATATCGTTGATAGGTAGCTATTTCGATGAATCTGAATCTATCAAGTGGTCATGATGCCTTGCTAGGGTCAATCTTGGTCTGTGAGTAGTGAGATGATTAATTGGTGTTAATCGCAATACTACTCACTGCCGATATGATGAGGAGCTTATGGGTCACACACTTAGAAGATAATTTAAGAATCAATTTGTGAAAAGGGTATTTTCATCTTTTAGGATTAAAAGGTATTTTGGTAATCTCACAGTGTAATTAAATTTGCTGAGATTGTTGCCTGTATTTAATTTTAATAATAAAATTAAAATTAGTGAGATTATATTTAAATATATGTGCGCATATATTTAAATGTATTATTATTGTTAATTAAATGTTAATATATATTGATTTTAATAACAATAATAATTAATTAAATTTAAAATACCATTAAAGGGGTGTTTGGTTGCAAGAGTGAATTAGAGTTGGAGCCCATGACTATTCCTAAGTGGAATAGGGTTTTTAATTGTTGCACGATATAAGTGCAACTTAAAATTAAAAAGATATAACATTATTAAAAAAATAAATAAATAAATAAAACCCTAGGCAACCTCTTCTCTCCCTCTCACGTTTTTGACATTGGTGGAGAGAAAATCATTTTTCTCTTCTTGGATTCTTGAAGCCATCAAGTTGATCTAACAAATCTCTTTTGGATCTACGGATTATCTTCATGTGGACGACATGAACATATTCTTAATCCTTGTATGGATTTGGTTTTTACACAAATTTGTTCATTAACATGCAAAACATTATAATCATTGCCCAGATTTTGGGTTTAGAGTAATGACAAATTTGGTTTTAAAATTATTTTATTGTGCTTTTTCCACTACGCTAATCTGATCATTTACTTGCAGAAAACCTAGAGAACCACCAGAAAATCAACTACCTCAAACTGCCAAGAATTGTTCTCCTAACTCAAAAACTTACTCTTTTTGGAACCAAAGTCACCCCAAACAACTTAGTTCTTGCTCCAGAATCAAATCAAACCTAGAAACTCCAAGAAAAATGCCAGAAAAACGTAAGAAACCAAAGCACTAAACTCTTTCAAGAAACTAGTCTAATCTCGCCCAGATTGCCTCAAAACCACAAAGAACACGAAGAAAAATGAAAGCAACAATTGAGATAACTTCGGAAGAAAGAGAGAAGAAAACGAAAAATGTAAGGAAGATGAATAGTAGCCAAAATGCAATTTCCCCTTTTCTAATACCCAACCTGACAAAGTCTACACATGGCGTTAGTCGACTAGTCCTCGAATATTATAACCCTTCCATTTCCCACTCGAGGCTTTTTACTTTCCCACTCGTACCAACCTCTCATGTTCAACCCTACACATGTCCTTCTGGTTGTGATCTAGAAAAGCCAAACGTGACACATTCAAGACTCGCTGGAAAAGGAAACTTCTCATTTCTCGCTCAAAACTGAATGAAGATTAAACCCTACACGTGCCACGCATCTGTAAGTTTGTACCTCAAATCCTCCCACTCGGCTCGGTAAACCGAGTGGAGACACCTACATAGGATGTCCTCACATTCTCCCACTCGGCTTGGTAGACCGAGTGGGAACACCTACAGGATGCGCTTCACATCCTCCCTCTTGGCTCGGCTAACCGAGTGGGGACATATACAATGGATACACCTTGCATCCTCCCATGACATGAAGCACCTTCATTCGGTCTAAGTACATCATCAATCAGTCAAGGGTACTATCATTCAGCCTAACACCTTTACTCAATCAAAGTACTCTCTCTCGGCCTAGCACTGTCATTTGACCTCTACTTGTGCTTGCATAAACTAAAGACAAAATCTATCTCACCTAATTAAAAATCCCTTTCGGCTTGGTTAATTGAGTGGGGGACACCTACAAATGATGTGCCTTACATCCTCCCACTCGACCAACTTAACTAAGTGGAGATACCTATAACACACATGAAGGATGTGTCTCACATCCACCCACTCGGTTTGGAGAACCAAGTGAAGACTCTTATGAAGATCACACCTGGCACCATCCCACTTAATTCGATTGACCGAGTGACAACACCTTCACTCATCCAAGAGTATTTTCACTTGGTCTGAGATGCCTCCATTCGGCCCAGGTTACCACCACTCGAACTGGACTACTCTCCAAGCTAAATACTCCTTAACTTAGAGAGTGGGGGGCTAACTATATGGGCCAAAAATCTTCTTGGGCCTTATCAAGCCTAAGCATGAAACATCTACTATGTGGCCCAAGGCCATGGCCCAATTCCGATTAGGCCTATGCCAAGATCCATATTATGGGCCAGCCCATTTCACCAACCAAACAATTAACCAATGGGATTCTCAAAACATTAAGGCCTTGCCACCAATTGGGCCTCATCACCATTCCACTTGGGCCCAAGCACATCGATCTAGGATCATTCCAAGAACCCAGAGTTCTACTTAAACCCTACTTCATCCACTTCTTATTTTCATCTACATCCTAATTCATCTAAGATCGAGAATCTTGTATGAATTAGGACTCTTACTTCTAAGAAGGTAAGTAAATCAAGTCTTTTCTATTTACTAGAAATCAACTATTATGGACTGAGAGTCCTACTAGGATTTGAAGATCCTATGTCCTCTATATAAGCAGAGGTCTTGCCTTTTATTAAACATCCATTATTCAATACCACCCACTAGCTCCTAAGTTCTTGCTCCTAAGAACTATAAACTTTTGTCATAGCTCTAGTCTTCGATCAGACTTTAGTAACCCTTCCTCCCCTTAGCCCTTACTAAATAGCCTCTTTCAACCTTGCTGACTTGAGCATCGGAGTGCCTACGGCAGACACCACACCGGTATTTTACGTAAGTTTTGCACTTGTTTCTTTGTGTGTGCAGGTTCAGCAGATTATCAGTGGCCTCAATCTCGCAAGATCAGTCTTTTTTCGTAACCGTAGATTTTTACTATCTACAACAACATAACTGAAATAATTTGGAATTTGGAACTTTATTAATTAAAAAAGGTAAATAGTTATTTTGTATATTTTGAAACCATATCGTAATGGTCAATATCATAAAAGATAATAAATGTGGGTATAAATAACAAACTTGTGCATATCATAAGGTCACAACTCTTTTTTTTTTTTTTTTTTTGTTAAATTACTATTAAGTGTCCTAGTTTTGTCTTTTTTATACTTGTGTTCATTGTTAATTGTTTTATAATCATGTGTCCTCATCTTGATTTTCTCCTTATATGACAAACAAGCAAAATATTTTACTAATTGGCATTAAAATCAACCAAAAATAGAAAAGAGCCATTTAATACAAGAAGGTTGTATATCAATAACGGATCATTTATTTCTAATTTCACAAATTAATCAAACATTCGATTAAATATAGCAAATAAAATTTAAAAGATTAGAACCAAATGTTGCTTCGATGCTGTACGTTTTCCTCTGTCTCTCTATCACTATGCCTTGTTCTTTGTGTCTCTATGTCTGAGCATCATCAAATCCAAAAAATAATAATAATAACTATTTTAGGGAAACATTTTAACAAATTAGCTGATAATATAATGTGAAATTATCGACCTTTATAAACTTAGGTGATGCTAAACATTGCGTTTTTTCATACTCTCCATTGTTAATCGGCTAATCAGGTACATTCATATGATTAAATATAACATAATGCAAGATAATTACTGCAACATGTAAGGCTTCTTGTTGAATTTAATGGGAGTTATGTATACATTACTGATTTTGTTTTTCATCTAGAACTGGTTTAGGCTCAGGGGCTATAGCTAGCTAGTTTCATAGAAGTTGGAAATGCAATGAATCTAAAGCTTGTTTTTGTTTACCTTTGCATCAGCTGGGCACCTCTCAGGTTGTCTGACTATATAAATTATATCTCCAGCACTGTCATACAAGTCCTGATTCCGATGCCATGTCCACAAAGCATGAGTCTCATTTTTCACCTGCAACCCACGTATTGCCATTACTATTCAGAATATATGTTCAATGTCAATAGAACTATTTCAACTGAAACTTCCATATATCAAGTATTTTGGAAGTCCAATACAGGAAGTCTAAGTACTAGCAAGTTGTAATGTTGAATAGAATGGAACTATACACTTAGAATGTTATTGATTTCAAAGCTCTGCTGCTTGCATTCACCTTGGAAATAAACTTTTCATTCTTAAGCATTGTTTAAAGAATCATAATGTCTAAACCCTTTTGTCACTTGCAGAGCAACGCATTGAGTAACTAAGATATATACCTAAATTAATTCACCAGGTACTAGGAGAAATTAATCTGGAATTTGGAAATATTGAGTTTTGTGTATTATGTGCGTGCGAGGCAAAGAGACAGAGAGTGAGACAGACCTCTAGAATACCATGACCAAAGCTACTTTCGCGATAAGCACTATAATCAGGTTGTCGGTCCCAGCAAAATTTACCAGCCGCTGGCCCTGATGTAAAATTGAATGCACAGAAGCCACCCAGTATTTTATCTGGAGTGCTTGATGGTTTCGGACAGTTTCCATCTTCATCAGCATGTGTAATCGCCATTTTTTCTCGATTGCCACCATCACCTATTGTTATATATACAGGACCACAAGGGTCCAAAGTGTAGTTATATACTCGGTTTGATCTCTCATAGGCATGAACCTGTTAATTAAATGTGTCCAAAATCCCTTTAGTATGCAAATAATTTGTTGAAATTAAACAGAAAAGGACGAGGTATGACATTACACTTACATGTCCATTAAAGACTATGTCAACACTATACTGGTATAGTAATTCTTCCATTGCTACTCGCATACATTCGGCTTCTCTGTAATGCGCGGTGTAGGTGCTATACCAAGGAGGGTGCCACGTTGCCACCAACCATGGAGTCACTTCTCTATCAACCTTAGCCAGGTCTCTTTTCAACCACTTGTATTGTTCTCCTGTAGTAGAGAAACTAGAACAGGATCATTAGCCATAAATATGTACTGGACATGGAATACAGAAAGAGAAGGGACAGAGTTGATGGGAATAAATTGATTGACGACCATGAGTTCACCTGATTTGTCATAGGAAATGTAAGCACCAAGCATGATAAAATGTATCCCGCCTGCATTGAAAGAATAATAGAATGTCGATGGGGATCCGCTCTCTTTGTAAGGGAATGCAAATCGAGAACTGTAAGCAACAAAAGTCTTATTTTCAGCCTGCTCTTCATACTCATGGTTCCCTTCTACAACCATTATTGGAACTTTAGACAATAGAGGCTGCATAAATCTGTTAACAAACCAAAATTCTCAGAAATTGGCAGAAGCAATCTCTTAAACTTTTTATGACATTGCTTTCATAAGTTTCCGAATTCAAAAAGTAAAAAATTCAGATAACAGAAGTACGAAGTTTTACCTTCCCCAATAATCCCAACGAGGCTGATAGGTTTCGTGAATGGGAGTTTGCGAAAATGAGCAAGAATAACAATCAGCCCCAGTTCCATTAGTAAGATACAAGTTGGCATAACTCACATCACCAACCAAGAGAATAAGATCAGGATGGTTGCTTATCATGTGGCTGACTGTTGAAGTTGTATTGTAAGTGAGCCCGAGGTCCCCAACAATTGCAATTCTACTTGGGTAACTTCTATGATTGGAATCAGGCATTGTTCTAAAATAATAGATATCACTCATTGCTGGTATTGAAGGATCTCCGCATTGATAATAATACAAGGTGTTTGGTTTCAACCCTGCCCAAACCACATAATGAACATGTGAATTACTTCTCAAATTTTGAAAATGAAATGTATAGATAATGAATATTTTTCGGTCTATAAGATTCTATATAAAAATAAGGGAGGACTCAACTTTGGAGCATATGTGTATTTTAAAAAAAAAAAAAAAAAAAAAAGACACAATATATCAATTCGGTATAACATTAGAAAGAGTAGTCATCACTCAGTTATAATTGTAGTTATACCTCTGAGACGAACATGGTGTATGATTCCGGAAGTGTAGTTTTTCAGGCCTTCAAAAGGATAAAGTTGACCGTAAACTTGGGAATACCCTGTTGCTTGATTAATCAATGGAAATCTTAGCATTCCATATTGAACAAAGCTTGCCACAGATTTTGGATCTAATGCTTGTATGTTGTCACCAATTTGGAAATCCCCTGAAAATTCAATCCGAGCTTTATCCGTTAATTAGATTCCAAAGGACAAGTGACCATAATATAACAGCCTACAATAAGATGAAGATTCAAGGGTTATCTATATGAATAAATCAATTTATGCATTAACCTTTCCTTCTAGAATATTCCTTCACCAAGGGGATCATTCCATTGTTATCTAATGTCCTGGCACGTAAAACCTTCCCATAAAATTAGAAAAAGAAATAAAAAAAATTAAAAAGAGAAGGAAATTTTTGATTGATCAGATAACCTCTCATTTTTACAATAATTGGTAATCATTTTGGTTCCTTAATCATAATTTATTCCTAATTTCTGTTCTAAGTACGAAGAGTACTTATTGAGCGATTGATTCATACTTTTTATAAATATTCTGCAGAGATTTATTATCTGTTATATGCAAATTGAATATTCTCTCCATGTTGATTTCTCTATTTATGCATACAGAATACCTTTACAATCCCCATTTACAAGTAAAACTCACTAGACTACCTTAATTTGCTCTCTCTCACACACACACACAAACAAACCAAAAAAAAAAACCTTTATTAAATTTGTCAAAAAACATTTTGGGAAAATATGAACATCATCATGAAAGCTCATATCCTCAAAACATTACTTGCAAGGGAGGGCGCTACACCCATTTTGTAAGGCGAGATTACATTAGAATTTAGAAATGAAAACAAAAAATCTATCGCCTGTGGTCGAAATTGAATAAGTGCATACCATCATTTTCTCTGTTGACTCTTAAAAACATAAAAGATTCCTTTTTGCAATTCTATGAAGAAGATTATCGGTTTTATATATACCGGAAAAGTCAAGCTAACAACTTAATCTTATCTTCTTGCAAGTTGCAACCATATTTGCCATCAAATTATCTTATCTTCTTGATCTATACAATGAACATGAAATGAAATAAAAGCTAGCAATAAAGAAAAATCAACTGATGAAAAGAAGGAGACCTGTGATCCAAGATATCCAAACGGAGTCATAGGTTGAAGAGAGAGAGACGGAGATTTGTTCAGGCTCAAATCCCTGGACTGTTCTCTGAACACGAGGATCGGTGGGAGGCAAATCAATGGCGTTCCCTCGGAAACTCTTGTCGAGAGGTTTTGTAAAAGGCTTGAAAGGTCCGTCAAGAGTAGTGGGAATATGAATATCATCTCTACTACTACACGTTAATTTCAATACAAATAAAACAACAAGCGCAACTACAAGCATTGAGACACTTTTTGCCATTTGTTATTTTCATGCAAGCACAGGAGCTTGCATAGACAGAATCCTTTGTGAGAAATGAGAAATGAACGATTGATGAGTGGCTTTTAGGCTAAATATATATGCAATTCTTAGTCGACGTTTGATTAAAGGCAAGTGTTTTACAAATTTTAAATTACAAGATAAGTTTATGTTTTAATTTTTATGAAAATTTATTAAAAAAAAAATTGCGTTTTAAAAGTGCTAACGTATACAAGAGATTACAAGTTAAGGAAGTCATTAATCATATTGCACCATATAATGTATCTTAATAAATTGGGATCTCTTTATAAATTGGAAAGCACATCCCAACTTATAAAAATATGTATTTAATTAGAAAATATGTTAATGACCTGTGAAAGGAGAAGGGATGTGCTGAGAGAAGATGTTGATTCTTTTATTATAATCATTATTAATTATTATATTATTATTACATATGTTTATCTGTACACCATGTGGGTCAAAAAATAACTGAATTTGTTTATCATTTCTTTTAATTCAATTAATTAAATTAAGTATAACGAATATGATAAAAAAAATTGAACACCTGTGTCTATTATAAGTTATTATGAAAATATATTACCACACTTCACTCAACTAAGACTTAAATTATTCTTAGATTAAGAAAGAATGGTTTCTTGGAAGCTAGCTAGAAAAATTCCTTGTTCATGCTCATCTGTCTAACTGTTGCGAGTCGTGTTAATGGGGCATTATGGTTATATTTAATTTTCTTTCTGGTTATAATAATAATTTATATTTATGGGTGCTCAGTTTGTCGTAATGGGCACACTTACTGCTGTTATACAATTACAATATTCTATTTTAGTCGAACATAATTTTTTCATAACATTATCAAATATTAAAATAAATATTTTGTAACATTTAGTGGATATTAAAACAAGTTTAGGTAGGTACGCAACCCAATTAAAGTAATGTGGCAAATAATTAAAGCCAGATATTTTGGAGGCACAACCCAATCATACAAAGCCTTACACCATTTTCATGCGAAAAATCAAAACAGTTTAGTGAATTAAAGTTGCTTTAGATTTTGGTCTTTATTCACTCGTCCTATCCAGATAAGGTGCATTCCAATTGGTGCATATTAGATTGATAGCATTTTTAATCTTTAATTAGTCTAATTAGATAAACATGAATAACAATTATTGCACATTGTTTATGTAATAGTTTCAAACTATCACATTCACAGATAAATCTCTGTTAGAATACCTATAACGTTAGGTGATGACTGCTCAAAAAGAATTAGTACTACAACATGGTTGAATAATGTTGCAAACTGAGTATTAGTGCTTCTTAATTACTTATGGAAAAATGGTGCCTGCTTTTCATCTTTTTTTTTTCAGCACAAGAAAGGTTTCATAATATTTAGGTTTTTGTTTTAGATTTTTGAAGTGGATGATGTAGCAAAACTAGTTTTGGATGAGAAAAAAAATGTTGGAGCGTCATTTCAGAGATTTGTGTGAAGGTTAAGATAAAAGGAAGAATATAAGGGTAATACTGGAATAGAAAGTATGTTTAATTTTATTTGATTATTTTAATTTAATGTAGGGGACTGTTTTGATTCAACCATGTTAAGGATTGCTACAACTTATACATTGATTGGTGTTTGATTTGTTTCATAGTTAATTTTAATAAACTAAATACATGCCCTTTGTTGGATAGAAATGAAAAGCTCAATAGATAAATGAGTTGTAAGTAGAAAATTGGGAAGTGATTTTTAGCCCCATATAATTTATCAATATCCATTTTTTATTTTTTTTTAATAACCTTAATGAAAAATGACTAGAAATGACATTATAATTCTACATATATTCATACTTTATTTTATATGTTTGTTTTAATTTTTAACCTTTAATTCCTATTTTGTTTTAACCTTTAATTTTACTAAAACTGCAGAGAAAATAATCACACAATGAGATGAATTTGAATTGGAATAAGTAAAAGTAAGTTTCAAATTTTAAATTGGGGGAAAAGGTGAAAACAAAAAAACCTAGGGTGTGCTCATTTATGAAATTTGTGTTTTTGTTTTCTGTATTAATGAGAATATTGAAAATGATTAGAAAATGTAAAAATTGAAAACGTATTTGGTATGTTTGTGTGAAAACAATATATAAAAACACGTTTGACATGTTTGTCTAAAAGCACAAAGAAAAAAAATTAAAAGCATGAAATTTATAGTCTACGCAACCAATAAAATGTATTCAAAGTATCACTTATTTTATTCAACTTGATGAGTTTTCTTAAATATATCAATAGTTCACTCGTTGATAGTTTTATGCTAAAAATATTAATATAAAATGTTGTTTTAGGAAAGAAAATATAAAATATGAAAAGAATAAATAAATAAATAAATAAACTTTTATTTAATTTTTTATACTTAAAATGGGTCCACTCATCCTCTCTATGCACTCTCTTCTCTGCCTTTCATCAAATTCAAATACGCTAAATCCATAATCAGACATAATTCTCACGATTCTCTAGGCCAGAAAGGTCAAAACAATACATTAAAAACATAAACCAACAGGTCTCTATTAAGTTTTTTATTGGAAAAAAAATGAGTTTAAATAATAACCTTAATTAAGTTTGAAATTAGGAAAAATAGTATAAATGAAAAACCTAATTAAATTTATCAATCTATTTTTAGTATTAAATAAAGTTTAAAAAGACTTTTTTCTAAAATGTAAAATAAAAATGCATTTAACCATGCGTGGAGAACACCGATAAATTAAATGGGAACAGAAAGTCAATTCTCTGAAAAATTAAAAACAAGAAACTCAAACTAAAACCGAAAGGAAAGTCCAATAAAGGTAATTAATAAACTACCAAAAAACAGAATTGGATACAAATGACGGGGCTGTAAATAGAAAATTAAAGACAATAAACCCAAGCATGAAAGCCCAAAGTAAAACCCAAAGGAAAGTCTCTTAAATATTATATTATTAATTAAACAAAAATGGCTTCATTTCTCTTCCATATTTATACACTTCACATTAATTGATTTCTCATCCGTCCGTACGTGGTAATTATTTATTTGATTATTTCATGACTTCTTGTTGTTATTGTCCGATTTTAAGATGTAATTTGCTTTTCACTTTAGTTTAAATTTTATTATACATTTTTTTATTCCATGTAAGGGACTGATAGATTCTAAACAGATGCAGCGACTGTAATTATCAAAATACCCTTAAACCAACCATTTAGGTTGGGTGGCAGACGACAATCGGTGAACAACCAAATTGGCCACATTTTTGTCAAATTTTGTGCAACTTCTCTTCTTCTCGGCCAGTTTTCGGGCGTTTCTGTCATCAAAAATCTGCATTGCCACCACCATTTGATCTCTCATCATCTCCTCTTCAAAACTTATACCACCCTATCGCCTGATCACTCACCATTTGCCAGAAAAGCCCACAACATTTTCTTGCAAACGACCACTTTTCAGCCATTTTTTTGACCGTTTTGTCAACCAGAAATGTTCATCACCACCACCATTTAAACCCCCTCTATCTGCTCTACAAAACTCTTGTCTCCTTTTGCCTCACTTACTCATTGGTTGTCACCCTTAAAGCTTTTCTGTCTTTTCCTCGAGCACCTGGCGTGCCCCTGAGAGGAGGAGAGCTGGGAATGGTCGAGGGATGATGGAAACCGAGAAAAACAGCCACACTTAGTTCAACAAGCACAACACAACACTCCAATAGCAACAACCAACACAAAACTACAAAAAACCAGCCTCCAAAAAGCTCCAAAACAAGCAAAATCACAAAAACCCAATGGCGAGATGGCAGTGCTTCACAGCCGACAGTTGGAGGGAAACCAGGTAACAGGCTTTGAGGGGTTTTCTGGAGTGACGGCTGACAGTTAAGAGGGTGGTGGAAGATTTGATTTTGGCCGTCGAATTTTGCCGGAATCTGACTTAGAAAGACAAGAGGCAACCGACGAAAAAATGGTTGGTGACTACGAAAACGGTGGAATCTAGCAAATTCAAGGTGAGAGAGGGTTGGATTGCGAAAAGGAGTTGATTTTGGCCGATTTCAATGGGAAAACTAGATGGAATCGACCCGAACTGGCAGGTAGTGGCGCCAGCACTCTCAGCCAAAAAAGGGCAATTAGGCTAGGAACCAGAGGTATTCTGATGCTTTTATCCTTCAACGGTTAAAATATAAAGAAAACTATGTTAGTTTAAGGGTGGGAATATGGATAAATACAACTAACGGTATTAATTTAGGATTTCGCTAAACCTCGGGTGAGAACATGTTGTTTGCTCATAATATATTTGTTCTCTGTTTATCTAAGTCCGAAAACTAATGGTCACCCCAACTAAATTCGGAAATCATAACTTAAATCCCTTACCAGCACTTTATGCTATATCCGATTATAGTAAGGGTAAAATGGACTTTTTATGTACTACTCACTGAAACCAAAATTAATCAGATTCAAACACACGAAATAATACAAAATATTTATAAATAAAAATATTTTCTTTTAGAAAAATCTTAAAATATTGGTTGGCTTTCTACTTCTAGTCGAACAAGAGTTGCAATCTAACAAGATCACATGGTCTTAAACCTTTCTATTGTTGAATTTGAAACAGTTTTTTCTTTTCTTTTCTTTTTTTTTTTTTAATCTTTTGTTTTTACAAAACTTAAAATAAAGAAAGTACAAATATTTATATTTTAAAATATAATAAGAGTAAAATTGTCAAGTCATCAATAAATATACATATAAAATTTTAATGCCAAAAAGTAACAATACAAGGTGTAAAATGTAAACAATGATTTCTGAACTTACTGAAGGCAACAAGAATCTTCGGCTCTTTAGGGGCATAACTGGTATTAATTTATTAACTTTTTTAGAATACAATGATACCTGGCAAGTATGGGTGTGCAAAATAATCTGATATCTGGTATCCGGTCCAGATTCGATCCGAAAAAACCTGATATCCAAAAATTCAGATTGGATTCGGATCATATATATAAGAAGATCCATATTTTCGGATCGGATATCGAATCGGTTATGCAAAAAACCGTATATCTGTATCCGATCCGGTTTTTAAAAACCAAATAAAAATAATCCCAAATCATTTTTTGCTTAACCCTAGATCCCAAATCCCTAACTTTTTTCCTCACTCAAGACTCAACGAAAAAAAACCAAACAAATTCGACACCGCTTCTCCACGATTTTGAGAGATATGTTTTCATTTCATCTCATTCTTAGATCTACTGAAAGCCTTGGTATCCTATAACTTAGTTGGCTGAAGCTCAAGAGTTTGTCTATTTGAGAAACGATTGTTGTGATGATTTAGTGGTCATTGTTGTTCCAACATTTGTTAAGATTGACTTATTATTCCTTCTCCTTAATTTGTTAGGTCTGTTTGATATTTAGAGCAGTAGTTTTCGTGTTTTGGTAGATAGGATATTGGTCTAGTGGATAGCAAGATAGGTTCAATGTCTTAAATAAACAGTAAGCAACGTATTCTTTGTGAAGAATCGGCACTGAAGGAAAGCAAACAAAATGTATCGGTCTGCTCTGCTGGTTTACTAGCATTTTTCAGGTTGTTTGGTGGCTACAGTTTTTGGTTTCTTGCTGCTATTTTATAGTATGTACTGTTCATTGCTCTGTCAAGGTGTTTTGGTGCTGTTTTGCTCTAGAATATTTTTTTGCGTTCCATTGGACTGTTGTTTTGTTATTTCATCAAATCTTTATGTCTTTTAACTCCAATTTAGTTTAATTTTAGATAAATATAAAAGATTTAATTTCAAATAAAATTCTTGTTGTAATTTTGTTTTGAAATTCGGATTAAAACCGGATCAATCAAGAAACCGGATCGGATTCGGATCGGTTTCTTGGCTGATCTGAATATTCGGATCAGATCAGAAAAAAGGTCAACTGGATCGGATATCCGGTTTTGCACACCCCTGTCATAAGTGTTGAATTCACTTCTTCACTGCATTTAGTGATTCCATAGTTTCTAAGTTTTTATTTTTATATTACTGGGATCTATTTGGCATAATTTAATTAACAGTTATTTTTTTATTTGTTCATCTTATATATATATTCATAATTTTATTCAACATGAAAATTGATTAAGTAGCAGATTAATTGAATGTAAGAAAACAAATAAAAAAAAAAATTCAAGAAATTTACTTGTGGTCAAATTTTTAATCACTAATAATAGGAATGAGTTTTTATCAAAATAAGATTTAGAATAAGTAAAAAAAAAAATGGAAAGCACAGCTCAGCTTATAAAAATATGTATTTAATTAGAAAAGATGTTAATGACCTATGAAAGGAGAAAGGATATGCTGAGAGAAGATGTTGATTGTTTTATTATAATTATTATATTATATTATTACTTGTTATGCCTAAAAAATATAAGGGCTGACGTAAGGTCCAGTCAGCATGCAAGAGTCAGATCATGGGTACACCCGCTGCCTGCTTTCGTCAGAGTAATGTGTGCACTAGACCGGCCCGTGTCCAATCCCTGTCTAAATCGCGCAAATCACTCTGGAAGGTGGGCAATGTGACATAAAGAAGGGTTTGTACGGATAATCCCACCAACTTGCAGATTCAATAATCATTAGCTTTAGGCATCTCACTATAAATTGAGAGCTCCTCCCTCATTAAAGGGATTCGCTCATTTTTACTTTTAATTAGCTATTCTCTCCTGAGGATAAAGAGCATTCTCTATCTTGTATTATCACTGGGGAAATCATTTGTAAGTCAGTCTGCTAACGTAACCTTCAATCCACTAACGCGACCTGACCCCTATCATTAATACAAACATCAGTGGATATAGGACTTGCTACCTTAACATCCGAACCACTTTAAAAGTTGTCCCATTGCATTTACTATTATTTTCTTTCATATTCACGTGTGTCTCTTGGGCCAGCTTAACGTCTCGCACATGCGTTTCGTTGGTGTAAAAATCTCGCATCAATAGTTTGGCGTTAGAAGGAGGGCCATGATTTAGTGTTCATCCTTCATCAGGAGAATCTCTAACTTACTGGTCCTACAGTAGCAAATGGCCCGCCAACCTGAACCTGAGCAGACTAACCAAGGTGCTGAGGGAATCCCGTAGGCCCAGGGGGATACCTCTTCCAAAATGCCTTCAGTTCTGCAAAATGCTGCAGTGGATATCCCGTCAAGTTCACAGCTGGACCATACCATTAGAAGCTACTTGGAGAGGTTCGACAATACTCTCCAGACGGTCAACCGAAGGTTGGACCGTTTAGACCAAGGCGTGACATCCAAATCAGCTGGGGCGGTGCAACCGCCAAAAACGCCTGCAGGTCAAGCGAAAGCGCAGCAAAGGGAAATAGCCCGTGTCGCAAGCACTGCAGCGCGTAGACAAAAGGGTAAGCAAGTGGAAAAAAACAAGCCCACGGGCTCCAAAGGGCCAGCGAACACCAACCGCGTCCCGAGCAGAATACCGGTAAAGTTAAGACTCGGTGAAAAGACACATCCCGAGCTGTCCCATGCCACGTCGCAGGTACACCCTAGTAAAAGTGCTGGGCGGGGTGATTCTTATCACCGCCAGCAAAACGATCCTGATCATTATCGTATAGGAGGTTCCCACACTTCGCGGGGCAGCTCATACCACCACGAAGGTCGTGAAAATACCCCACATCATCCATCGCCATCACACGCCTCTAGCCAACTTGTGTCGAGAGCGGCCGGGACCGTCGGTCGAGGTGAAGAGGAATCCGACCTTCGGACTTTCCTAAACCGTAATCGCGAGGGTGGAACTCGCATGGGTGAAAGCAATCCCCAATTGGCTCCATTACCACAAATTGAGGAGCTGCAACGAGCTCTAGACAGACTAAAAGCTCAGCAAAATGAGTAGGGGAAGGTCACATCTGCGTCCCCCTTCTCCCCCGAAGTGTTAGCCGCTCCACTCCTGCCACGAGTTAGGATGCCCGACATGCGGGCGTTTGATGGAAATTCTAATCCGCAGGATCATTTATATGAATTCAACGACCTGATGGAGCTTCACCAGGTCTCAGATCTGGCAAAATGTCGTTGTTTGGCCGTTACTTTAACCTCTCATGCCAAATGATGGTTCAAGTCACTCCCAACGGGATCGATCAGTTCGTGGCTTCAGATGAGCGCGACATTCCTAAGGTATTTTCAAGCAAATCAGAAGTTCTTGATGCCTTTGAGCTATCTCAGCAATATAAGGCAAGAAATGGATGAATCCCTACAGTCCTACATTGACCGTTTCTACAAGGAACTCAATAAGGTGGCTCATGCTCCCGAAGAGTCTGTTCAGACTCTCATCATAGTCGGAGTTCATCCACAAACCGACCTGTGGAAGGAATTACAAGCTGAGGACGATGTTTCCCTCACCTAATTCTGTAACCTTGCGGAGAAGTACCTCCGGATAGAAAATTCATTGGCGGCACTCCGTCGTCGCGACCCCAGAGCTTCAGGCAGTATGTTTGGTCAGGGGGAAAGTAGAAGAGTTGATCGCAGAGGGGCCGTTGATGATTAGCGAAAAGGAAAGAAACCTTGTTACGAGCCTAAAAAGTCCTATGATCTTGTCTCTCGCCGCGATCGCGACAGAGACCAATATACGCCTCTGAATGTATTTGTATCGGTTATTCTTGATAAATCCGAAGAGGCCAGCCTGCTCGGAGTGCCCGAGCCCATGAAAACTCCCGTGACAGCCAAAAATAATAAAAAATATTGTCTCTTACATCGGGACAATGGGCATCACACAGATGAGTGTCGAGCTCTAAAACAAGCAATCGAAGAGCTCATTAAGAAGGGGCATTTTAAGGAGTATATTGATGACTCCGCTCCCGCGCAAGATAAAAGTCAAGGGGAGCAAGGGAAGAAGCGTCGTGATCGCAAAGGGTATAGCAGTTTCAACATAATCTTTGGAGGGTCGCACCTCATAGGGAACACGCGAGGTGCCCAAGAGAGATATGCCCGCGAGGCTCATCACGACCTAATCAAGGTGATGAACACGTCACAGCAACCACAAAAGGTTCGCAAGGAGAAGCCGATTGCCTTCTCTGAAAAGGATGCAGCTCATTTGCATCATCCTCACGGCGACGCTCTTGTGATCACGCCCCTCATAGGGCACCATAACGTCCGCAGAATGCTAGTGGACAATGGAAGCGCTGTGAATATCCTATTCCAAGACGCTTTTGAAAGAATGAACTTAGACGAGGTCGACCTGAAGCCCTCCTCAATCCCTCTTTATGGTTTTACAGGGGACCACCTGATCCCCAAGGGAACGATCCAACTCCCAGTCACGTTGGGTGACTGTGACGAAGTGACTAAGGTTACTGAATTCTTGGTCGTGGACTGCCCATCTGCCTTTAATGGGATCCTGAGGCGACCTCTGTTGAGAAACTTCAAGGCAGTCACTTCTATATACCATCTGAAGATGAAGTTTCCCACCCCGACGGGGATAGGGGAAGTTATCGGATCTCAAAGCGCATCTCGTGACTGTTACATAAAAGCAATGCAGATGGCGTGCAGAAGGAAGGGAATCTCGCGTAGTATTCCCCGACAGGCTATGGCGTTCAGCCGGATCGAGCCACAACCTGGTCTAGCGGAGGACAATATGGATCCTCGAGTTCAGGAAAGCCCTTTCAATAGGCCAGTTGAGAATTTGTCCGAAGTATCGGTCGACCTGAAAGAGCCGAGTTGGGTGTTAAGAATTGGGAGCAATCTCAACCCCTAGCTCGCCTCCGAGTTGCTCAACTTCCTAAAAGAAAATATCGATGTGTTCGCCAGGTCGCATGCATATATGGTCGAGATCAGCCCAAATATCATTTCCTATGCATTGAACATCAACAGCGAAGCCAAGCCAGTTCGTAAGAAAAGAAGAGCCATGGATCCGGAGCGATATGCCGCCTTAAAGCTAGAGGTGGATAACCTCCTCCGAAACGGGTCCATCCAAGAGGTACTCTACCCAACCTAGGTTGCCAACCCAATCCTGGTAAAAAAGCCCAATGGCAAGTGGTGAACCTATGTCGACTTCAACGACCTCAACAAAGCTTACCCTAAAGATAGCTTCCCCTTGCCAAGAATTGACCAGCTCGTGGATGCCACCTCGGGGCACGACCTGCTAAGTTTTATGGACGCGTACTTGGGATATAATCAAATTTCAATGTATGCGCCAGACGAAGAGCATACGTCTTTTATTACAGATCGGGGACTGTATTGCTACAATGTTATGCCCTTCAGCCTCAAGAACGCTGGTGCGACCTACCAGCAATTGGTTAACCGCATGTTCTACGACCAGATCAGTAAGTCAATGGAGGTCTATGTAGATGACATGCTGGTCAAATCCCATACTGCTCTAGATCACAAAACGCATCTCGCTGAGATGTTTGATATCCTCTGATTGTATAGAATGAAACTGAATCCTCTCAAGTGTTCGTTCGGAGTATCCTCAGGTAAATTTCTAGGATACATGGTTAACCAACGGGGGATAGAAATCAACCCTGAGAAAATCCAAGCTCTCCTCGATATGGAAAGCTCGACCAGCAAAAAGTAGGTTATGAGCCTAAATGGGCGAATAGCAGCGCTATTCGCTTCATATCGAGGTTAACAGATCGCTGCTTACCGTTCTTTAATGTTCTGAAGGCCAATTAGAAGTTCGAATGGACTCCCGAGTGCGAACAGGCTTTCCAAAGTATAAACGAACACTTTGGGAAGCCACCTCTCCTATCCAAGCCTCTTCTGTAAGAGATCCTGCTCCTGTATCTGTCTGTCTCCTAGTTCGTGGTCAGTGCAGCCCTAGTTTGGGAAGAGGAAAAGGTCCAATAGCCAGTGTACTACGCGAGCAAGCGTCTGTCGGATGCCGAGATGCGGTATCCAGAAATGGAACGATTAGCCTATGCCCTGCTGATCGCTTCTAGAAAGCTGCGACCTTACTTCCACGCCCATACAATCCATGTAATGACTAATTACCCCTTAGGCAGGTCCTCCAGAAACCAGAAGCATCGGGTAAATTGCTTAAATGGGCCATGGAATTAAGTCAGTTCGATCTGAAGTACAAGCCAAGATCGACTATCAAAGGGTAGGCTGTTGTTGACTTCATTTCAGAATTCTCCTATCTTCCAAATGAGTAGGAGCAACAGCCCAGAGAAGCCATCTAGGAAACCCTCAGAATCTATCGACCTAGAGCCTCTACGTCGACGGATCGTCGACCAGGAAGAGGGCAGGTGTAGGTCTCCTTCTTTTAAGCCCCGAAGGGGCCCGCGTTCATCGCATTCTCCGGTTCAGATTCAAGGCAACCAATAATGAGGCCGAGTCTGAAGCTCTACTCGCTGGATTGCGGTTGGCCAGAGAAATGGGTGCAACTGCGATCAGTGTCCACAATGACTCCATGCTGGTCGTTAACCAGATTCTAGGAGAGTACCAAGCCAAGGAAGAAAACATGATCCGTTATCTGAGAGAAGTTAAGGCCGAACTCGAGTCGTTCAAGTGCTTCATGATCACTCAGATTCCTAGAGATAGTAACTCTGTGGCGGACGCCTTGGCAAGAATATCATCATCGTTGGACTCAAAAGCAGCGGATAGCATTCCTGTTCTATCCATCGAGGCCCCAAGTATCAGCCCGAACGAACAAGCCATGAATATAACAGAATCGGATTCCTGGATGACTCCCATTTTTTGATACCTCAAGGATGGAATCTTACCTAACGACAACGTCGAAGCAAGGGTTCTACGAACGAGATCTGCTCGTTACACCCTCATCGGAGACTAGCTGTATAGGCGAGGGTTTAGCACCCCTCTCCTCCGGTGTGTAACCAGCGAAGAAGCGGATTACATCATGAGGGAAATACATGAAGGGGTCTGCAGTAATCACACTGCCGCATGATCTCTTGCGAACAAGGTTGTTCGTCAAGGGTACTATTGGCTCCGTATCCAAGAAGACGCCTACAACTTTGTCAGGAGGTGTGATAAGTGTCAGCGGTTCGCCAACATACCGCGAGCTCCTTCCCACAAACTGATAACAATGACTAGCCCCTGGCCATTTTCCATGTGGGGAATCGATCTCATCGGTCCCATGCCAGTCGGTAAAGGAAGAGTCAAATATGTAGTGGTCACGGTAGATTACTTTACCAAATTGGTGGACGCCGAACCGCTAGTTGCGATCACGACCAGAAAGCTCAAAGACTTCGTTTTTAAGAATATTGTGTGTCGCTACGGAATTCCTCATACCCTCATCTCAGATAATGGAAAATAGTTCGATAACGAGGAGTTCAAGCAGTTTTGCGACGAGTTGGGCATCCATAAAAATTTTGCCTCAGTCGCAAGACCGCAAGCAAATGGTCAAGTTGAAGTTGTCAACAAAACCATAAAGCACACTCTAAAGGCCAGACTTGGCGCAGCCAAGGGGAGTTGGGCCGATGACCTCCCCGAAGTCCTATGGGCATACAGGACAACTCCGAGAACCTCTATCTCAGAAACGCCTTTTTCACTAGCATACGGTTGCGAAGCGATGATCCTTGTGGAGGTAGGAACTGGTTCACTTCGGAGGGACTTGTACAATGAAGCCGACAACAAAGCACTTATGAGAGCAAGTCTAGACCTTGTTGAAGAGCATCGCAGCAAGGCTTCGCTTAAGATAGCAGCCTACCAGCAACGCGCTAAGAGGTTCTTCGATTCAAAGGTCAGACGAAGAGACTTCCAAGTCGGCGACCTTGTGCTAAAGGAAGTTCTTCTCGGTACCAGGGAACCAAGTGAGAGAGTGTTGGGACCGAACTGGGAAGATCCATACCGCATCGACAAAGTGATAAGACCCGGGCCTTATCACCTAAAAAGGCTGAAAGGTTCTAAAGTACCCCGAGCCTAGAATACTGAGCACCTTCGACCATACTATCAGTAATTCCGAACTTAGTTTTCCTTGTAAATTAATTTGCGATTTGTGTAAATAATTTCCTTGTAAAGTGTTATTTTGTTCACTTGTAACAACTTTCGCATGTAATATTGTTCGTGTAAATGTGCTATCCTATTCGCATAAACTTGTCCTAATATTGTAAACAATGTAAACTCATGTATAATAAAGCGAATAGAAATTGTAAAAGCAAAGTGTATTTCATTAATGAGGAATACAACAGGCAAAATGGCACGGCTATTAGCCCCAATCTGACTCCTAGGGGACCGACCTCATCATCTTATGGCTGATCGGTTGGGGGCTTCTCTGAGGCATGTCCCGAACCCCCTATCTGATTAGATTTTCGGGTAGCCGCCGCTTCATCATCCTCCCACGCCATGGACATGAGGGTATCTTGCCAGTCCTCCGGGAGGTCGTACATATCAAGTCGAGGATTCTTTGGTCGCAAGGCATAGATAAACTCGATCGTCCATTTGGTAGCTTTCTCCTTGACCTCCGCTGCCTGGTTCTGCACCTCTTCGGTCAGGGAAGCAATTTTTCCCTGACTTGCCTGAAGTTCAGCCTCGAGAGCCTGCCTTTACTTCTCTGAGGCATCCCTGCCTTGTTCTGTTCGCAAGGCCCGCAGAAAGGTCGCTTTGAGCTCTTGGTCCTTCTCTCCGACCTCTTTGGTGAGCCTGGCTATGGTCCTTTGAAACTCCTTTTTTTCCCCCGCTTACCGCTCGAGCTCCGCTTTTTCGAAGTCTACCATGCGAAAAGTCGCATCTTTTTCGTTCATGTATTAGTTCGCCGACTCAGAGGACAGGTTTTGTTCTTTTTTGACGGCTTCCAGGCTTCGCTTGAGCGTTGCGTTCTCTTCCTTCAAAGCTACCTCCCCCTTTGCGGCTCCCAGTCGAACCTTCTCCAAGGACATTTGCATGGACAGCAGGGTTTGCGAACAAAGGAAGATAAAGTAAGCATTATCAAAAGAAGCTAAGGGAAGTCCTCGCCGAGGATAGTTCATTCACCTTGCTTAAGTGTTGGACCGATGTGGACATTAGGTCCACGTCACTAGAATCTGCGAACTGCTCAAATGATTCCGAGAGTCTGCACTCCAGTAAGGTGTAGACTATCGGCTGCAGGTACTCCGGCAGGTTCCCCAACGAGTCCAGCACTGGAGTTTCCTTCTTCGCGTCTTCAGCAGTGGTCTTGTCACCCATTGGTTCCTTACTCGACCTCCTCACGACGTCAGGTCGAGACCACTCAGGTTGATCGCCTTCCGATTCGGTCTCTAACTCTTCGACCTGCATTTGCCTACTCCTCTTTGCTCGCTGAGCCATTGTCTTTAGTCTTGGGCGAACAGTCTATGGCTAGGAGGCCTTCGCTATTCAGATCGGCGCGTCCTCCGAAGGTTGAAGCTGAGAAGATCCAGTAGCTGGCACTGGTGCGCCCGATGCTGCACCTTCAGCCAGGGGAATGGTAGAAGCAGCATCGGTCGCCTTGGCTTTCCTCGACCGAGGAAAATTGAGTGGCCTCCGTCGCGGTTGCTCTGATTCCTTCAGAGGCATGGTCGCTGCATGCAAGCATCATTAGCAAGTGTTTCATTTCACAACCAGAAAAGAACCAGTTAGCAAGACTTACTTAATGGGGACTCTAGAGACGCGTTTGCGTTGAAGAAACCGTATTTCCACAGATTCGCGGTCGTCACGAGCTTCTTTGTGTCATGTCTATCCTCGAGCAGGAAGCCAAAATTCACGATCCTAGTCGGATCGAAGAGCAGCCCTAAGTCGGTCGTCTTATTAACTGTCAGAAAGAAATCAGGTCGTTAGAAAGAAAACACATTCTAAATTTAATGAGTTCGCCAAGGGAAAAGAATCTACTCGGTTCCTGAAAGCGGCAATGGCCGTCGTAATGAAAGAAGAAAAACTTCGTTTCGTAGGCCCCCGCGTTGCTAGGGTAGCTATGTATCCCATTGGCTATGGTAGGTCACCTGGACAAGTAATAAGAATCCTTGTCCTTGCTCTTTTTCAAAAAATACTAGAGCCGAGCTCCACAACCATCAGTTCGCCTAGCCCATTCTCACGACACGCGATGTACATTGCGACAGTAATCACATACGCGTTCAGAGTGAGTTGCATCAGCGCTATCCCAAAGTGGTCCAAAAGCGACCTAATAAAAAGGTGTAGGGGGATCAATCCCCCGCCCTTGATGATATCCTCGGAGATCGCGGCCAGCCCACTTGATGGGTATCACGATGAGTATGCCACATCGAGGAAAGCGTCCACCTCGATACCGTACTGTTTTATTACCCTCTCGAGCTCTTCCCCGGTAAGTACCGAGAAGACCTCAAGAGGGATATTCGGAGTACCCTATAGGGACGAACTGATTCTTTCCTCAGATCTGGTCGTTGAGGGGTCCATTCTACCAGTCTGCAAAAGCGACAAGCAGGAGGGTCATTTAGCTGCCGTACCTATTTCGTACGATAACGTGGAGGGAAGCAAACACCTAAATCCCAAAGAAAACCCTAACAGCATGATTCGAGCCGCCATTCATGGCTCGAACCCAACATGAGCGTCTTGTCTTCGATGGGTTACCAGAGGACTAACGCCATTTAACCATGGAAAATAAGAAAACAAAAAATAGAGAAAAGTTCTTACCTCTCGGAGTACGAAGATGGCTTCTGCTTCGAATATGGGAAAGACGCCAGTTTGGAAGACAAAGGTTTCAAGCTCGCGAAAATCTCTTACTCTCTGTGAAAAAGACTCTGGTGACATTGCCTAAGAAAGGTCTAAGTTTTTATAGCACATGTACCAACGTTAGTTTCTCTCGAAATCAAAACGACGTTTGGCCGACAAAAATTTCTCACCTTTGATCACGGCCACGTGTCGCAGATCAGTGAGGAAGAGTGAGTGTCACGATTAAAGAAAGTCAAATCTTCATTTTTTTCCATTGAGAAACTCAAACGATGACACTCTCTTTCTCAGAGCATTAATTGCGCCTCAATCTGCATTTAATGCTCTGATGAGGGGCGTCGAATCAGCATGCCGCGCATTTAATGTTCTGATGAAGTGGTACTGTGTCTGCATACAACGCATTTAAAGCACCTGGCTGGCACTTATCACGCGCAGGACACATCTGTCAACATAGGGACTGCTTCATTAAATGCACCCATATCAAAAGCACAACAGGTAATGCCTGACGAAATCAGGTCGCTTATCCTTTGCGAACAATGACCATGAGAGGACGTGTTCGCAAAAAGTGCTACTCTGACCTCCTTTCAACAGGTCGGGATCACCAGAATTTCCAGAAATCATCCAATCGCGGCGTGACATAGTATCCAAGGTTTGATCCTCAAACCTTAAAAATTAGGGGACTTCTGTTATGCCTAAAAAATATAAGGGCTGACGTAAGGTCCAGTCACCATGCAAGAGTCAGATCATGGGTACACCCGCTGTCGGCTTTCGTCAGAGTAGTGGGTGTGCGCCAGACCAGCCAAAAGTTGTGATGATCCCACGTGTCCAATCCCTGCTCTAAATTGCACAAATCACTTTGGAATGTGGGCAACGTGACATAAAGAAGGATTTACACGGATAACCCCACCAACTTGCAGATTCAATAATCATTAGCTTTAGGCATCTCACTATAAATTGAGAGCTCCTCCCTCATTAAAGGGATTCGCTCATTTTTACTTTTAATTAGCTATTCTCTCCTGAGGATAAAGAGCATTCTCTCTCTTGTATTATCACTGGGGAAATCATTTGTAAGTCAGTCCGCTAACGCGATCTGACCCCTATCATTAATACAAACATCAGTGGACGTAGGACTTGTTATCTTAGCATCCGAACCACTTTAAAAGCTGTCCCATTGCATTTACTATTATTTTCTTTCATATTCACGTGTGTCTCTTGGGCCAGCTCAACGTTTCGTACGTGCGTTTCGTTGGTGTAAAAATCTCGCATCAACATTACTACATATGCTTATCTGTATACCATGTGGGTAAAAAAATAACTGAATTTGTTTATCACATTTTGTAATCATCTCTTTTCCTCAATTAATCAAATTAAGTATCACGAATATGATAAAAATTTGAACACCTGTGTCTATTATAAGTTATTATAAAGATATTTTACCACACCTAAAAAAACTCAACTAAGGCTTAAATTATTCTTAGATATGTCCTTAGCTTGTTGTAAAATAAAAGGTTAAGAAAGAATGGTGTCTTGGAAGCTAGCTAGAAAAATTCTGCGTTCATGCTCATCTGTCTAACTGTTTCGAGTTGTGTTAATGGCGGCATTGTGCATATATTTTATTTCTTTCTGGTTATAAGAATAATAATTTATATTTATGGGTGCTCAGTTTGTCGTAATAATGGGCACACTTACTGTTGTTTATACAATATTCTATTTTAGTGAAACGTAAATTTTTCATAACATTATCAAATATTAAAATAAACATTTTGTAACATTTAGTGGATATTAAAACAAGTTTAGGTATGTACGCAACCCCTATACAACTTGGAGATAAAGGGAGCAAACAAACTGAACAAATTAAAGTAATGTGGCAAATGATTAAAGCCAAGTATTTTGGAGGCACAACCCAATCATACAAAGCCTTACACCATTTTCATGCGAAAAATCAAAACAGTTTATTGAATTAAAGTTTTGGGTTGTTAAAGCTGCTTTATATTTTGGTCTTTATTCACTCATCCAATGCAGATAGTGTGCATTCCAATTGGTGCTCTCAAATGACTTTTTTTCTGGTTTTGGAATGTTTTAGATTGATGGCTTTTTGCACTCTCTTCTCTCCCTTTTATCAAATTCAAATACGCTAAATCCATAACCGAACATAATTCTCATGATTCCCTAGGCCAAAAAGGTCAAAACAATACATTAAAAACATAAACGAATAGGCCTCTAATTAAGTTTTTATTGGAAAAAAAAATGAGTTTAAACAAAAACCCTAATTAAGTTTGAAATTAAGAAAAATAATATAAATGAAAAACCTAATTAAGCTTATCAAACTATTTTTAGTATTCAATAAGGTTTAAAAAGATTTTTTTCTAAAATGTATTTAACCATGGGTGGAGAACACCGATAAATTAAATGTGGAATAGGACTAAAAGTCAATTCTTAAAAAAAAAAATTAAAGACAAGAAACTCTAAGTCTCAAACTAAAACCCAAAGGAAAGTCCAATAAAGGTAATTTGCAAACTACCAAAACACAGAATTTGATACAAATGAACGGGCTGTAAATAGAAAATTAAAGACAATAAACCCAAGCATGAAAGCCCAAAGAAAAACCCAAAGGAAAGTCTCTGTAAATATTATATTATTAATTTCCTTGTTTATTGTATTGAAATGAAAATTATTTAACAAAAATGGCTTCATTTCCCTTCCATATTTATACACTTCACATTAATTAATTAATTGGTTTCTCATCTGTCTATCCGTGGTAATTATTTATTGGATTATTTCATGACTTCTTATTGTTATTGAGATGTAATTTGCTTCACTTTAATTTAAATTCTTTTATACGTTTTTTTATTCCATGTTAGGGACTATTAGATTCTGAAACAGATGCAGTGGCTGCAATTACAAAAATGTCCTTAAACCAGCCGTTTAGGTTGGGTGGTGGACGGCGATCAGTGAGGAACCAAACTAGTCGTATTTTGCCAGATTTTGTGAAACTTCTCTTCTTCTCGGGCATTTCTGTCATCGGAAGCAAGTCTCTTCTTCTCAGGCATATTTGTCATCGGAAGCAACTTCTCTTCTTCTCAGGCATTTCTGTCATCGGAAATCTGCGCTGCCACCACCATTCGATCCCTCATCATCTCCTCTTCAAAACTAGCAGTGAGCATGAGTAGTTGGTAGAACCAAAACTAGCGGGTAGAATTGGAATCGAAACCAAAACCTACTCGGAACCGACATTGTGCGGGTATGTTCTGGTTCCAGTTTTTTGGAACTGTTGTTATGCGGGTCTGGTTTCAGTTTCTATATGTGTAGGAACCGGAACTAGAATCGGAACCTATGATGGGAACTTGAAATGGGTAACCCCCCCCCCCCCCCCCCTCCTCGAATACCCTGAATGAAACTTGTCTTGGAACCGAGTCTAGATACCCGAGTAGGAACCTGTATTGGAACCTAGATTTCAACGCAATATCAGTAAAGAATTGGGGGTCTTTCGTAATTTTACATATAAAAAATTTAAATTGGCTTAATGGAACTGAAATGTTATATAAAAAATTATAGTATAACAATAACAATACCCTAATCAAATATATATGCAATTAATTTTATATATATACTTTACCATATAAAAAACTTTAATATATTATAATGACCTAATCAAATTAATATATTAAAATTTTTACATATAAAAAACTTTAATATATTATAATATTAAAGTTTTGATTAATTACTTGATTAATTAAGTATATAAATTATAATTGGAATTAGGATCAAATTAAAAGTGTTTTAATGTTATTAAAAAATTATTTTTGAATAAAATAATATATTTGACTGAATAATATTTAGTTATTTACTTTAATTATCAAGTTTTAAGTATATCTATAGTAAATTAGTAATTAATTAATTATATATGATAAATTGATAAACATTAATACATTACTAGTTAAATGATTTCCTAATTATTAATTAATTATAAACATTACATTATAAACATTAGTAATTTACTATATTAATACATTACTTAAATTATTATAAATTTAATTAATTATAATATTATATTATAAACATTAGTAATTTACTACATTAATACATTACTTAATTAAATGATCAGAAATTTAATTAATTATTACTTTATATTATAAACATTAGTAATATATTATAGTAGTACATTACTTAATTAAATGATTAAAAATTTAATTAATTATAACATTACATTATATATTTATAGTATGATTACTTAATTATTTATAACATTACATTATAGTTAAATGATTAACTAATTAATTATAACATTATATTATAAACATTAATAATTTACTATATTATTACATTACTTAATTAAATGATTAGTACATTATAGTATAACAACTCATGCCTCATGAGTTACGATATATTAAGAAATCATTAAACAAACTTAAAGTTAGAGTCATTCTAATTATTTAATTAAAGATTCATAAAACATATTAATATTAATATTAATATTTAATTTTATTCTTTTGTCACAAATTCACAATTAATGTTAATTTAACTTTATTTTCACTCTAGTAATGATAAAATTTGTATTTTTCAATAATAAAGTTTACTAAAATTTAATTCCCAAAATTAATTCCACAACTATACTTTCTAAAATATATACATTTATAATTTTAAGGTTTTCTTAATTTGTCAGGGTGTATTTGTAAAACTTTAAAGAGTGTTTGTCATTTTTAAACTAACAAGGGGGTAACTAATTTTTTATAGGGTACCGGTAAGGAACCAAAACTTGCATTTCAGGTTTCGGTTCCAAGAATCAAAAAACCGGTATCTGTCAGTTCCAGTTCCGATTTTAATTTCAGTTTAGTTCCCCTAAAAAATGTAGGGTACCCAAAATCGCTCACCCCTATTCAAAACCCATACCACCTCATCGCCTAATCATCACTCACCGTTTGTCGAAAAAGCCCACCGCTTTTTCGATCGTTTTGTCAACCGGAAATCTTCACCGCCACCACCATTTAAACCCTCTCTATTTGCTCTACAAAACCCTTGCTTCCTTTTGCATCACTTGCTCACCGGTTGTCACCCTTAAAGCTTTTCTATCTTTTCCTTGAGCACCTGGCGTCCTTTGAGAGGAGGAGAATTGGGAATGGCTGGGGGATGATGGAAACCTAGAAAAACACCCACACCCAATTCAACAAACGCTACACAACACTCTAATACCAACAACCAACACAAAACTACAAAAAAATCAGCCTCCAAAAAGCTCCAAAATGAGCAAAATCGCAAAAACCCAATGGCGAGATGGCAACCTTTCACACCGATG
Organism: Pistacia vera; assembly: GCF_008641045.1. Classification (NCBI taxonomy): domain Eukaryota; kingdom Viridiplantae; phylum Streptophyta; class Magnoliopsida; order Sapindales; family Anacardiaceae; genus Pistacia; species Pistacia vera. The sequence goes on along the minus strand of NW_022195380.1, from coordinate 996,160 downwards.
ATCGAAGGAAAACCAGGTGAAAATTTTTTGAGGGGTTTTCAAGAGTGGAGGCCAACAGTTAAGAGGGTGGTGGAAGATTTGAATTTGCCCGCTGGATTCGACCAGAATCTGACTTAGAAAGACATGAGGAGGCAGACGAAAAAATGGTTGGTGATGGCAAAAACGATTGAATCTAGCAAATTCGAGGTGGGAAAGGGTTGGATTTGCGAAAAGTAGTCGATTTTGGCTAGTTTCGATAAGAAAACCGGTCAGAATTGACCCGAATCGGCAGGCGGCGTCGGTAGCACTTTCGGCCAAAAAAGGGCAATTAGGCTTGGAACCAGAGGTATTTTGATGCTTTTATCCTTCAACGGTTAAAATATAAAGAAAACGATTTTAACTTTAAAGGTAGGAATATGAATAAATACAATCAAGGTATTAACTTAGGGTTTCACTAAACTTGGGCGGGAATATGTCGTTCGCTCATAATATATTTGTTCTCTGTTTAACTAAGTCTGAAAACTAATGGTCACCCCAACTAAATTCGGAAATCATAACTTAAATCCCTTACCATTACTTTATGCTACATCTAATTATAGTAAGGGTAAAACGGACTTTTTAGGTACTACTCACAAAACAAAAATTAATCAAATTCAAACACACGAAATAATACAAAATATTTATAAATAAAAATATTTTCTTTTAAAATATTGGTTGGCTTTCTAATCGACCAAGAGTTGCAATCTAACAAGATCACAGTGGTCTCAAACCTTCCTATTGTTGAATTTGAAAGAGATTTTTTTTTTTTTTTAATCTTTTGTTTTTACAAAACTTAAAATAAAGAAAGTACAAATATTTATATTTTAAAATATAATAATAGTAAAATTGGTAAGTCATCAATAAATATACATATAAAATTTCCACCTGTTTTAATTGTTACAATCAAACCTAAACTTCCACCTGTTTTAATGCCAAAAAGTAACAATACAGGGTGTAAAATGTAAGTGATGATTTCTAAACTTACTGAAAGCAACAATAATCTTCGGCTCTTTAGGGTACTTTTTAAGGATACGATGATACCTGACAAAGTGTTGAATTCACTTTTTTACTCGATGTGGCATATGCCACAACCACACAAACTTTTAATTATTTTGAATTTTTAATATTATAATAGAATTTGTGTGATTGTGGTATATGCCACATCATAATGTAATAAAAATGGTGTAAAAAAGTAGTGTAAATGTAGTATTATTCTTAATGGATTCCTTAGTTTCTAAGCTCTTATTTTTATGTCATTGGCTACTATTTGTCATAATTTAATTGACAATTATTTTTTATTTGTTCATCTTATATAATCAATTTTCATGTTGAATAAAATTGTGAATATAGATTCACAATTTTATTCAACATGAAAATTGATTGAGTAGCAGCAGATTAATTGAATGCAAGAAAAGAAATAAAAAAAAAAATATTTCAAGAAATTTACTTGTGGTTAAATTTTTAATTACTAACAATAGGAATTAGTTTTTATCGAAATAAGATTTAGAATAAGTAAAAAAACAAAAAAAATTTGTCTGGTAGTGGTACGTTCGTTATTGGTAAAGGATTGGACAAATTCACAAGGATTGCACAATTTTATTTAGCCCCCATGTTTGTTTCACTTTTAAGGCAGATAAGAGAGAGGACAGGATCCTACATCAACGAATGTATAACAAATTTGAAGATGTAATCACAAAAACAATATCTAGACAAAAAAATAAATAAGTATTAAAACTATATTAAAAATAATGCTTTTCATTTGGGCAATTGTCTTACTATTAAATAATTTCAACTTCTAAAGGATAATTTTAGAATTCATGGGTTTATTTGATAGGTAAAATGATGAGTTTCATTCGAATCAGATGATTCGTAAGTTTGTTTAACTTGGGGATAAAAGGGAATAAATCTTAATTAGTCTTGAAATTATGAAATGGTGGTGTCATCATTGTTATATCCTATTGCAATACTTTATGAATAAAATATTGAAAACTGAAAATGGGATTATCGATTAGATAAAAGTTGCGTTGTTCATTATTTTAAAACTCAGACTAGATTGGCCCATTCGATCAGGAACCGGACCCTTATTCGGTCCAAGTACATCCAAAAGCTAATTATAGCAATTGGCCAATAGTCCTCTTGGGTGGGTGGAGGTGTTTTGGCTAATTTTTAAACTTTTATTATGGTTAGAGTGTTTTAACAAAATCTCAAATATAGAGGGTTAAATAATAATAATAATAATTGTGGCTAGATTGTTCTAGCAAAATCTCAAATGTAGGGAGTTAAATAATAATAATAATAATAATTATTATTATTATTATTAAAAAAGAAGGGTAATTCAGTAATCTATATAATATACTCACCAATTTATTCCAATCTGACCAAAAACTTTTAATATAACATTCACAATAATCTTCAAGGTAATCTATCTTCCCATTAATATAATATTCCCAATAATACAACATTCTCTGAACCAAATACACCCAAAGATCAATTATTTAGTCGAGTTTTCATTATGTAATGAAACTTCTTAGTTAAACATAAGAAAGAGTTGTGATATAATCAATTTAAAGAATTTTTACAAAGTTTTGACATAAGAATGAATAATTTTATAACATTCTTCTTACTTGTATATAATGATGAATAAGTTCGCTCCTAATATGTTTCTCAATCAAAATCAAAGGTAAAAAAAACTTAAACCTAAGAATAAATACAAACATATGTTTGTTGCGCAGTGCAAGAGAATCTAGGTACAGTTATTTATGGGCTATGAAAGAACCACAAGAAAGTTTCCCATGGCTTAATATGGTAGTTAATTTAATGCGGTCAGAGACAAATATAGAAAATTTATTATTTGTTCTTTAAATTGTTTAGGTAATATAAAAGACCAATTTCCATAACTTAGTTAAATTTAAAACTTCAAAGAGATGGGAAAGGAGCCATGCGATACTCGTATCTTCATGCTTCCCAAAGTGACTCTTGAATAAAATAATTAAAAGTTAAACATTTTATGAAAGTTTATAAAAATATTACCGTTGCCACTACTAAATAGTATCACTTTGAGGTCAATATAACATATTAAGCACATCTCTTCATTAAGTCCGAATATTTAGTCGAGTTTTCATTATGTAATAAAACTTTGAAATTTTTTAGGTTACTTTTTAGTTTTCAGTTTATCAATCATATCATCCTACATTAGTATTAGTGCAGTATAACTGTAGTCAAACCAAAGAAATGAACCTAGAAATTATAAGACTCTAGTATGGGCCACATTTATTTTGTCGATAGTTTTGGTAGATGCATCCACTGATTTGGTGCCTTTACGGCTGGTAGGAGCTTGGAGATTTATACTCTTAATAATCTAGAGACCTCTGCTGCTGGTCCTACTCCCACTTTTGTTGTAACTTTTCCTTACCACCTGGCACAAGCTTTACCCCCCTATTATGGGCTGAAACGCAATGTCTTGCCTAAGAAGCTGTATGGCCACACTTGGTTTTCATTTAGGAGAAAAATAAAATTCCACTATAGGTGCTTAAAATGAGACTCGTGATATTCAACGATAAGGAATATATAAGAATCACATTTTACTTTACAGTTAACTCATATATATTGTTCACAAGTTCGTTACTCAATTTACCAAGTCTATTGATATTACGAAATTGATGCTAGAAGAATTTCGCTGACTGTAGTAGTCAAATCCCGTTGAATGATGTGTTTATTTATCAAACCATACAAAAGATTGTTTGTTGTGGGTATGTGCATTCATTTGCGTGTTTATTAGTTTGGTTAATATTCTTTAGTGTAAGTGAAGACGAGGATAAAATGTATTAGTTAAATTAATTTGAAATGGAGATTTATGTTTTCTTAAAAATGATGGAAGTATAGGTCCTTGCTATATGTTTCTCGTTCAAGAACTCTGCTAAAGTCTCAGAGGGCTAACAACTGAATCTTGCAAATTTTCAGCACCGCCGGAGGCAATACGTCACAAGGGTCGGCACCCACAACAACCACCACGAACAACCCGAACATGCCAACAACACCGACTACAATGCCCCTAGATAATAATGGTGGTAATTCCGGGTTTAGCCCTCCAGTGCCCCCCACAGACAACTCCGAAGCTTCTGCAAAATTCATGGCCATTACACTTTTAATGCCTGTCTCCTTGTGGATTGTTCTCTCATTGACACTGTCAAACATATTAGTCCTATAAACCAGAACTAGTTGCATTACGTAGTGTGGAGATCGATCGAAGAGGCTTATACAGTTTTGTTCAAGAGTTGAGGCCTTCTTTGTTTGTAGCATCAAGGTATCTGGAAAATCCATTTGGTCTTTAGTTTTGTTATTGATCTCTTAATGATATGAAAAAGGTTGTCGGGAAGTTTTAAATTGGCTTGTTGGTTTTGGTAGAAAGGCAAAGCGAGGGGTAAGCTAAACCTCATTTGTGGATTAACTGATGGTAATTCAATTTATTTGTCCAATCTAATTCCCGTCAGTTGATTTCCTGCATGTATTTGTGTCTGTGGCATGAATGTCAAGAGATTCTATGCATTCACAAATACTCGACTGGTTACTCGGGAAAGTCCATGGTATCACAGTATATTGTAGACGAGATATCCAAAGACATTGCATGTATGTCAAATAGTTATTACATTTAGTAATTACTGTTATTAATTAATATAAGAGAAGTGCTACCCTTATAAAGACAAATATAAAGGGGGTATACGAAGATAATTACCACTCTAAATCTTCATTATTTCTCTCTCTCTCTCTCTTTCTGTTCTTTCTTTGTTTTTTTTTTTTCTCTCATCTCACTTTGTAGTCCTCTTTGTATAGGCCTTTGTAAAGATAATATTTTCTTAATATAAAGGTACATGAGAGAGAAAATTCACTTTGTTGTATTTTAGAGTTTTCTTTAAAATGTATATGATATCACCATAGTATTATTGACATGGAATCATATACAATGCATGTATTAAAGGCAGTTATTATATTTGATAACTACCAAATACAATTAATTTAAGGGACCGTTTGGATTGGGGGTATATAAGATAATATAGATAATTTTCGTTTATTTTGTAAGATTCATGTGTTTGGTTTGTAAGTAATAAAATATTACCGTAATATTTTATTATAAATAATGTTTACTATTGGTAATGTGGGGATACTCTTATTACCTTGTTAGGGGGTGTTATTAAAACATTATCAGAGTAATTTGATTTTTCTACCCATTTTGTCCTTAATTAAAAACCATTTTGGATACAATTGCCCTCAAATGTCTACCAAATAACAATTAGCCCAGCCCCCTACATTTGAGAAATTATCTAAAACACCCCAGTCACAAAAAAGTTTAAAAGTTAACAAAATACCCCTAGCCATCCAAGACCACTGCCAACCGTGACTCACCACTGCTGATCGTCGACGTCAGTCATCGTAGTGGTGCACGACCGACGACATCTAGCCGATCGTGCGCCGGTAAGGCCTTTTTCGGCCATGGATCATTTATCTATGGTCGAAAACGGCCAGATTTGGCGTTTCCATGGTTGTTTCACGGCCAAAGATGTGGCCATGAAATGGCCATAGATCTAGCTATTTTCTGGCCATGGATTTGTGTTCCATGACCATTTTAAGCTTTGTCGACGCACGCCTGACCATATACGGCTAGTCGTGCACTATTCTGTTGACTGCCGACAGTGGCTTGGGGTGGGTGAGGGTGATTTTACTGCAAATTAAAGTTTTATATAGTTAAGGTGTTTTAGCAAAATTTCAAATATAGGGGGCTAAAGAAATGATTCAAAAAATAATAATAAAAAAATACTATTATATTAATATTAAGGGCAATTTAATAATCTATATAATATACCCATCCATTTATCCTCACAACTAAATATATTATTCATCAATTTATTCGAGCTAACCAAACACATTTTCTAAATATTCCAAAAAATCTTCAAAGTGATCTTTCTTTTCATTAATATAATATACCTCCATAATTAAATATTATATGATCCAAACGTCTCCTAAAGGTGCCATAGTTTTACTAAAGGGTGGTAATACTCATTTAGTGTTCTAGATTTGTCCGGTTCTCCCATAATAAATATAAAACTATTCCTGAGAAAGAGTTTTATAGTAAGTTCCCATGTTTTATTTCATAAATCTATTGCAATAAGAAAAAATCTAGGATAAAACTGAGGTATTATTACCCTCTAGTGAAATTATGACACCTTTTAATTTTCTCTCTTTTTCGTTTTTAAATTAGTTGTGATTATTAGTTGTTAAATATAGTAATCAATTCATTAGCATGTATGCATGCATACATTGTTCGGTGGTACAATATAAGTAATACCACTTGGTACCATAGACTTTCTTTAAATGCAAACATATATATGTTACACCACGAGCGTTCACTTACAATGATTTATGGGTGATGAAAATAACCACAAGAAAGTTTCCCATAACTTTATGTGGTCTAGAGATAAATAGAGAATCTTTATTATTTATTTTTTAAATTGATTAATAATGTAAAAGACCAGTTTCTCTAAATTAGTTTAAATCATCAAAGAGATGAGAAGGGAGTCGTGTCAGTGTGATACTTGTATCTTACTGTTTCCGGGAATGATTGCTGAATAAAATAATTAAAATTTAAACGTTTTATGACTGTTTATAAAAACATTGTCTTTGCCACTACTCAAAATAACTTTAAGAGCGCGTTTAGTTAGAGGTTGTCCTTCGTTAGTTTAGTAATGCTATCTTATACACTAATATTATCATGTTTAATTGTTAAGTAATAAAAGATTTTAGTAAATCTTTCAATAACAATAATGGTTATTATTAGTTATATAGTTGGTAATCTGAATACCGCTATTTTCTTAGGTATTTTAAGATTATTTGATAATCTTAATTTTATTACAATTTTACTTCTCGTTAATAAAATTTTTGGACATTAATACCCTTTTTTTGAAAACAATTTACATGAACCCTGCCATAACACCCCAACCACCCAAGAGGATTGTCAACCATCGGGACCGAACGAATTTGGCTTAGCTGTTTCTGGCCAAATCGATGGTTGGAAATAGCCAGATGGTCTTGGATTTGGCCATTTTCGACTATATCCACTTTGGCCAGAAACGATCAGATCGATTGGATCTAGACGGAACCATGGCTAGATCCATGGTTTGGTCGTTAATGGCCATGGATCTAATCGAAAACGGCCAAATTAGTGCACAATCGGCTAGATCCAGCTAATCATGCATTGTTCTAGTGACTTTTGACAACGGTCGGCAATCCTCTTGGGTGGGTGGGGTGTTTGGCTAATTTTTAAAATTTTATTGTGGCTAGAGTGTTTTAGCAAAATCTCAAATGTAAGGGTTTAAAAAAATAATTCAAATAACAATAATATTAAAAAAGAAGGGCAATTCAGTAATATAAATAACATACCCACTAATTTATTTCAATCTAATCAAACAATTTTAATACAACATTCCTAGTAATCTTCAAGGAAATCTATTTTTTCATTAATATAACATTTCTAATAATACAACATTTATTGAACTAAATGCTTCCAAAGGTCAATATAACATATTGTGTGTATCTCTTCATAAAGTTTGAATATTTAGTCAAGTTTTCATTATGTAATAAAACAAACTTAATTAAACGTAAGAAAGAGCTACATATGTTCCATTTAAAGAATTTTTACAACGTTTTGACATAAGAATGAAGAATTTTACAACAACCTATCAAACTAAGTATTATAATTGGATAAAACCTAATTTTGAATCAAAATACAAAATATGAATAATTATCCTCCATCATCTAATGGTCCATGCGTATCCAATATCAAACCAATTGTTATGGTATGATTTCTCTTAAATAAAACATTGTTCTTACTTGTATATAATGATGAATAAGTTCACACCTTAGGAGGACATATGTTTCTCAATCAAAATCAAAGGTAAAAAAAAAAAACCTTAAACCTAAGAATAAATACAAACATACGTTTGTCACGCAGTGCACGAGCGTCTAGCTATAATTATTTTTGGGTGACGAAAGAACCACAAGAGCTTAATATGGTAGTTAATTTAATGTGGTCTAGAGACAAATGAAGAAAATTTATTATTTGTTCTTTAAATTGATTAGGTAATATAAAAGACCAATTTCCATAACTAGTTAAATTTAAAACTTCAAAGAGATGGGAAGGGAGCCATGCGATACTCGTATCCTTATGCTTCGCAAAGTGACTCCTGACTGAATTAAAATAATTAAAAGTTAAAACATTTTATGAAAGTTTATAAAAACATTGCCGTTGTCACTACTGAATAGAATAACTTTGAGGTCAATACAACATATTAAGCGCACTCTTCATTAAGTCTGAATATTTATTCGAGTTTTCGTTATGTAATAAAACTTATTAATTAAGCATAATAAATAGTCATGATGTATTCGATTGAAAGAATTTATACAAAGTTTTAACATAGGAATATGGAAAAGCTCATAATTACCAACGACTGATCAAACCAAGTATTATAATTGGATAAAGTCTCCTCCTAAATAAGAACACAAAATATGAATGAATATCTTCTTTCATTTAAGGGTCCACGCGTATCCCATATCATACCAATTGTTATTCATCTAATGATGAATAAGTTTACACCTATTGTGCCTAAAAAGTCACGCTGATGTCAGTTCAACAAGTGCCTAAAAGATAAAGTGTACTAGCTGTAAAACTCATACCGCCTCAAAGATATTTTATACCAAACCTATCTCATTTTACGATAAGCACAAATGAGAGCTCTCCATATGTCAAGGCAATTTACAAAAACACTCATTACATTGACCTCAAAGGTGTATAAATTGGCACATCTCTTCTTAAAAGAGGGGGTTGGACATATGAGAGCTAGACATAGATTTGAGCTTCATTATTTCTCTCTGTAAGCAAAGTATTTCTTTATCTTTGTATGCCATACGGGCAATATCATAGAAATAGTCAGAGAATAATAAAATAACAGTGGATATAGGATTTGCATTAAACATCTGAACCACTATAAAAACCTCTTTTGCTACATATTTTCATATCACGTGTAACTTCTAAGCCAGCTTAGTATTTTGCACGTGCAAGTCGTTGGTGTTAAAATCCAGCATCAACAGTTTGATGGCCCATGCAGGTCTCGAACTTGTCCAAGCTCTCCGATGGCGTGGTCAGATCGGAGATTGCACGCATTAGAGTTCCTCGATGGCTTGGGCAGATCACAGATCGCACGTATCAGAGTTCTCCGATCACGTGGCCAGATCGTAGATCTCACACATCTGAGTTCTCAGATCGCGTGGTCAGATTGCAGATCGCACGCATCAGAGTTCTCAGATCGCGTGGTCAGATCGCAGATTGCACGCATCAGAGTCCTCGGATGGCGTGGTCAGATTGTAGATCACACGTATCAGAGTTCTCCGATCGTATGTCCAGATCGCAGATCGCACGCATCAGAGCTCTCGGATCGCGTGGTCATATCGCAGATCGCACGCATCAGAGCTCTCGGATCGCTTGGTCAGATCGCAGATTGCATGCATTAGAGTTCCCAGATCGCGTGGTCAGATTGCAGATCGCACGCATCAGAGTTCTCAGATCGCGTGATTAGATCGCAGATTGTACCCATCAGAGTTCTCGTATGGCGTGATCAGATCGCAGATCGCACATATCAGAGTTCTTTAATCGCATGTCCAGATCTCAGATCGCAAGCATCAGAGCTCTTGGATCACGTGGTTAGATTGCACGCATTAGAGTTCCCAGATCGCGTGGTCAGATTACAGATCGCATGCATCAGAGTTCTCAGATTGCACGCATCAGAGTTCTAAGATCGCGTGGTCAGATCGCAGATTGTACGCATCAGAGTTCTCGGATGGCGTGGTCAGATCGCAGATCGCACGTATCAGAGTTCTCCGATCGCATGTCCAGATCGTAGATCGCACGCATCAGAGCTCTCGGATTGCATGGTCAGATCACAGATCGCACATACCAGAGTTCTCGGATGGCGTGGTCAGATTGTAGATCACACGTATCGGAGTTCTCAGATCACATGTCCAGATTGCAGATCGCATGCATCAGAGCTCTCGGATCGCGTGGTCAGATCGCAGATCGCATGCATTAGAGTTCCTAGATCGCGTGGTCAGATATCAGATCGCACACATTAGAGTTCTCAGATTGCATGGTCAGATCGCAGATTGCACGCCTTAGAGTTCTCGAATGACCTGGTCAGATCGCAGATCGCACGCATCAGAGTTCTCCGATCGCATGGCCAAATCACAGATCGCATGCATCAGAGCTATCGGATGGCGGCATCAGAGCTCTCGGATGACGTGGTCAGATCGTAGATCGTACGCATCAGAGTTCTCAGATAGCGTGGTCAGATTGCAGATCATATGCATCAGAGTTCTCCGATCGCGTGGCCAAATCGCAGATCACATGCATTAGAGTTCTCAGATTGCAGATCGCACGTATTAGAGTTCCTCGATCTCATGGCCAGATCGCAGATCGCATGCTCAATCATTTAGATCGCGCGTTCAAGATCGTTGAGATCACGCGTTTAGATAATTTAGATCGCGCTTCTGAGCGGCCAGATTGCGCTTTTGAGTGCTTAGATCGCTGATCTTGAGTTCTAAGATCAAGCTTCGCGCTTTCTAATCGAACTTCTTATGTTCTTAGATCAAGCTCTGCGCTTTCTAATTGAACTTCTTCTGTTCTCAGATCAAGCTTCGCGCTTTCTGATCGAACTTCTTCTGTTCTCAGATCAAGCTTTAGACTTTCTGATTGAACTCCTTCTATTCTCAGATCAAGCTTCGTGCTTTCTGATCGAACTTCTTGTAATCTCAGATCGAGCTCTTTATGCTCTCTGATCGAGGTCTTTATGATCTTAGATTGAACTCTTTATGCTTTTTGATCGAGGTCCTTATGATCTCAGATCGATCGTGCTCTTTATGCTCTCTGATCGAGCTCCTTATACTCTCTGATCTAGCTCTTTATGCTTTCTGATTAAGCTCATAAGCTCACTCGTTTGCTTAAGATTACGTGCACCAGATCGTTCAGATCACATGCCTCAGACTCTCAGGTCGAGCTTCTATCAGATCGCGATCAGCTCCTAGCTTTCAAATCGCGATCAACTCTTCGCTTTGAGATTGCGAACAACCTCAGGTTGTGTTCTCAGCTCTCAGATTGCGATCAGTTCTCAGTTATCAGATCGTGACCATCTGCCAGCGTAAAAAAAAAACAAGTAGAAAACTCAAAACAGCAAAACAGCCTTGCAACATGCCAAAAATGACCTACTCAAAACAGCCTTGAAACATGCCGAAAATGGCCTCAACCGGGTTCCCATATTGCCACGACATAGAGCTCAGAACAAGCTTTCTGTGGATATCTTACGGGTTCCAAAACTCCTCCCGGATCAAAAGTTATGATTGTTTTAAATTGGTTTATCCGTTTAAGGCCTCTAAGCCGTGTGTTTGGGCTTCCGACGTTAGCTGCCCCCAGGAATTCATCTATTGGACATTTCATATCAGTTATCAGATCGCGCTCAGCTTCGGATCGCTCCAAGCTCTCAAATCGCAGTCCTAGCTCTCAACACCCGATTGCGCCAGACATAGTTCAAGCTCTTTAGTTCGAGACTGTAACCTATAATGTGACAGCCATTCAGATATAAGACATGAGTTTTTGAAGTGCAATTACATACTCTAAAAACTTGGGGGGGGGGGGGGGGGGGGGGGGGGGGGGGGGGGGGGGGGCGGGGGGTGTGGGTGTTCTGTTGTGCCTAAAAAATCACGTTGATGTCAGCTCAACAAGTCCCTAAAGAAAAGTGTACTAGTTGTTCAAAACATATCGCCTCAGAGATATTTTATACCAATCCTATCTCATTTTAAGATAAGGACGAATGAGAGTTCTCCATGTGTTAAGGCAACTTACGAAAACATTCATTACATTGACCTCAAAGGCATATAAATTGGCACATCCATTCTTAAAAGAGGGGGTTGGACATATGAGAGCTAGGCATAGATTTGAACTTTATTATTTCTTTTTGTAAGCAAAGTATTTCTTCATCTTTGTATGCCTTACGAGCAATATCATAGAAATAGTCAAAGAATAATAAAATAACAGTGGATGTAGGATTTGCATTAAGCATCCGAACCACTATAAAAACCTCTCTTGTCTATCTATTGTTTATGTTTTTTGCAACATATATAATCTCAGCACTATATTCGAATCTCATGAATCCATCATGTGTAACTTCTAAGACTCTCTTAGTACTTTGCACGTACGAGTCGTTAATGTCAAAATCAAGCATCGACAACATCTTAGGAGGCGGAAGAATCCAGCTGTTTCCATCGAGGAAAGTTGTGCTCAGAAACGGTTGCGCCTCTTCATCAGATAGCATCCTAGCAAATTTGGCTCGACAAGAAGAACTTGGCCTGGGTCCCCAACACTTGTACTCTCTATAATAAACAGGTCTGCAAAAATTTTCAAAAAAGAAAGATAGTTTATCACTAGGTTGTCAAGAATTTATATCATTGTTAACTTTAAGGGAAAGGGTGATCAAGGTGAATACTTGTGCTCACCGTCACCCATGTCAACAGACCATCCTTCAGTACTGCTGACAACAGTGTCCACATATGTGCGAGCGAAAATCACCCTAGGTCTCTGCTTCCACGCTCGACCAAGTTTTGTTTTACCAATATCGATTATGCTACAATGGACAAATGTGAATCCACTTTCTTCACTCTCGTTTTCTATAGCGTGTGCTGTGATGACTCCAATGCCAATTGAAACTGATCTTATAGTGGTGTCCTGCATCGACATCCCAGTTTTAAGCTTCCAATTGTAGCAAAAATGATTAACGTGATTTCTTGTATATGTTGATGTGCAAGCATTTTACTGTTGTAGATACGGTTAACTAGCTAGATCCTAGACTCTGTTTCCTTTATTACTTAAAATGTTCTTTACTTAAAAAATTATATATATATTTTTTTCTTTTTCATCTCTTAAGTTTATGTTTCATACTATACATTTTAAAATAACTCAGTGTAATAATAGTGAGCAGTGTGAAAGTACCAAGTAAAGGGATTGGCCATTTCCAAAAATGAAATCAACGGTGCCTTGGATGTAACAGTCCTTAAAGAAATGTTTGCCTTTATCATCACACAGTGTGTCTTGATAACCTGTAAAATTGCAATTGTAGAATGCTGCCTTATCTCCAGATATTCTCATGGCGACTGCTTGTGCACCCTCTCTTTTTCCATCTGGCATTGGAGCCGTATTCTACAAGAAAAGGTCACACAAAGAACAAAGTTTAAGATATTCACAATAGAGTGATGAAGGTGTAGTTACTAGTGAACTCTAAAATTTAGCAAATGCACTTCAGCTTATATCGCCTACTCTTTGTAAGTTATGGTTGCAAACATGGCAACTTGTCTCATTAAGATATTCAAAAGAAAGAAAAAAGGTTAAAGTCCTAAAATATAATTCATACATTGTCGCTAAGTTTTGAAACTGTGAAATAGAGTACGTATAATAAAAGCAAAGGTACGTACCCCAAATTCAATATTAACAGCCACAAAATAATCACTCTCTACAGCCATTGTAGAACTGTACACCGTGCAATACTGAGCCGCTGTCCCATCGAAACAAATCTTCGGCCTGTCATTTGGGTCCCCATAAAATGTTATTAATTGCTTTGACCTGTCAATAGTGATCTTCTCCCAATACGAGGCTCCACCAATTTTAATAACCACTCTATTTGCATTCGACATCGGAATGCTGTTTATTGCATCACTCATCGTTCGAAAATTTCCGCTACATCTTTCTTGACATTTATAACCTTAACACCAGCCTCTGCCGTGGACAAAGCTCCGTCCAAGTTGGATTCCATCTGATTTAGCTTATACCCTGTTTGGTTTAACTTACCATTCCCTTCCTTGAATTTTTCGATGTTATAGTCAAGCCATTTGTTCAGTTTTGATTCATTCGAGAGGATGAGCCTTGATTCGCATGTCGCAATTGGGAAGAGCTGAGAAAGAATAAAAATTTCGTTAACGAGGTCAAAAGAATGGCAGACTGTTTCATTTCTTGAGCCATTATTGAGCGTCTTCTTACTGATACAAAGGATGATGTATTATTGGGTGTTTGCAGATGTTAAGCAAAATATTGGATGAGATGTTTATTTGCGCTTTCATTTTTCAAATAATATCTTAGACGAAGTGTTAGTGAGTATTTATAACCTCAAATAGTAAAGCATGTGAATTTTTTTTTTTTTTTTTTTGCTTTTGTCTGTTATGTCATAAATGCCCCTTACGAGAAGTTAAATTGCATAAGTACCTTTTATCTCTCCTAGCTCGTACGAGGAGTTTAAAATAGTTAAAAAGAATTGTATTTCTAACAATAACGTGTGGTGTTAGAAATAGTTAAAATAGCCAATCACGGGCAAAAGTCGGTTGTTACCACTACTTGATTTTTTTTTTTTTTTAATTTTCAGTCAATTCATTCATCGATAATCAACTTCGTCATCATTATTGTACTCATTGACACTTTCTCTTTAAGAACCCAAATATCCCAACTTTCAATTGTTGGTTGATCATCATCCTAAATTCTAGTATTTTAGGTAAATATGAAAATTAGTAACCCAACCCGATGAAGCTTCTGGATCCTGATTAAACCAGCCAGAGCATGCCAGGTTTTAAAATACTGTACTATAGACTTTCTCTTATAATAAACTATATATGTCTTTTCTTTTAAATATACCCGATTAAATTTATATATATAAAAATAAAATCCTTTATAATTGTCATCTAATTGCTTCTCTATTAAACTCGTTTCTTTCTCACATTAATTACAGTCAAAGTGGCCTAACCAATCAACCGAAACTGTCTGTGGATTGAGTTGCAACCTTGTCATCAACATGGAATAATTGTTGGGAGAATAATCCTCTAGCCTTTGCCTTTTGTGCATCTTCATCTTTGGGTAACACCCATCGATAATACAATCCTGTATATTCATATAAAATCTCCGAATTCCAACAAATTAATCAACAAAGTTTGTGGAACTTTAATTTTCAATTTCTAAGGGACTATAATGTATACAATTATATTTAAATAATTATACGGCGAGAACTAATCTATATGGTTTTTTTTTTTTTTTTTTTGGGTAGAGGTGTCCGAGTTAGCTTGCACACACCTCAACTAATCCTCTAAGGCTTTAAAGTTAACGACTAAGTAATCCTCTTATGGCTTTTTTTTTTGGTAACTGAGGATACCTAAGTCTTTGTACGCACTTCAACAATCGTCCGGAGTCCTAAAGTTAACTACTAGGTAATCCTCTGGTGGATATCCTTATTAGCAATTGAAAGGAATCAAACTCAAGACCTCTTGAGTAATACACCCAAGGGTTGGTTGAACTAGTCTATATGTTAAAAAGGCTATCCAATATAACTTTGATTTAATTCACCAAGAGACTAATGCTAAATAAAGGACAATAATCAAATTCTGAAATTCATAAGTTATGCATGGTGTTAATAGGATTCAGGTTCATCATTCATGTAGGAGCAAAATCTGGGTTTGAATTATGTAGGCCAAGAAAGTAGGGGTCCGAGCCCAATTGTAAAGAGAATTATAAAAGAAGGAAAGTACAAAGAGAGGCCTTATTTGCATCCTATAATTGGGGTAAAGAAATCCCACTATTTAATGATTTTAATAATCACAACTTTAATTCTATACTAAATTATTAAACTTGCTTTTGATTGTTTATTTTTTTGACACTCCGCTTTTATGTTTTACACCCTCATTCATACCGAAAAATTACTAAAATATTTTGGTTAAAGAAATGGCCTTACAGTTACACACCAGTTTAAAGAAACTGGCTAAAGCATTTTTAAACTCGTAAAATTACTCACAGCTTACAACATCTATTATCACAAGCACATACTAAAATCAGCCTTCATATTTGGAATCAATCAATTTTATTCATCATGTAATGCAAAGTATTATCAATAGCCTATTGTCTCAAATGTTGTAACTACAATAATATGATCCCATGTGTGAAGGCTCCTTGGTACTCCTGATAAGGTGATCATGTTTGCATCTTCAAGTCACAATGAAAATATTTTGTCAGAAGTTGAGTGTTTCAGCTGATTATGGTGGTATTGATTATTTTGGTGAAACTGGGCATCTATTTGGTTCCCTTACTATATAAATTATATCACCAGCATTCTCGTAGTACTCCTGATTGCGGTGCCAAGTCCACAAAGCATGAGTCTCATTCTTCACCTGCAAGCCACAGTAATGCCGATAAGTTTGCTGTTTGACATCAACAATCTGCACATTTTAATATATTTAGATTTTAAGTGTAATAAATTTTTATGCATTTATTCACTAGCTGTGGAAGACTATGATCTAAATTTTCTGAGTGTGATAAGAGAGAAAAATACCTCCAGAATCCCATGGCCAAAGCTACTTTCTCTGTATGCACTATAATCTGGCTGTTGGTCCCAGCAGAACTTCCCTGATGCAGGGCCTGAAGTGAAATTGAATGCACAGAAACCACCCAAATATTTATCTGCGGTCGATGCTGGATCTGGACAGTTACCAGGTTCATCAGCATGCTCAACATCCAGGCCTTCTACATTCCCTCCATCACCAACCGTGATATAAACTGGACCACATGGATCCAAGGAGTAATTGTAGACCCGGTTTGACCTCTCATAAGCATGAACCTGTATGTTATTATCACCTCATTTATGTACTTTTACTTTTTGATAAGCCATAGCATGAATGCCAGAACTTAGAATATACAATACATGTTACCATATAAAACCTCGCTCCATAACCTAAAGCTATTTTTGTTCATATTGAAATAAATCCTTGCAAATGAGTTCTGTCTCCTATGCATCATATTTTCAAGTCTTTTGATTTATCTTTATTACCAATATCTGGACTAATGAATGGCTAACATTGTGCCTACTTCGGAAATAGAAATGAAGAAATAACAGTAAGAAAAAGAAAACGAGTTTTCTCTATAAACTTTTTCTTCCACTGTCAAGATTTCTGGCAGAAAGAAACCATTTATTTTTCATGTTCACAAATTTGGTATTGAACACTTAACAATGAGACAAGCATTAATCTTTTACTGAAAATACAGAATAACAAACTATATCATTCAATAACAGTTTCAGGGGTGGGGAAAGGAGTGTATTTTGCAACAGAGAGCTTAGAAGAGTTTCAAAAGTACTCTTACATGTCCATTGAAGACTATGTCAACACCACTATGATAAAGCAACTCCTCCATCTCCACTCTCATACACTCTGCTTCTCTGTATTGTGCTACATAGGTGCTATACCAAGGACGGTGCCAGGCAGCAACAAGCCATGGAGTCACTTTTCTATCGACCTCTGCCAAGTCTCTTTCCAGCCAATTGTATTGATCCGCTGCAACAGAAACCGGAGAATCTCACCATGTGGTAACTGAACATGATCAGCCAAAAGAATATCTTTAATGGAGGAATGGTAATATTACTCGCCAAGAAGAATTGGCTCCATAAGCCAAGAAAAAATGATTATGAATAATAAAAAGTCAAGGAAAATAGAGGAAAGAAGGCAGAGCGTACATGATTTGTCATAATTAACGAAAGCACCTAGCATCACAAAATGGATACCGCCTGAATTGAAAGAATAGTAGAGTGCGGATGATGATCCACCTTCTTTATAGGGAAATGCAAACCGGTAACTGTATGCTACAAATGCATAATTATCAGCCTGTTGTTCTATCTCATGTTCCCCTTCAATCACCATTGTTGGAACATTAGAGACTAGAGGCTGCATAAACCTGCAAACACCAACCCCACAAGGAGTCCATTAGCTTAATTATTCCTGACGTTGGTCTGGGAATCATTCACAAATCCAAAGGATATGACAAGATCAAACTGAACTAAAAGCACTGAGTGAAAGTTGTAATCTTGTTGACAGCAGTTTCTAACAAGTTATTTGGTTTTTGCCTTTTCAACTCTTTTACAACTAATGGAATTATGCTTGAGAATTTGTTGATGCTTACAGCTCTAGATCAAATGAAAAAGCATGAAAACACTTTATAGAGTATTAACAATAGTGATTTTACCTTCCCCAATAATCCCAACGAGGCTGATATGTTTCTCGGAAGGGATTTTGCAGAAATGAGTTGGTTCCATTCGTAAAATACAGGTCTGCATAACTTAGATCCCCAATCAACAAAAGAAGAGCAGGATGGTTACTCAACAAGTGACTGACTGTTGTTGTCGTATTGTAGGTAAGACCCAGATCTCCCACCACTGCTATTCTGCTGGGGTAGCTGCTGGCATTAGAAACCGGCATAGTCCTAAAATAATGGCTATCACTCATTACTGATATAGAAGGATCCCCACATTCATATTCATACAGTGTGTTGGGCTCCAAACCTGTAGCAAAAGATGATTGCAATCTGAAATTAACTAGAAAAAATCAAAATAGATGAGTCAGAGCATAACCCTTCTATTCCCGGGACTCCACACACACAACAATCGATCATCACTCATTTTACTTACTCACTTTCAAACTGTAGTTTATGCATGATTATCTTGAAATTAACTATGAGAGGCAAGGAGGAAGTAAAATATTAGCATGAATTCGTGTTCCTGAAAACAAATTCAATAATTTAATATATAAACATCTTATGATCAAACCGATGAAATTTTATAGCTGTAGACTGAAATATATCAATCGAAATCAGATTATACCTGTGAGAAGAACGTGGTGTATAATACCAGAAGTGTACTTCTGGAGGTCATCGTACGGATAAATTTGACTGTAAACAAGGGAGTAACCCTTTGCCTGATAAGTCACTTGTGATCTTAAGACTCTGAATTGAACAATGCTTTGTACCCATTCAGGATCTAATGGTTGTATATCATAACCAATTTGGAATTCCCCTGAAAATTTAGTCCATATAATATCAATTACCAGGCTGAAAAAAGAAGTTACATAGAATTCATCAACATTAAATAAAGGCTAACTGAAGTCCTTTCACAAAGGCTCCATTAATCATGCCCATTTCTTAACACAATTAAAATAAGAGGGTATGTGGTTATCAATATTCTTTCAGATTGAATAACTTAAAATCACTGAATCAAGACAACTTCTTCAAACCTAATCAACTTCTTCACTCACACTTACAGTTAAAATGACAAAGTTCTAAAATAAAAAATAAGCAATAGACAATCACACTACTTCTAGAGTAATTCAAGGACTGAAAATCCTTTCTTATCCGTCCAAGTACTGTTTCACTAAATTAACAACAGTATATTAAACCAAGGATGCCTCAATTTACAGTAAACTCTGAAACCAGACCCAATTTTTAAATTTTGTTTTTCAACTTTAACCACCTCCCCAAAATTTACTTTAACACATGATCAGTCACCACTTGGATCACTTCTTTTTCTAGCATGTCAGTTGCTTATTTGCTTATGTAGCAGAACTTCAAACTAAAAAGAACCTCAGGAACATTACTGGGTTTCTATCAATGCAACTTCACGTTTACATATTTCAGTATCAAATGAGCCGGAAATTTCAAACTGTAACCCATCATTTTAGTAATATACAAGGCACTCAAAGCGAAACTAAACAAAACTTCATGATCTATTGAGCCATGAATTCTAGCATAATCAAGGAAATTATATAAACAAGGAATGAAAGAAGCAAAGAAAGAGACCTGTGATCCAAGAAATCCAAACAGAATCGTAGTTATTAGAGAGTGAAACAAAGATTTGCTGAGGCTGAAAACCTTCAACATTGCTTGGAACATCAGGCAAGTCAGTGACGTTTCCACTGAAGCTCTTGTCAAGAGGGGCAGTGACTGGCTTGAAGGGTCCTTCAAGTGTTGTAGGAATACCACCGCCATGAACGCAGTTCAAACTCAGTAAAAGTAAAAGATAGACCAAACCCATTTGCGGATAGCACCATCAAACTGAAGAGAACAAGAATGTATAAGAACCGGTAAATGGTTCACGTGATTACTATTGAGGTTTATACTTTTGGTGATATATGATTGGTGTAACGTTAAGTAAAAGTCTTAGCCACACAAAACAAGATCCCGTGAAACCTTTATAATTAATGGAGTAGTGATTAGTCTCCTCTCCTTTGAAAAAACTACGCCATTGCCAGCTCTATACTCATCCATGCAGACCTGGCTTGCACCATTAACGAAATAATCAACAGTAGTTAATGAATTCATAAATAATTCTTAGCGCCGAACTAGCAAATTATTAGTTAAATTATGAAAGTATATAAATAAGTAAAGAATTTTAGTGGTTAGACAATATTAATGCGCTTATCTCATTGAATTTTTTTGCATTAATATGCGCACTTGCGCAGTCGATTCAATTTTAAATGCAAACTGTGGTTTAAAAAGTTATGGGCGTATAGTGCAAAGTTATGCCGTACTTCAATCCAAGGATTAACATATTAAGAGTAACATTATTAAATGGTCTATAAGTAGTGGATCTTATTCGTTCAAGAAGTTAATAGTATGGAAGATTTGTAATAAAATTCGGAAGTTAAACGTTCTAGAACAAAAAAGGAAAGAAAGAAAAAGTTTATATTGAATTTGTTTATAATTTTTTAATAGGGATATTAAAAATTAAAAATTGACCAAAACTTGGGGGTTTTACATAATTAACCAACTTCCCACACTATATCTTTCTATCAAAATAATGTTGTTTTCCCCACTTTGCCCCTCAGGTTTTGAAATAATGATGGTATTTTGATATTAAAAAATACTACGTTTACAACTCAATCTTATAATGTTCTCTTATAACCCTAATGTGGTAGCAGAGTTGACATTATCACGTCAATTGATAATTTTGACTAAACATGAATGACCATTCTTTAGAGACAAATGATTATTTCTTAGGGACGAAGGACCATGACTGTTCCATTCATAAGGAATGACTGTTCCATTCATAAGGAATGATCATTCATAAGGAACAATCAGTATGTTGTCCCAAGGCCATGGCCTAATTCCGGTTGGGCCTACACTAAGATCCATATTATGGGCCAGCCCATTTCACCAACCAGACAATTAACCAACAAGATTCTCAAAACATTAAGGCCTTGCCACCAATTGGGCGTCATCACTAGTCCACTTAGGTCCAGGCCCATCTATCTAAGATCATTCCAAGAACCTAGAGTTCTACTTAAACCCTACTTCATCCACTTCCTATTTTCATCTACATCCTAATTCATCTAAGATCCTGAATCTTGTATGAATTAAGACTCTTACTCCTACGAAGGTAAGTAAATCAAGTCTTTCCTATTTACTAGAAATCAACTGTTATGGACTCAGAGTTCTACTAGGATTTGAAGATCCTATGTCCACTATATAAGCAGAGGTATTGCCTCTTATTAAGCATCCATTATTCAATACCACCTACTAGCTCTTAAATTCTTGCTCCTAAGAACTATACACCTTCGTCGTAGCTCTAGTCTTCGATCAGATTTTGGCAACCCTTCCTTCCCTTAGCCCTCACTAAATAGCCTCTTTCAGCCTTGCTAACTTGAGCGTCGGAATGCCTACGATAGACACCACACCGGTGTTTTACGTAAGCTTTGCGCTTGTTTATTTGTATGTGCAAGTTCAGTAAATCGTCAGTGGCCTCAACCTCACAGGATCAGTCCTTTTTCGTAACCGTAGATTTTTACCATCTACAGTTTGGCGCTCACCGTGGGGCCTCTGACAATCAACCTTCCCTCAACAATCCGCTTTATAAAGAATCATGTCATGGCTGAAAGCACAAACCGTGTTAATGCAGCAACACTCGTAGCTAAGGCTGAGGCTTTTATTGTGTTAATGCAACAACACTTGGACAAGGTCACAGCATTAGAAGCTGAGAATGCAACATTCGGGCTGAGAACCAAACACTACGAGAAAAGGTAACCCAAATTTACTTTCTTGATTTCCCATTCAACCAGGTGCCATAGAATTGCTTTCACATCCTAGTGAACTTCATGCAACCTCTAATGACCCCCCAAACCCAGATCTTGGGCTTCAGACTTTCAATCTTCCCATCTCTAGTAATCCTTAATGGATGGCTCAACTCCAAACACAATAAACACATCTGACCTAGCCATGCAAACATGACCCCTCTCAGTTGACCCATCACTCACCCTTGATCTAGTCGCTCAAATAATCCTAAACCAGAAACTACAAACATTCATCACCATCAACCACCCCATCCATGTGAATGTGAGTGACATACCCTATCAGGCTATCACCAAGCTCCATCAGCTCGGCTCGGCTCATCCTTATGGATTGAGTGGACACCTTTACACCCACCAAGCACCACTCGACTCCACTCATCCTCATAGGTCGAGTGGCCCTCAAACTACCCTCCTCAACATCCATGTTGGTCGAAACACATGAACGGTTACACTCGACTCCACTCCTCTAGAAAGGATAAGTGGAGACCCCAACTCCCAAGTAACTCTCTATGCTGGTCATAACCTCCATAACTTACCTGTCAACTCAGCTCATCCTAGCATGCCAAGTGGACAACACCTTCACCACCACACCATCAATGCAGACATGTTATCAACCGCATCACCCCTTGAGCAAGTATTGGCTAAGAAGCTAGCTAGCATGGAAGTCATGCTGAGGCACATACCTAGAGTACCAACTCTAGCCAAGAAAAGCTTACCTTATAGCTATGCCGACTCACCCTTTGTGGATAGCATAGCCTTAGCCGAAATGTCACACAAATTCACCTTTTCAAATATGAAGCCCTATGATGGTACAACCACTACAAGAATTTCGGCTTCTCACAACAAAATAATTTGTCACTATAAATATCAAAATTGTGACCATTTCGTTCATGTGACGAATTGTATTGGTTACCAGGTTGGTCACATTAAGCTCGTACTCTTAAGTGTATGGTGACGAAAGAGTGTTTGGTACCACAGCTTAATTATTTATTGTGACAATAATAATTTGTCACTTTTAAACTAGTTTATTGTGATAAATTATTTGTAACAATAGAAGACATTTTTTTATCACTACAAGTAATATTTTGTCATAATTGATTTATATTTAAAGAACAAATGATAAGCTTTATGGTGAGAAAATAATATATTATGACAAAATTGATTTTGTCATAATTGTAAATAGTGACTAAATTATTTGCTCGTAATTTTAATAGTGATAGAAATTTATTTGTCATTTACTTTATTACGACAACATTTAGTTTGTCGCATGTTTGTTAGACCTGGCAAAACGGGTCCAGACCCGTGGGTCGACCTGTACCTAGGTAAAAAATATAGGATACATGTCTAATGTATTGAATCTGTTTTGTTGGACTCGTACCCAGCCCGACCCGTATTATTGACGGGTTATACGGGTAAACCCACGGGCAATCGTTTATTGTTGTAAAAAAAAAAAAAAAAAAAAAAGGAGATTTGAAATCCCTAAATCACTTCGACTCTAACTCTCAACTCTCATCTCATTCTCATCCCAGATTCCCAATTCCCACCGTCGCCATCTCTGATATCCTTTCTCTTACCATCGCCCACTCGCCATCTCCTCTCTCTCACCGTCCCAACTCGCCATCTCCTCTCTCTCACCGTCACAACTCTCCTCTCTCACTGTCTCACATCATCACCATCACCATCGCCGTCAACATCTCCTCTCTCACACCTCCACCATTGCAGATCAGTGAGTTTTTACTTTTTACTGAATATTGTATTTTGAGTCCATCACACCTCCACCATCACACACTCACTCATTGTCGATTTATCGTCTATGTTTTCAAGATAAGAGCTTCACAGAGATTATCCAAAGAGTGAATACCCGTCCTGCTTTTGTTTTGCTCCTCCAAGTGAAGGCTACCGGTATCTCTTGTTGGTAAAGGGTATGGACTAATTGTTCAAGTTTACTAATGATTTCTTACTGTAAATCATGTTTTAGAGCTTTGTTTTTGCTCATCTTTTTGAAGTTTGATGACTTAGAGTGAGAATTTATTGGATAATTTTTCTGGGAATTTGTGTTTTTGGTAAAGGGTATGGACTAATTAGTTTAAATTAGCTAAATGAAAACAATTGATTTTATTTGAATACTAGAACTGGGTAATTCTAACAGAGTTATTGGTATACCAACAATTAATGATGCTTAGTTTTCTCCTCTTATTATTTGAATAATCCTGAAATGTCTTTGCCCTTGACTGCAACCTATCATATTAGCAAATTTGCCAACGCCTTTCTCTCCTCCAGTGAACATGAACCAGAAAAGCTCCAATTCCCCTTATCTTAACTTAGAATGAAGACCCCATAACTGAACTGAAAATTGGATTTTATTAATTGAATGTAAATGAAAACAATGTTTGGTTAAAGCCTCCAAGCAAGAATATGATCCCAAAAGATTATGCTTTTGACTTAGAACGTAGCTTAATTAGCTGATGCAGCTCCACCAATCATATTTAAATTAAATTTGCTAATAAGAAAGGGAAAGGCCTTGGTGATTGCAATTGTCATGATGTACAGATTCATTGCACCCCAAACTGAACTTTTCCTTGCACTATCTTAGACCTTTAAACTAATCTATAATAACAATGCATCACTAACTCAAATAGAAGTAACTGCTTGTCGCTACACCTGCTTGCAGAATATCTAGCTCCACCCACTTGCTTTGTGTTGGTGACGTACTGCCTACTCCATCTTTCAATCTTTTTTCATTCTTCACATGTCACCTAATCATGATAAAGATACTGTCATATTGATCATTATCGTATAATGTTAGTGTTAATAATCTTATAATGTTTTAGTATATCTAGTCTTACACAATTGCTCTTGCGGGTATAATTTTTCTATATTTTGGAATTTTCTTTTGTCTATAGACGCAGACTTTACGAATCATGTTAAATTGTTAAATCTTATATCATACATCACTAATATTTTTTTTTTTTGGTAATCTCAAGCATTGACATGGCGGATTCTGAAACTATAGATACGGATATGGTTAACGTAAGAGCAAGTGACAATGCTTCTACGGTAATGCCACCTCCTTCTAATTCTAGTATTCTTGCAACTAGTTCTAGAAATAAACGTAAAATATCAGAAATTTAGAATTACTTTGAGACATATGTTGATGAGAATAAGAATGAGAGGGCTAGATGTAAGGCATACAATAAAATTTGTGCATATGGTAGTGCCACACATGGGACTAAAAATTTAAAGTGTCATATGGGAGATTGTCCAAAATGTGGCAACCATGATGTAGGGCAATTATTGATTGATCATGATCATAGATTGCAAAGTAGAATGATTAGTTAAGAGACTTATAATGAATATATGACCTTATCAATTATTCAACATAATTATCCATATTCATGTGTGGAGAATCAAGGAACTGGGAAAGTCTTTTCGTATGTGTGTAAGGAGCTTAAGCATTATTCTAGGAACACCGCTAAGGCGGATTGCTTAAAAATATATGAAAGAATGAAGCAAAAAACTAAGCTTGAATTAGGGAGGCTTACTAGTAGAATATGCTAGACTTCTAGTACAACTGAGAGATATATTTATTTGACAGCTCATTATATAGATGAGGATTGGGAGTTACAAAGTAAAATACTGAACTTTTGCCATATTCCTCCTCCTCACTCAGGGGTTGTTTTGACAGATAATATTATGAATTTCTTGTAAGAGTGGGGAATTGAAAAGAAATTTTTCTCAATTACTTTGGATAATGAAAGTAGTAATGATAGGATGAAGGATATCTTAAGGAACCAGCTTTGTGTGCAGAATGCTTTGTTATGTAGGGGTGAATTTTTCCATGTGCGATATTCTACACATATCTTGAATCTTATTGTTCAAGAAGGGTTAAAATCTACTAGTGTCGCTTTAAATAAGATTTGAGATAGTGTGAAATATATTAAAGCATCTGAGGTTAGAAGAATGAAGTTTGGAGAACTTGCTATACAAATGGGAGTGAAAAGCTCAATGGGGTTGAGATTGGATGTTTCCACTAGATGGAATTCAACATTTTTAATGCTTGAAACGACGTTAATATATCTTCTTGTGTTTGTGGCCTTATCAACAACAGATCTTAGTTATAAATTTTGTCCATTAGATGACGAATGGGATAGGGGGGGAGGATATGCAAGTTCTTGGAACCATTTTATGATATTACGACTTTATTCTCGGGTTCCAAATATCTTACAGCAAACTTGTACCTGAAATGTGTGTGGAAAATTCAATTGCATTTAATTGAAGAGAGGATGAGTGAGGATGAAGAAGTTAGGAGCATGGTGGAACAAATGATCTCAAAATTTACAAAATATTGGGATTCTTGTAGTCTTGTGTTGATGATTGCAATTATTCTTGACCCATGTCTCAAGTTTCAGTTTGTGGAGTATGCTTTCAAGAAAGTTTATGATTTAACTACTGCCACAAGGAAGTTGGAGGTTGTTAAGAATAACTTGCAAAAACTTTTTCAAGCTTACGAGGCTCAATGTTCCAAAGAAGTTCCTGCCTCACCTTTAATTGTTTCTCCTACGAGTGGTCCTACTCTTAGTAGGCGTGTAGATCATTCTTCTTTAAGTCACCATACTTTTTAGTTTTTATATTCTTATGATAAATAAATTATTGTTTATTGTTTAATTTTAACTTTTGACACTTAACTGTTTAAATGGTGCAGGATTTTGACAACTATGAGAGTGATTTCATTTCCACTAAGAAATCTGAATTAGATCTTTATTTGGAAGAGATGATTTTTGATCAAGTCAAGTATCAGAATTTGGATATGTTCGATCATTGGAAGAACAATCGTGATCGTTATCTGGTACTTGCCATGATGGCTCGTGATATCATGGCAATACCAATAACATCCGTTGCTTCGGAGTCCGCTTTTAGTATTGATAGTAAAGTGCTCAACAAATATCGAAGCTCACTTCGACCAAAAAATGCAGAATTTTTGATATGCACTCGAACTTGGCTATATGGATATGAGATTACAGGTAATATGTTAACATAATATTTCATATATTTTATTGTTTACATTTATTAATATTTGTAGTTGATCATTGTTTTGTAGATGATGATGTGAATGATGATTCGGATGATGATCTTGATGTGTCATTAACTAATCCTGGGACTGTGGAATCAAGAGATTTTATCACCTCCACTGTGGGATGAACATTTGCTGCCCAAGAATGTTTTTTGTTGAACATTTGATTATGTATTTGTTTATTTTAGTTGGTATTTGTAGTTTTTTATTTTACGTTATTGACTTATTGTGTTTGTTTATGTGTATTAGTGATTATGTATTTGTTTATTTTAGTTGGTATTTATAGTTTTCTATTATATGTTATTGACTTGTTGTGTTTGTTTATGTGTATTACCATTAGTGATTATGTATTTGTTTATTTTGGTTAGTATTTATAGTTTTGTATTATATGCTATTGACTTATTGTGTTTGTTTATGTGTTATTTGTTTATTTTGGTTCGTATTTGCTAATATTCTAAATTGAATTGAATTTAGAGTAGTTGATTTTGGGGTGTAAATGTAAAAAATTAAAACTGTAAGAATTTTAGGGGTGTGACTGTCATCATTGAAAACTGTTGGAGATGAAATGAAAAACTAAAACTTGGAGAGAGAAAAAACGTGTACTTGCAGGTCCACTCGTACCCGCATAGGGTAGGGTACAAGCCAAATATTTTGAACCCGTATAGGTCTTGTACCCATGGCGACTCGACCCGAACCCAGCCCACCCGCCTGTTTTGCCAGGTCTAATGTTTGTTTATACAACAATATTATTTGTCAAAATTTGTATAGTGACGGAAATAATTTTGTAAAAATTTTAATAGCGTGACAAATAATTTTTTATACAACTATTTTTACATGACAAATTTTTTATTGTCAAAGTAATATGAGTGTGACAAATATTATTTATCATCTCAATAATGATAAAAAAATATTCATGTCTATACTTTACATCATATATAATACTAAAATAGAAAAAAAAAAAAAAAAAAAAGATGAAGGGATAGTAAAAGGAAGCAGAATGGAGGTAATTGCAACCATCATTCTTTACATCATATATAATACCTAGATGATTGAAAAATTAATTATGAACAATAGTTAATACTTTCCAATCATTCAAAAAAAAAAAAAATCTATCAACAAAAATCATCTTCAATTCCCATATGTGCATAGTTCATCAGATCATTCTCCCTTAAAAATGCATCCGAGGGAAAACACACCTTTAATATAAACAACTATTGTTCGAGACACCCCCATCCATGAAACATCTGCTATATTTTCTCTCAAGGTGATGCATACTAGTGATGACCAGTCCTAGAAACAGCCTTGTCCTTCAACGCCAGCTTCATGGTGACTGGAAGATCTCAGGTATCTTAAAGACCATCAGGCACAACCCTGTTCCAATTATTAACATCTTTTACAGCAGGAAATTGAAAAAATAATCCACTTTAAGATGAACTATATAGGTATAACAATAAGCGAAATTGGGTGGCAGAACATGAGCAAGTATGAAATGTAATTTGGCTTCAATTGGTGTACATTCAATAAGTTAGTACATGCAAAATATCAAGTTCATATCAGGGATGTTGTTACCTCTAATGGCGTTGCATATAAAACCTTCTTGTTGTATAGTCCCCATAGTATATATATATATATATATATATAATTACGAGTTAAAGTTTGTGGTCTATGCTCAATGGTAGAAAGAGACATCCCAGTCTGTGAAACTGCTCTTACAAATGCCATATTCGCAATCAAAGTTAGACCATAAGCCACTGGCCACACAATAAAAAAGTAAAACTACATTTAATAATTACATTGAAACTTGAAAAAGTGTTAGACCCATACAAGTCAACAAAGTAAAAGGAAAAGCATCCTTGCTCTATTGATCATGAAAGACCAACATGCATGCATGAAGAGTGGTGGAAATGGAGAAGAAAGCATGAAAGGATGGATAAAAAAAAAAAAAAAAAAAAACGTTTTTCATGCAAAGCTTGAAAAGAGATTATACCTACTCCTTTGCTTTGGATTGATGAAGATTAGCCTCAAAAGGATGAAACCTCTACACTTTAAAACCACCTTGAGAGATTAGAGAGTAGCCGTGGGTTTGAGAGAGAGTTTTAGTTTGTTTTTGAGTGAACAAGTGAAGAATGAACTAAAATGCAACCTTTTGCATATATATTTACAATTATTTATTTTTCACTCCAATAAAATCTTATTTTATAAAGGGACTCCACGAATTTATTATTCTACCCTTTGAATAATCAATATTATTCAAGGGCCCATGTAAACTAAACCAGTTTACATTAACAACCCATAAATTTACCCTTTTTACCTTTAACCATTAAAAGGTTATTTTTGTTCATCTCATTAATCTTAACACTTTAAGATATAATAATTAAATATAATTAATTATTGCTTGACCATTTTAACCCTTAAAATGTCACAAATTTTTTTCTATGTAACTATTACTATAGAAATCCCGTCATTACCCTTGGAAGGTGCTAGCCCTCTTCGGATAATCATTTCTCTCTCTCATCCTTCTCTAACTTCTCAAGGCTATTGGTGTGACCATGTAGGTCTATCGTGGATTAGTCGTGAGCCGATTCTAGATGAATCCTGAAACCTGTCCGGAGGCCCAACGACTATGGTAAACATCTAATAATGTGCCATAGTCCTTAAACCACGATGAAGAAATACTTCATCGAACCTATTTCAGATCATACGTACCATGCAGGTAAAGTCCCTCCATTGAGATATCCTGATCGAGCATGGATTCATGGAACGTCAAAATCCTAAACTCGATCTTCTACCGAATCGTCGATCAATATGTCCGGAACTCGTCATCACAAATTTGCTTTTATATGACTAATAACAGACTCTGGCCAAAGATTCTGTTTTCTGACATTTATCGATGTTCGTCTAGGAACTTGAATCCGGATGGAGTCCGCGGTACTCCCGATCCTATATTTCCGAGTCAATGGATCCCCTCTTGACTATCATTCGTTTCCGCATATGAACAATGCATGACCAAATATGTTTTATTATACGAAACATGATTAGTCTTGTACTTATACACCGTATGAACCATACGCATCCATATCGGATCCGACTACAATGTCTCAGGTCAAAGGACTACATCGTGCACTGATATAACCAAGCGATAAATCATTGACTATATGCTTTTCCAAGTGATTTGTTGTTATTCAGTCACGTTCGAAAAACAGTTCACCAACCGTTAATCCATACCAATGCCCCAGTGGCATGACTATCATCGTCATCCGTACTTATATCAACTCATGATATCTTTCGGAAGCATCCGATATGCCCATTGTGCAATATAGTTGCCCAAATTATATTGCTTCCGTAGGGAACCCTTTTCGATAATTCATTTACCGATTAAATGAATCATCTGGACAATTCATATACATACTTTATTTTAAATGCATGACTGAATAAAGGAAGCAATTTATATATATGAATTGAAGAACACTTTCTTCCATTATTTATGATATATATATAGATACAAGACAAATGCTCTGAAACCGACAACACGAATGGTTTCTAGGGCATACACTAATATATACTAATAGATCAACATGACAACCAATCAAGATTTCCAAAGAACTAATTCAATTCAAAGAAAAAAAAAAACACTAAGGGTGTGGTTGGGAGTTTTTTTTCTATTGGTTTTGAAGAGTTTTTAATTAAACTGATTTTGAGGTGTTTTAAAACTATTACTTGCCAGATTTTTTATGCACTGGTTTTGATTGGCTCAAAAACCCCCCAGAACCAGTGTAGTTTATTTTTGAGGGGTTTATAAAACACCCCAAATCGAGGTGTTTTGGTTGGTTTTAAAATTTTATTCCACAAATACCCTACCATTATAAAACTATCCCATTTATATCCAAAAAAAAAAAAAAAATTTAACCATATTATGCACGTCTTCAACCATATTAAATATAAAATAATTTTAAGCAATCATAAAAAAAAAAAATTATTAAAATCTCATTTCTAGATGCTTTCTTGGAGAAGTACAATTACATTTTTTCAATCATTCCAGATGCTGCAAAGAATGACGAAGAAGGATAAGAAGACTTTATCGCATTTGAAGCTATAAAATACTAATAAATAGAAAACAAATATAGAACTCTAATCTTATAATTGGAAAAACAAAACTCTCAAATACTAGTTAGAGTTAGGGTATTTTTATAGGTATATATGTAAATTTATCATTTTAAAAAACTATTAGAACCGTTGGAAAATAAAGCACAAGTTGGATGTTTTAAAAACCATTAATAAAAACACTCAAAACCGCTACGATGGTTTACCCTTAAAACCGCTATGGTAGTTTACCCTCATAACCATTATTATGAAACTCCCAAGCAAAAGAAATGCTTAAGGGAAAGATATCAAAGGGTCCAATACTATTTTTGCTCAAGGTTCAAGAATTAATGAAATATGCCTCAAAAGATTAAATCTTCCCTTTCCCAATTTACATTTGCAACTTAAACTCTGGGAGTTGAACACACATAAATACACTATAATAACAATTTACCAAACACCAAATTAGAAGTAAAATCAGACAATTTTAAATATAAAATATATAGAAGAGAGAAATAAGAAATGCTGAAAAGTATATCATGTTAGAAATTCAATTTCATTAAAAGTTTTACATTTAATTTTATAAATGTGGCATTCAACAAACACTCCGAGTTACCAAACAATAGTGACTTTGTAAGGTGTAGATCATATTGCGCATATAATTTCCTTTACCATGTTCTTTAGAGTACATACAAGATTAATAAGACAACAAACATCAAAGGGTCCATTTATTTTGTTATTTTGGATATGATTTTTGAAATAGTATTAGAGAGTTGGATTGGATTATTATTACGAGAATATAATTTGAATAATAGAGTGTTTGGTAGAGTATTTTAACCTTGTTATTTGTGTTGAATAAATTGTTGAATATTTGTTTGATATATTTTTTATAAATGATTTATTAATATAATATTTTGGCGCATTTTGTTACAATAATTTATTATTATAACATAAAAACTTATCAATTTACATTTTAATAATATTAAACATTTGATTGGTAATTTCGTAACCACTAAATATTAAAAAAAAAAAAACCCATATTAATTTCAAGTACTAATCCAACTGTTTAAAAATACCACAGTAATACATATATGACAAAGCTACTAATTATCAACCCTTAGAATTGTTTGTACACATATACTCTATTAACAACTACGACATGGTCATATGTGCTGCCCACAGTTCAGTCGTTATGTTATCCTGTACAGTCGTCATGTTGTCTATAATACCTTACTGTGGTTGACTCGATCCCTCTCCATTTCCACCCTTCTACCCTATTTTGGCCATCAAAATATACTTGCTCATTATTCGTATTTTCGGTATACCGTTGAAAGATAGGGTCCTCCATATTGTATATTACGATAAAATTATGAAGTACACAACATACCATAATATTCTTCCCTTGTTTGTCCAACGGGTAACCTTCTTTTTAAAACACCAAAGGTTCTCTCCACAACATTGCGAAGTGATGCATGTCTATAGTTAAACAATTCTTGTGGCCCCCTTCGGTTATGACGATAATTAGAAATATGATAAGCCACTCGCCTATGAGGGGCGAGGAACCCCTCTCTGTTTGGATAACCCGTATCAACTAAATAGTATTTTCCTATAATAAAATCACACATGTTATTTGAATTCCAAGGCCTCAAAAGTGGAGCCAATACGCTATAATACATCAAGAAATTACTTATACTTGGTGAAGGATGTGGGAATCTAGAATTATGATCATCAAGAATTGAATTTAAAACTCTTGAATCATGCACAGATCCTTCCCACCTAGTGACGACATAAGTGAATATCATCCTAAAGTCGCATACCGCCATTACATTATGTGACAACGTTCCTTTGCGATTCCGGTACCTATCGCCAAATTCCTATGGAACCGAAGCGTATACATGTGTGCCATCAATGGCTCCAACACAGTCCTATCATCAAAATTGAATTTTAGTAATATTAACTGACTATTAACATTAATAACACAATGAACTTACCCATCCACTAATATAAAACATAACAAAGTACCTTAAAAAAAGGATAATATTTTCAGTTGGTTGATATTTCCAGTGGAACATCACTGAAGTCAGGTGACCTAATAAACTCTGTCTTTAACTCACATACTGCCTTGCAAACTTCGCCAACATATCTAGAGATCGTCTCACCCAAATGTTGGAAATCCTCCATCATCGTTCTGATTGTCTCGTTTTTACCAACGATAGTAAAAATTATCATAACTTGTTCTTCAATACTCATCCTCTTGATTGGTCGCAATTTCCCTTGCTGTGCCAAAATGTAACATAAGTATGTAAAACCGTTTTTTTCCATGCCGCACTTGTCAAAGATTTTGTCATCATGACCATTGAGTACTTTTAACATGTAATCATGACCAGTTAATATGGATGTATGTCGTAGTTGACGCCCATCTGTTTCTAACTGGGCAATAGCGCATGGTGCAATAGTTATATCTATCAGTATTTCTACTTCGTCATCTGTAGTACGTCGCCTTCTTCCTGTACGCTTAGACGATGTCATTTAAACCTGCACATTTGCAAAACATTGATCAACATTTAATAGTGTAGTACTTAACAAAATATAACAGTAAATTTTTAATTCTAATTACAATCCCAAACTCATATGAAACATGTTATCTCACATAAAATAATAGTACAATGAATAAGTTCATACAGTAGCAGATATTTGAGGACAAAAGTTTGGTTTAGCCATGAAAAAATAAGTGTCCACTAGCACATACAAAACTGTGGGCAAACAATTAGGACATACAAGGCCATCTACAAATTACGAAAGTCGTTATAAATCCAATTAGCCTTTTCCTCGGATGGGAGTTTTACGAATACCTCCCGCCACCCTGGATTTTGATATAAGTACTTGACAACCGGCATGTAAAACTCTGTGGGTACTTGCATAGCCGCCAAGATGTCAATACAATGGCTCATGGAAAAAAGATCAGATAGAGCACCGGTGTTCTCCTCGTCCCCCTCAGCTCCACTGCGATTGCTGGCCCTTGATCCCATACTCTTGCTCTCCACAAGCACGTTTGTCAATCTGTCAACGACATCCACAAGTGTCAGTCCTGGGTCGCTTCTCTTCCTCCTATTTCTCGATCTTCCATGACCAGATGTGTTTGGCCGTTTTTCCCCTGTCGTCCGATCCGGATCAGGTTCGAAGTCACTATCCTCAATGTCAACCTATCTTTGATTGGAAGAAGTGACGTTCTCCACCGGTTGAGACGTAGATGTGTACGCATATCTGCCTATGGCAGTTTGCTTCTCAAATATGACTTCATACAGCTCCTTGTCAGGAAGTCCCTTGTGGAAGAATTGTTGTGCCAGTGGATTTTGCTGGTAATGAAAAATAAACATATATTAATATCTGTCAGTCCTAAAAAAAAAAAAAAAAAATCGTAAAAATACGATGTCGTTGATTAATATGAATTAAAAATTTTAAAATTTATATTGACATATTCTTGCAAAACCTGTAAGGGATACGTTGGAGTTTGTGACTCATGATCCCAACCAAAGCCCGTGTGTTGAAGCAATTTTCTCCATGATTGATATACTTTTCTCAAGCGAAAATACTTAGAGGTTAGTTGTGTCACGTTGAGTCTCCTCCTAGCCAATGGTGATAAGTCATTCAACATTTCCTAGTACTCTACTGTTTTTATTGAAGTACCATGGAAAGTTTTTGCCCGCTCAGACAATAGGATCATAAATTTGTGGGTCATCTCAGTGGACCAGTTCACAGTATCACTTATCTAATAATAGTACGGTGAGAACGAAAACCAAGATTGGGACACCATACTAATCAACAAACAAATTACCAACACACATACGCATATTTAAACCTCATAAACTAAACACAGATAAATCGTTACCTCGTTTGATCCAACACTACTTGAAGCCATCAATGCAGGGGAAGATACAGGCAATGTTGACCAACAAGGTGTATGACGAACTCCAAGTCTAGAAAAACGTTGAAACTTCCTCTTCTACTGAAAGTAGTAATCGCTCCTATGACGGCGGGCCTAATTATATTGACATTTGTTTATATGATCATAATTTGTTCTTACAATCAAATAACGATGCCGAATCTGCAAAACAAATATATAAGTTAGACAAATCCCAACAAAATATTTGGAAACATCGAAAAAAATTTACTCCTAAAATTTCTCCATGACCTCGCCACACAACACTCACCACACATTGTTCAGTTTCTTTTTTCTTTTTTCATTATCGGTAGTTTCTTTTTTGTTTTTCTTTTTTCATTACCTGTACAAGTTGTTAGTCCCTTTCAAGATTTACATCAATTTGTTGTTTGTATTTTTAAGAATACGAAACCGATTGGTGCAATTGGACCTAATTAACCAGTTTTTGCCCACTTTAAGATAGGTACATTTATGTTTAATTTTTGAGCTAAAAAATCATCTTGCTACCTGTATTTTTAGGTGCCAACCTATGTAAAAAGAAAATGAAACAGATAGGTGCCAACAAGTTTAAATGTGTAACTGAAAGAGATAGGTGCCTAGATCCAGCAAAGGAAGTCGCCTATGGAGACAACGTTGGAGGAGGGTGGCCGACAATGGTGGTGGCTGTTAAAGATCGTGCGACGATGGACCTTGAAGATCGTGCGACGATGGTGGATCTTCAAGATCGTGCGACGATGGTGGTGGATCTTGAAGATCTTGCGACGGTGGATCTTGAAGATCGTGTGACAGTGGATCTTCAAGATCGTGCAACGGTGGTGGTGGATCTTGAAGATCGTGCGACGATGGTGGTGGATCTTGAAGGAATCATGTGACAGTGGACCTTCAAGATCATGCGACAGTGGATCTTGAAGATCGTGCGACGGTGGATCTTGAAGATCGTGCGACGATGGTGGTGGATCTTAGGTTTTTTTTCTAATTCAGGTGGAAGATTGTTTAGAGAGATTCCCGGTGATGAGTGGTGGCGGAAGACAGACAATGTGCGGTGGTTGGGGAAGATTTTTGTTATATGGCAGCTTTTGGGACACAGATCTTGGGGAAGGAGAGCTGCAAGATCTTGGGGTTTTTTTTTTTTTTTTTTTTTTTTTTTTTTTTTTTTTTTTTCAGGTGGAAGATCGTTTGGAGATAGATTTGGGAATTGAGAGGAAGATCGTTTGTGACGGTGGTGAAGGAGTGAAGACAAAACAAAAAGAAAGACAAAAAAAGTGAAGAAAGAAAAGAAGAAAACATTGCAAAATAGACAGACAAAGGTCACATTTTTCAGAATCAAATTTTGAAGATAGTGTTTTCTAAATAATAAAACAAACACTTACTCTGAAAATAGGATAAGAAATAGGGTTGAAAATATTAAAACAAACGGACCAAAAAACTTTCAAAAAAATAAACCCAATACCCATCAAAGGAATTGTCTAATAAGCAACTTTAATGATAATACTAAACAAAGCACACAAAATGAAACAAATACATCAAGGTTTTTGGTTAAAACAAGACATGAAGTGGTCACATGGGAAGAATTAATCAAACTATAATATCAATAAATTTCCTAAGAATGAAGAAAAACCATTCTAATGAAGAAGAACCATTAAGGCATTTCTCTAAAAATATCAACTTAATGATAATACCAAACAAAGCTTACAAAATGAACAAAACTAGCAAGTCTTTTGCTTCAAACAAGTTATAAAGTGGTCAAGTGCAGTGAATTAATCAAACAACAAAATCAAAAACTTCTAACAAAATGAACACAGCCCATCAAGAAAATTTTCCAAATATGAAGACTTTAATAATAAAACCAAACAAAGCTCACAAAATGAAAGGAACCCAACAAGCGTTTTGCTTCGGATAAGACATAAAGTGATGAAATGCAGTCAATAAACAAACAAGAATATAAAAAATTCAACATAATGAAGACAACCCATCAAGAGAATTCTCTAAAGATAACAACTTTAATACTAAAACCAACAATGCTCACGAATTGAAGGGAACCCAACAAGTGTTTTGCTTCGGATAACACATAAAGTGATGAAATGCAGTGAATAAACAAACAAGAATATACAAAATTGAACATAATGAAGTAAACCCATCAAGAGAATTCTCTAAAGATAACAACTTTAATACTAAAACCAACAATGCTGATGAATTGAAAGGAACCAAGCAAGGGTTTTGCCTCAAAGAAGCCACAAAGAGGTAAAGTGGAATGAATTAGCGAAACAGGTATATCAAAAAAATAAAAATAAATGAACACAAACCTAACGAGATTCCCTAAAAAAGATAGCTTTAATTATTAAACCAAACAAAGCGTAACAAATTAATCAAACAATTTCCAAAAAAAAAAAAAAAAAGAAAAGAAACAACCCATCAAGTGAATTCTCTTAAAACAACTTTAACTCTAAAACATAACAAAGCTCAAGGATTTTGCTTCTAACAAGACAATAAGTGATAAAATGTGTCGAATTAATCAAACAATAATATCAAAAAATTTAAACAAAAGCACCACAACCCATCAAGAGAATTCTCTAAAAATCACAACTTTAACGGTTAAACCAAACAAAGCTCACTAATTCAAAAGAATCCATTAAGGGTTTCGTTTATTTTGCTCATCTGTGTACCTCCAACAAGACCAATGCTGCAACCAGTGCCAACGCAGAAAGCAGAACCCATTTTAGCGAGGTCCTTGAGCTTAATTTGAGGAAGCTTCCAGATCAAACCCTTCAATTCATCATCTCTTCTACCGTTACCGTTTATCTCTTTCATCTTTTTCAAGTTAACAAGCAAAGAGACGAACTTGATGTTGATATGGGTCTTTGTACTCTATTTCTCAAAACAAAAACAAACCCACTATACAAAATAAAACTACACCATCATTCAAATATAGGCCCCAGACAAACAAGCCAAAATAAAACTCAAACCCAGATATACAAATTTCTACACATATTAACCCAGAAAAACTAAACCTTAACAGTTCACAACAGTAAAAATCCAATTTTTAAACCAAATAAACAAAACCCTAATATAATAACCATTATTATGAGAAATCCTGAAGCAATGGTACAAAATAATGAACTAATAGAACAAAAAACACAAATAAAAACAAAACCCTAAAAATAATGGTTTGTTTTGAAATTAAAGCCAATTTTTTTTTTTTCTAAAAAAATAAAGAAAATAAAAGAAGGAAACCTGGCCTTTGACTTTGAGGTTGATGTAAGCCGATTGATCGTTCGGCTTCTTGTCTTCCTCTTGCGGTGGATTGCTAACGCCTGACATGTCCTGTTCTTTTGTGTTTTGCACAACCTTCCATCTTTCTTTTATACTAGTTTTGAAAAATTATGTTCGCTCCCTACTTGAATGGAAAGTAATAAGGTAAACCCCAATATAACATTTGACCCCTAAACAATGTAAATGAACCAAAATATCCTCATTTTGTGTTGACGGGAATTAAATGTTTTTTCCCAGTAAATAATTGGGTATATGGTAGCACTTTTAAAATGTTATTGTATTTTGATTATATGATAACAATATAAAAAAGCTACTATATTATTAGGCTATTGTAACACTTTAAAAATGTTATTGTAAATATATATTAATGACATTTAAAAAAAAAAAGTTACCATTGATATATAATATGTTATAAAAAGTTAAAGAAAATTTTTATCATAACATTTTAACATTAAACAGCAGATGTTTGTCACCTCCATACCCCAAAACCTAAGAGAAGCCTGCATGTGTAAGAGCTTCGGTTCTAGTCTCTCAAGACTGACTCTCCAATGGTACACCAACCTTCCCCACAACACCATAAGCTCCTTCGCCTAGCTTACCAACACCTTCGTCAAACAATTCGCCAGCAGCAAGAAACTTGAAAAGTTGTCGACCGATCTATACAGAGTCCACCAGAATCGAGGAGAGCCACTCCGAGAGTATGCTAGTCAGTTCAACAAGGAGAATATCTCCATCCCATTTTGCAATCCTAAAATAGTAGTGGATGTTTTCAGGAAAGGACTCCTCCTTGATGGAGACCTATATAAAGATCTTACCAAACATGGCTACAACACCATGGAAGATGCTTTAGCCCGAGCCATCACTCAAATCAGATGGGAAGAGGATGAGATGAATCAAATCAGACACACCTCTTATGATGACCCTCGTTAGAGGCAGAATGACTGACGCCTTGAACCTCACTAGTATGAACCTCATCCCTCATCTTCATCATGCGGCTCCAACAGAAACAATAAGGGGCTGTATGATCACTAGCTAGCTCGGCCTGCAAACCGACCACCTAACATTAGTCAATTCACAGTCTTAGAATACAACCTCAACATAGAACCAGCCCAAGTAGTAGTAATCATGAAAGGGATGGGACAAATAGTGAAGTGGCTAGCCAAGCTCAATCCTAAGATCGAGAGAGACACCTCCAAGTGGTGTGAGTTCCACAACGATCATGACAATAACACCGTTGACTGCATCACTATTCGTTTAGAGGTTATAGCCTTATTGAAGAGGGGACACCTTCGAGACCTATTGACCGACAATAGCAGGAACTGTTAGTGTATGTTAATGTATGCCCTAGAAACCATTTGCGCTGTCAGTTTCAGAGCATTTTGTCTTGTATCAATATATCATAAATAATAGAAGAAAAAGATCTTCAATTCATATATATAAATTGCTTCCTTTATACAGTCATGCATTTAAAATAAAGTATGTATATGAATAGTCCAGATGATTTATTTAATTAGTAAATGAATTTATCAAAAGGGTCCCTACGGAAGCAATATTATTGGGGAAACTATATTGCATAGTAGGCATACTAGATGCTTTCGAAAGATATCATGAGTTGATATAAGTACGGATGACGATAATGGTCATTCACTAAGGCATTAGTATGGATTAGCGGTTGGTGAACTGTTTTTCGAATGTGACCGAATAATGAAAAATCACTTGGAAAAGCATGTAGTCAATGATTTATCTTTTGATTATATCAGTGCATGATGTAGTCCTTTAACTTGAGACATTGTGGTCAGATCTGATATGGATGCGTATGGTTCATATGGTACTGCATAAGTACGAGACAAGTTATGTTTCGTATGATAAAATCTATTTGGTCATGCGTTGTTCATATGTGAAAATGAACGATGGTTAAGACGAGATCCATTGACTCGAAAATATAGGATCATGAGTACCGCTGACTCCATCCAGATCTGGATTCCTGGATGAACATCGATAAATGTCAGAAATGAAAATCTCTGGCCAGAGTATATTATTAGTCACACGAAAGTAAGTTTTTGATGACAACATCCAGACATATTGATCCACGATTCATTAGAAAATCAAGTTTAGGATTTTGACATTCCATGAATCTGTACTTGATCAGGATATATCAATGGAGGAACTTTACCTGCATGGTACATATGATCTGAAAAATGGTTTGATGAAGTATTTCTTCATGTGGTTTAGGGACTATGGCACATTGCTAGATGTTTACCATAGCCGTTGGGCCTCCGAACAAGTTTCTGGATTCATCTAGAACCAGCTCACGGCTAATCTACGGTGGACCTACATGGTCACACCAATAGCCTTGAGAAGTTAGAGAAGGATAAGAGAGAGATGATTATCTGAAGAGGACTAGCACCTTCCGAGGGTAATGATAGGATTTCTATGGTAATTGTTACATAGAAAATTATTTGTGATATTTTAAAGGTTAAAATGGTCAGGAAATAATGAATTGTATTTAAGTGTTATATCTTAAAGCATTAAGATAAATGAGATGAACTAAAATAACCTTTTAATAGTTAAAGGGTAAAAAGGTAAACTTACAGGTTATTAATGTAAACTAATGTAGTTTACATGGGCCTTTAAATAATATTTATTATTCAAAGGCCAAATTAATAAATGCTTGGGCTCTTTTTAAAATAAGTTTTATTAGGGCATGCAAGTGAAAAAGAAGTAATTATAAAATGGCCCATGTATATGTAAATCCAAATGGTTGCATTTTAAGTCAAGTTGTTCATTGTTCACTCAAATGAAAAACACAAGCTCTCTCTCTAAGGTTCGGCCACCCTCTCTTTCTCTCAAGGTGGCGTTAAAGTGTGGAGGGTTCATAGCTTTGAATCTTGGCTTCATCAAACCTAAGCTTTAAGGAGAAGGTATAATGTTAATTTGTACTTTATTTAAAGTTTTTGATTCCCCTAATCCATATCTTAGCTTGCATGTCTTGTTTACATGTTTTCCATCATTTTTTCCACCACCTCTTCATGGTTCTTTTCAAATGGTATTAGAGCTAAAAGCTCCTTGCATGTCCAATTTATAAGCAAAATTGACATTTTCCAAGTGTTCTTGTGTTCATCATGTATGAAAGTGACATGCATGTTCTTTTTTTGGCCTAGTAATAAGATAATGAAATGTTTATTGTTTTTCCTTGGAATGAGATTCGGCCAAGGCATAAAATGTATAAAGATGTTTTTGATTTTGTAATTTGAAGCATGCAAGAATCATTATATGTTTAATTTATATATATACTATTTATGGTAACACAAGTGTTCATGTATTCCTTGATTAGTGCATAGAATTTTTCTTGCTAAATTCGGCCATGCATTTTTTTTTTTTTTTTTTTTTTCATTTGATTCTTGTTTTATTCAAATGAGTTTGTAATGTGTTTTGGAAGTTGTTCCATAAAGGGCCTAAATGCATCCTTGGATGATGGTTATTTCATGAGATGTATTAAGAAATAATCATGCATGTTCATTTCCATGACTTTGATTAAATTGTTCCTTTAATTTGATTAAAGTGTATTTTGTATTAAGAGTACGCAAATGTTGCAAGTGTTTAGTGGTGGAAAATAATGATAGCATGAAGTTATGGATTATTAAATCATGTGATGAATTATGATATTATGTATGCATGATGATGGTAATTTTAATGTATGATATTTAATTTGATTAAATTATCATATAATGCATCACTGCATGACATAATTTATTATATTTTTGAAATGTAATAATTTGTTTTTGAATAGATTCAAAAAAATGATGATGCAAGATGACATGATTGTTTTTTAAAAGATAAATGTATCATAAAAATTATTACTTTATTTAAAGTAATTTGTGTCATAGAATGATTACTCTTAAAGTAATAAAAACTCATTTATCTATGTCATGCATGACTTTTTTGAAAAGTTTTGAAATGATGTTAATAATTAAATAACAAAAAATCATTATTATATCCTTGGGTGGAATATGACAAAAATGTTTGTATAATGATTCCCTTGAAATGTGTAATTGTTGCATATCTAGAGTTATGATAAAATTACCATATATATATATATATATATATGTGTGTGTGTGTGTGTGTGTGTGTGTGTGTGTGTGTGTCATAAATTGTTTATATTCATGCTTTTAAATAATTGTTTATTATATTTGGTATGAATGGTTTAATATTTATTCATGTGATGATGAATATTAGATTAGAGGGTTGATCATGGGTGCCATTTAGTTTTCAAAATATTCAAAAGGGTTTGTAATATTCTTTTATTAAATGGCTTGTAATAATTAAATTTTATTTATTTATTTATTTTAATCGGGCCTGCGTGCCTAAGATCCAATTTGTAATTGAATTGGCTGGACAGGAACTCGAAGAGCATCCGGATGATGATCCGATTGAAGATATAGGATTAGGTTAAATATAGTTTATCTTTAGAATGTATTTTCAAAAAGCTCCATGGTTAGCCCACATACTTAATTTATGCATATATGTGATATGTATGGAATGTTAGCTAAACATGGCATGTTGAAAAAATTAATTAAGGTTAAACCTAAATCCCCCCAATTAAAATTATTAAATTCAAGTCTCCTATTATGGGATAACTAAATTCTTTAATATAAATTTTAATATCCCACAATTTCTATTTTGCGAGGGATATGATCTTTATATCATAGAATTAAGTTGATCTTGTTCTTGGATGAATATTTTCATCTTGTCCAAGATTTCTATTATGTGAGGACATGATGAAAATATCATCC
This sequence comes from Pistacia vera, assembly GCF_008641045.1. NCBI lineage: Eukaryota > Viridiplantae > Streptophyta > Magnoliopsida > Sapindales > Anacardiaceae > Pistacia > Pistacia vera. The sequence goes on along the minus strand of NW_022195380.1, from coordinate 952,986 downwards.
TAGGGTTCGGATTTAACTAGCTTAGGGTACTAAGAATTCTATTATGTGAGGTATCCGAAGCTAGGACAAGGAATATTGATCAAATCTTATATATTGATATAAAAGGAAAATAGTTTCCTACTTATTAAACTTAATTGACCAAGAATTCAATTACATGAGGTTAATTGAATTTAATAAGAAATTGATTCCCCACTAAGAAATTTAATCCAACCAAAATGTTCAAATCCTATCTAAGGGAGTGTAGGACTCGAATAAAATAACGGGAGCTAATTTGATTATGCAATAAAAAGTTTAAAAGGATGATAAGACAATAATACAATTATTTTTCTTTGCAGTTTCATCTTTGTGATATGTAATAAAAAATGGCCAACAATGTTCTCCTAAGGATGGATAATAACATGTTAACCGAACCCAACCTTAAGGATTGGCTAAGAAATCTCAGAATCGTTCTAGATTTCGAAAGGATAGCTAATGTCCTAGAAGCACCTCTTCCACTTGATATTGGACTTGATGCTCCACAAGCCGTGCTTGATGCTTTTGAAAAATGGAGAGAGGACAGTAAGAGGGCTGGAAACTACATGCTAGCCTCAATGAATAGAGAACTTCAAACTAAGCACGAAAAAGTTTCGAATGCTTATGATATCCTCACAGCTTCACAAGAGTTGTACAACAAAAATCCATGAGTGGTTGAGTATGAGTTAAATGCATCCCTATTTAGCATGAAGCTAAAGGAAGGGGTACCTGTAGATGATCATACAATTAAGATGATCAATGGATTAGGTTGGTTGGATGGATATAGGGTGGTCATGCTAGACCGCCTCAAAGTGAATTTGATTCTACAATTCCTTCAAGTTATGAACCATTTATAACTACCTACAATCTCAATAGGATTGAGCGAAACCTCTTTGAATTGCTAAATGAGCTTCAAGAATTTCACAGGCAGAATGTGAAAGGGAAAAGACATGAGGATGTCTTTGCCGCTCCACCAACAGGGCCAATAAAAGGCCCAAAAAGCAACAGAAGAAATGTCCAAAAGTTGGACCCAATAATAAGAGCTTCAAGAAGCCAGCAGCAAAGGTAGAGAAGACCAATGCAAAAGGAAAATGTTTTCACTGTGGAGAAGATGGACACTGGAAGAGGAATTGTCCTCAATACCTGAACAGTCTAAGGAAAGGCAAAGGAAAATCAGGTACGAACCAATGTCTTATGATTGAATATGAATTAAGTGTTAATTCAGACAATCATTCTTGGATATTAGATTCAGTAGCAACATCTCATGTTTGTATGTCTTTGTAGGTACTTCAGAATAGTTCCAAGGTGACAAAGGGCAAGATCATTTTGAGGATGGCAAATGGGGCATGAGTTGCAATCGAGGCCATGGGGACTTGCCCAATAAGACTACCTTTAGAACATGTTTTGAATTTATTTAAAGTATTGTACTTTGAAAAAGCCATTAGAAACATCATTTCTATTTCTGCTTTGTGTAAAACAGGTTGCCATGTACTGTTTAATGGAAATGAATGTTCAATACATTTTGGAAATGTTTTAGTTGGTAAAGTTGTGAATACAAATGGTTTGTATGTCTTGGAACAAAATGATTATGCTTCAATTAATATCATTTCCAATAAAAGAACTCAATTTGAATTTAATCCTAAAATTCTGTGGCATCATAGATTGGGTCATGTAGGAGAGAGAAGATTAGTATAGCTTGGAGAATGTGGGATCATAAACTCATTGGGTTCTGAACCCTATCCAACCTATGAATCGTGTCTCCAAGGAAAGATGACCAAGTCTCATTTAAGAATAAATGAGAGCGAGCTAAAGAACTATTAGGACTTATACATACAGATGTGTGTGGACCATTAAGTACTTTAACTAGTGGAGGATTTGAATACTTCATTACCTTTACAGATGATATGTCATGATATAGGTATTTGTATTTAATGAAATACAAATATGAATCCTTTGAAAAATTTAGAGAATTCAAGAATGAAGTAGAAAATCAATCTGGAAAGAGTATTAAAATACTACAATCAGATTGTGAGGGTGAATACTTGAGTACAGAGTTTCATGAGTTCTTAAAAAAAAATTGGATCATCTCACAATTAAGTCCTCTTTATACACCCCAGCTTAATGGAGTGTCTAAAAGGAGAAATCGTACCCTATTGGATATGGTATGATCAACGGTAAGTTTTACAGACTTGTCAATGTCTTTATGGGGATATGCTCTCCAAACCGTTGTGCACATCCTTAATAGGGTCCCGTCTAAAACTGTCAAGAAAACATCATATGAGATATGGTATGGAAAACGTCCAAGTCTGAATTACATGAAGATTTGGGGTTGTCCAGCTTATGTTAACTTAGTTAAATCTGATAAACTGGATGTTAAATTCGAGAAGGGTCGATTCATTGGATATCCTAAAGATAGTTTAGGATATTATACTTCCCAAGTGATCAAAGAGTTGATTAGTAGAAATGCGTGCTTCCTTGAGAATGAGTTCTTAGAGGAGGACGGTGTTGGAAGAAATATTAAACTCAAGGAAGAGTTCAAAGAGCCAAGAACCGAGATTATTGAAGTGAAACGTCCACTCAATGAATCTCAATATCCGATACTATGGTTCTAGTACAAAAGTCTTCTAGAATATCTAAACCTTTGGAAAGATATAGGTTCCTACATGAGCAAGATTTTGAATCTTACTCAATGGGAGTAGATGATCATGGTGATGATCCTAGAATCTACGAAGAAGCAATATTGGATAGAGATTTAGGAAAATGGCTGGAAGCAATGAATTCTAAGATATAATCAATGCATGCCAATCAAGTACAGTCACTTGTGGATCCACCAGAGGGAATAGTTCCTATAGGTTGGAAATGGGTCTACAAGAGAAAAGTTGGCAAGGATGGGGAGCTAGAGACCTTCAAAGCTCGACTGGTAGCAAAAGGTTATACTCAGAAACAAGGATTAGATTATAAGGAAACCTTCTCGCCTGTAGCTATGGTTAAATCCATCTGTATAATGCTAGCCATCGCAACATACCATGATTATGAAATTTGGCAGATGGATGTCAGAACATCTTTCCTTAATGGGTTTATTAAGGAAAACATATATATGGAACAACCAATAGGTTTTGTATCCTCTGTTGAAAAGCATAAGGTATACAAGTTGCATTGATCCATTTATGGATTGAAGTAAGCTTTAATAAGCTGGAACATTTGATTTGATGACATAATCAAATCGTTTGGTTTTGTCAAGAATCCGGATGAGCCTTGTGTATTGAAATGGGTTAGAGGTCATGCTATCACGTTTCTCATATTATATGTAGATGACATATTTTTTATGGGAAATGATGTAGGCATGATGACAGAGGTTAAACTATGGTTATCCAGAACCTTCTCAATGAAAGACTTAGGAGAAGTGGCCTATGTCCTTGGCATTCATGTCTATAGGGATAGAATGAAAAGGGTAATTAGATTATCCCAGAAATTGTACATAGAGAAAATGCTGAAAAGATTCAGCATGGAGAACTCTAAGAGAGATCTTTTGTCCCTCACTCACGATCTTCATCTTTCTAAAGAGATGGGTCCAAAGACTGATGAAGAGCGACAACAAATGCGTAATGTGCCTTATGCGTCTGTCGTAGGTAGCTTAATGTACGTACAAGACCTGATATAGCTTATGCTGTAAGTGTTACGAGCAGATATTAGTCAAATCCAAGGGAGAAACATTGGTCTGTTGTAAAATCGATCATTAACTTAAGAAGAACCATTGATCTAATTCTAAGTTATGGATGTTCAAAATTAAACATTCAAGGATACTCAGATTTTGATTTCCAGTTAGATATTGACGATAGAAAGTCTACGTGAGGGTACATTTTTATATGTAATGGAGGTGCTACTAGTTGGAAATTTTTCAAATAGAAAACTACAGTAGACTCCACTACATAAGTTGAATACATTGCTGCTTTAGACGCAGGAAATGAGGTTGTTTGGATGCAAAAGTTTGTAATTGCACTAGGTGTGGTTTCGAACATGGCTTACCCGATAATCATATTTTATGACAATACTGGAGCTATTGCATAGGCAAACGAACCAAGGGCACACCAAAAATCCAAACACATTCTACGTGAGTATCACATATTGATAGAATTCGTTGGAGTTGTAGAGATTATAATTCTGAAGACACCTTCAGCAGAAAATGTAGCTGATCCACTGACTAAGGCGATGACATGGAAGCAATTGGACCATTATCTTGAGAAGACGGGTGTGAGATATAACAACGAATAGCTTTAGTGCAAGTGGGAGTTTGTTAGTGTATGCTAATGTATGCCTTAGAAAAAATTCGGGTTGTCGGTTTTAGAGCATTTTGTCTTGTATCAATATATCATAAATAATAGAAGAAAGAGTTCTTCAATTCATATATATAAATTGCTTCTTATATACAATCATGCAGTTAAAATAAAGTATGTATATGAATTGTCCAAATGATTCATTTAATCGGTAAATGAATTTATCAAAAGGTTCCTACGGAAGCATTATTATTTGGGCAACTATATTTCATAGTAGCCATACTTGATGCCTTCAAAAGATATCATGAGTTGATATAAGTACGGATGACAATGACGGTCATGTCACTAGGGCATTAGTATGGATTAGCAGTTGATGAACTGTTTTTTGAACATGACCGAATACGAAAAATCATTTGGAAAAATATGTAGTTAATGATTTATCATTTGGTTATATCAGTGCACGATGTTGTCCTTTAACTTGAGACATTGTGGTTAGATTTGATATGGATGTGTATGGTTCATATGGTACTGTATAAGTACGAGACTAGTCATGTTTCGTACGATAAAACCTATTTGGTCATGCGTTGTTCATATGCGGAAACGAACGATGGTCAAGACGGGATTCATTTACTCGAAAATATAGGATAAGGGGTACCGCTGACTCCACCTAGATCTGGGTTCCTGGACGAACATTGATAAATGTTAGAAACCAAAATCTCTGGCCAGAGTGTATTATTAGTCACACGAAAGTAAGTTCGTGATGACAAGTTTCGGACATATTGATCAACGATTTGGTAGAAAATCAAGTTTATGATTTTGATGTTCCATGAATCCGTACTCGATCATGATATATCAATAGAAGGACTTCACCTGCATGGTGCATATGATCTAAAAAAGGGTTCAATGAAGTATTTCTTCATATGGTTTAGGGACTATGGCATATTGTTTACCATAGTCGTTGGGCCTCCAGACAGGTTTTCAGATTCATCCAGAACCGGTTCACGGCTAATCCATGATGAACCTACATGGTCACACCAATAGCCTGAGAAGTTAGAGAAGGATAAGAGAGAGAAATGATTATCTGAAGAGGACTAGCATCTTCTGAGGGTAATGACAGGATTTCTATGGTAATTGTTACATAGAATATTATTTGTGACATTTTAAAAGTTAAAATGGTCAAGCAATAATTAATTGTATTTAATTATTATGTCTTAAAGCATTAAGATAAATGAGATGAACTAAAATAACCTTTTAATAGTTAAAGGGTAAAAAGGTAAACTTATGGGTTGTTAATGTAAACTAATGTAGTTTACATGGGCCCTTAAATAATATTGATTATTCAAAGGCCAAATTAATAAATGCTTGGGCTCTTTTTAGAATAAGATTTTATTAGGACATGCAAGTGAAAAAGAAGTAATTACAAAATGACCCATGTTTATATAAATGCAAATGGTTGCATTTTAGGTCAAGTTGTTCATTGTTCACTCAAAAGAAAAACACAAGCTCTCTCTCTAAGATTCGGCCACCCTTTCTTTCTTTCAAGGTGGTGTTAAAGTGTGGATGGTTCATAGCTTTGAATCTTGGCTTCATCAAACCTAAGCTTTAAGGAGAAGGTATAATGTTAATTTGTACTTTATTTAAAGTTTTTGATTCCCTTAATCCATATCTTAGCTTGCATGTCTTGTTTACATGTTTTCCATCATTTTTTCCACCACTTTTTCATGGTTCTTTTCAAGAACACCATCAATCAAAGAAGCAAAGGCAGAGAACCATCTTTCTCTCCCCGAAAGCCAACCTCGAAAGGGTTTTGCAACATCATCTCTGGTGGCTCAAAAGTCAGTGGGGTAAGCTACTTTTCATCCAAACGAAATGCCCGAGCTAGCTATCACCCTGAAACCCGCTCTTTCCATTCACCCTCACAAACACCAACTGAATAGATCACCCAGTTCAAAGATGATGAACCAATCACCCTAACCGCTCCATACCATGATGCCCATGTTATCTCCCTACAGATTATAAATATTCGTTGATGGAGATTCCTTAGCCAACATCATTTTCTTGGAAGCCATGAAAACAATGAGGTTAGATGAGTCAAACATAAACAAGTGCTCAACCATCTTAGTCAGTTTCAGTTCTGAACAGAAGTACACCATTGGAGAGATTACCATTCTTGTTTATGCCAATGGGATAAACCGCCAAACCATCTTTCTTGTCTTAGACTACCTTTGACCTTACAATGTCATCCTAGGCTGCCCTTGGATCCATGACATGCAAGTTGTCCTATCTACCTTCCACTAAACCATCAGGTTTGTTACAAAGTAGAGAGTGAGAGAAATAAAGGGCAATCTAAAGGCTTCAAAGGATTGCTACAAAAACGCCTTCAAGGGTAAGTCCCATGCATTGTAGCAATTACAATCCCATTCGACTTTTCCAGTTGAACCAAACCTGTAATCCATGGAAGAATTGGATGAGGTATAGATTCATCTTGATAGGAAAACCCAAGTCGGCTCTAACTAAGGCCCGAGGTAAGAGAACGACTCATCGAGTTCCTTAAGCAGAACCATGACTGCTTTGCGTGGTCCTACTCAAACATGACAAGGATCAATCGTGATGCCATCATTCATCACCTTCAAGTAGACCTTGACCATCTCCCAGTCAAACAAAAAAGAAGGAAATTTGCTTCAGAATGCAACTGAATCATTAATGAGGAGGTTGATAAGCTACTAAGTAATGGGTTGGTCCGAGAGGTGTATTACCCCGACTAGCTAGCCAATGTGGTTGTCAACATGCTAGTTGATGCCATAAGGACTCATAGCTTTCACAGATCTTAACAAAGCATACCCTAAGGATCTATTCCCACTCCCTTACATCGACATACTAGTTGATGCCATAATTGGTCATGAGTTGCTCAGCTTCATAGATGCCTTCTCAAGCTATAATCAGATTCTCATGCATCTAGACAACCATGAAAAGACCATCGTCATACTAGAGAGAGCATCAATTGCTCAAGGTGATGCTATTCAGCCTTAAAAATGCCAGGGCCATTTATCAGCGGCTCGTTAACATAATGTTCGCAGAACACCTAGAGGACACAATAGAAGTGTACGTCAACAACATGCTCATCAAATCCCTCATAGCTAAGCAACACCTTGATCACCTCAATCAAGCCTTCATTGTCCTCGAAAAGTATAACATAAAGCTCAATCTAGCCAAGTGTTCATTTGGTGTTTCCTTTAGTAAGTTCCTCAGGTATATGGTGACTGGGCGAGGGATAGAAGCCAACCCTGATCAAATTAGAGTAATCCTAAACAAATCCTCACTCATATGCATCAAAGACATCCAATGCCTTGCTGGATGAGTGGTTACGTTGAGTCGGTTCATCTATAGGTCCGCTGACAAGTGCCATCACTTCTTCATCGCCCTAAGAAAATCTAAGCAGTTTGAATGGACTCCAGCCTGCGAAGAAGCCCTACAACAATTGAAAAGGTACTTGACATCCTCTCCACTCCTTTCCAAGCCTTCAACTGGGGAGAAGCTTTACACCTACTTAGTTGTCTTAGAAACAACCATCTCAACTATCCTAGTCTAGGAAGATAATGGGAAACAACAACCGGTCTACCATGTGAGTAAATCTCTCCTTGATGTTGAGACCCTGTATAGCCAATAGGAAAAGTTAGCACTCGCCCTCATCTATACTTCTAGGAAGCTTCGTCCATACTTCCAGTGTCACTCCATAGTCATCCTTACCACTTTCCTGCCAAAGAAAATCCTTCATAAACCAGAGCTCTTGGGTCGGCTCACCTAATGGACAGTTAAGTTAAGTGAGTTTGACGTCTCCTTCCAACCACGCACCGCCATCAAGTCACAAGTGTTAGCTAACTTCATAGCCCACTTCACGCTTAGCATTTCCATTCAGGCGGAGAGATAGTTACATGCATGACAAGCATCACACCTTTAAAGTAGACTCTCTTAATAGATAGGTTGAGTAATGTGAATGGAAGTGGGTTGGGTATAATGCTAATCACACCAAAAAAGGACATCACCCAACGAGCCATTCGGTGCTAGATCAAGTGCACGAACACTGAAACCGAGTATGATGTTCTAATAGCCAGTCTCTCACTTACCAAAAACATAGGGGTAACAAAGTTGGAAGTCAATTCTAACTCCAAGCTCGTAGTTAATCCGCTGCAAGGAACCTACCAAGCTCGAGACTCCAAGATGACATCCTGCCTCAACTTGGTCAAAGAGCCCCAATCAGCATTTGAAGAGTTCACTATCACTTAGATCCCAAGGATTGAGAATACACATGTAGACGCCTCAGCTAATCTTGGCTCGGCTCTTTAAGGATCATCATCAACATCCATCCCTCTCTTGTTTCTCCAATGGCCAGCCGACTAGAAAGAAATCCCCTTGAAAACTCAGTTACCCCTCAAGACCCTTCTAAATAATGGACTTCGACTTAGCCAACTCACGGATGACACCTATCCTCCAATACTTAGAAACTAATGAACTAAACTAATGAACTCCCTTTTCATAAGAATGAAGCACATCGACTCAAAGCTAAGGCAGTCAGATTCACCATCCACGAGATTAACTCTTCAAGAAAGCTTTTTTCGGCCCTTATCTTAAGTGCATCACTCCAAAAGAAGCTAAATATGTACTCGTCAAACTCCATGAATGCGAGTGTGGGAATCTTGTTGGGGGACGCAACGTTGCCCATTGAGTGATCATAGCTGGTTACTACTGGCCCACTACATGATCCGAGTCAACCTCCTATGTTAAGAAATGTGACAATTGTCAAAGGTTCGCTTAAGTATCACACCTTCCCCCTGAGTGACTTAGCTCCATCCCCACACCTTGGCTATTCATGAAGTGGGGGATGGACATAGTTAGAAAACTTCCAACTGCACTTGGTCAGCAAGTCTACTTGCTCATAGTCACTAATTACTTCACCAAGTGGATTGAGGCTGAAATATTCACCCAACTCAGAGACCGAGAAGTAAAGGGCTTCATCTGGAAGAATGTGATTTGTCGGTTCGGTATAATAGTCATTGAAAATGGGTCTCAATTCACCAGCTCTAGATTTAGAGTCTTCTATGAGATGTGGGGGATCAAGCTCAACTTCTCAACTCCACACTACCCACAAGTAAACGGCTAGGCCAAGTCATCCAATAAGATGAAGAAGCACCTCCAAATGGCTAAGGGTGCATGGGCGGATGAACTTCTAAAAGTCCTTTGGTCCTTCTGAACCACAACTTGATCATCTACCGGAGAAACTCCTTTCTCCTTAGCTTACAATTCGAAGGCAGTCATTCCAACCGAGGCGTCAGTCCCATCAGAATTACTCCAATGGATGGATGAAGAGTCCAATAGCCTAAACCTTTGCCATAATCTTGACACCGTCGAGAAACTCTGAGAGCAAGCCTACATCTAAAATGCCATCTAGCAGTAGCGGGTTGCTTGGCATTATAACCATAATGCCTGAGTGAGAACATTCAATAAAGGTGATTGGGTACTCCGCAAGGTCTTTCAAATCACTAAGGAGATCAACGCTGGCAAACTCAACCCTACTTGAGAGGAACCTTACAAGATCACCAAAGCAGTAGGGAAAGACGCTTACAAGTTACAGTCAGCAAAAGGCAAAGACATCAATAATAGTTGGAATGCCATCCATCTCAAGCGTTATCACTTCGATAGGATTTGATTCAATTCATTCTTTAATAAAGTTTAAAGGGGATAAGTGGGCCTATTCACCCCCCACAGCTTCAGTCGGCTCATCCTGACTCTGCCTAAGGGCACTTATGTTAATCTCCATTTAATAAAAGTATTATTCAGTAAATATTCAAAGTGTTCTGTCTCATTCACCTTCAGTCGACTCAGCTCGACTTTGCTTCAGTGCGCTATGATCAACACATTACAATCACTTTCAGTCGGCTCATACCGACTCGGCCACTAGGCCTTGTGTTTTGAATTGAAATCAAACCCTTCTCACCTTTAGTTGATCTATATTGATTCAGCCATAAGGCCACACCTTTCAATGAGATATACATTCAGACGGTATAGTCCAACTCAGCATAAAGCCACCCCGCTGGCTTGGCTCAACTCTTGAACCTCCACTTGTTGAAGGATCATCTCCAGAACTACCTGGCTCGCCATTAGACTTTTCCCCACTTGCCCTAACTTCACTCGGCTTGGTGGCAGCCATAGTCACACCTTTTGGTATCCCTACTAGGGACACCATCGTCTTCTATCATCACCACCATGGTCGGGCATTCTTATACTCGTCACCACTCTCCATCCCTATATGACTCTGCTCACCCAAACTGATGTTTGAAATTTATGTGAATTCTCCAAACCCAATGTGATCACAAAGATTCGCCTCACTCGGCTCGGTCTAACTGACCAAATGACAACTTCAAACATCCACCGAGGTTGAACCTACTCCACTCGATTGAGAAAGCTTCACTCAACTTGTTCTACACTCATTATTGCCAAAGGTGACTCTCAAAGACTTGTTTCACACTCGATTCAAATTCTCACTTGACCCAAGCAAATCTACGTCAATTGACTTGGTCAAGCACACTGAGACGAGTCGAATGGGAAATTGGTGTAACTTAAACCTACCTTCTTTCTTCGAAATTGTTAGAGTAGGTGCCCTAGAGCCAATCAGTTATTGTAGAATTGACTTTTTGTAATAATGTTTATTAATAAATAATAAGGCAATTTCTACTATATCGTGTAAATCATAATTGTAAGTATTGATATATGTCCTTAGGATGGTAGAACTGTGACGAGTGTATCAAGTGTTTCAAATCTTGATAATAAAAACCTTATGATCACATATGGTGGCAATTCTAGAAATGTCCGTAGCCCTAGTATTAATCTAACCAAGGACACAGATAATACAGTAAGACTATCATAGTGTTGAACGACCCTGTCAAAAGACAATGATTGGTCTCACTTGTCAAGGTTTTTTGCCAACAATCTGGTGCGACACTTGGGTGTTTGCTGTAGGAAGGTTCACTGGATAGACCCCCCAGAGGATTCCATATGGATGGTAACCTTAGTATCTATAGAATAAATCCTCTAATGAATGGTGGGGCATATGATCCTTAGACTTGAGATCATTGGAACGCCTTGTGCATCGATTGGTGCAGTTTGACACTAGCCTAACATAGTTCTATTCAGGGCTATTAATACGATAGTGATTGGCTACATCGATGAGTGTATCAAGACTATGGTGGATCGCCAAATGGCTAAAACCCTAAATGTTAATATATATATTTTTAAATATGTTAATTGATTTTAATAACAATAATAATTGATTAAATTTAAAATACCATTAATGTTTGTTCGCAAGGGTGGATTAGGGTTGGAGCCCATGGCTATGCCCATGTGGAATAAGGTTTTTAATTATTGCACTATATAAGTGCAACTTAAATTTAAAAAGATATAACCTTATTCGGAAAAAAAAATAAAACCCTACCCACCCTCTTCTCTCCCTCTCACGTTTTTGACATTGGTGGAGAGAAAATCCTTTTTCTCTTCTTGGATTCTTGAAGCCATCAAGTGGATCTAGCAGATCCCTTTTGGTTCTATGGATTATCTTCGTGTGGACGACGTAAGTGCGATTCTACTTTGAATTAGGAGCAAGATCAAATCAGAGATATTGAAGGAGCCTCCAAACATTGGTAACGTATTCTGAATCCTTGTATGGATTTGGTTTTTACATAGATTTGTTCATTAACATGCAAAACATTATAATCATTGCTCAGATTTTGGGTTTAGAGTAATGACAAATGTTGGAGTAGGTTCCCTAGAGCCAATCAATTATTGTGGAATTGACTCTTTATAATAATTTTTATTAATCAATAAAAGACATTTTCTACTATATCATGTAAATCATAATTGTATGTATTGATATATGTCCTTAGGATGGTGAAACTGTGAGGAGAGTATCAAGTATTTCAAATCTTGATAGTGAAAACCCTATGATCACATATAGTGGCCATTCTAGAAATGTTTGTACCCCAGTATTATTCTGACCAAAGGCAAAGATAATACGGTAAGGCTATCATAGTGTTGAACAACCCTGTCGAAAGGTAGTGACTGATCTCACTTGTCAAGGTTGTTTGCTGACAACCTAGTGTGACACATGGGTGCTTGCTGTAGGCAAGTTCTCTGGACTAACCCACCAGAGGATTCCATATAGATGATAACCCAGTGTCTACGAAACAAATCCACTAACGAATGGTGGTGCATGCGATCCTTAGACTTGAGATCATCGGAGCACCTTGTGCACTGATTGGTATAGTTTGACACTAGCCTAACATAGTTCTATTTAGAACTATTAATACAGTAGTGATTGGCTGCATCAAGGAGTGTATCAAGACTATGGTGGATCGATAGTCGATGCAACTTATAACTTCTTGGAGTGTTGAACATTTTGTGATAATAATTTTCAAACAACTTTTGAGATTTGTGCAATTTCTAGGCAATTCGCATGTGGAGTTTGAGTCTTGTTTGTGTTCGTTCATTTTTCAGTTTTGTTGTGTGTTTCGTGTTTTGTTTGTTTGTTGTTTTTGTTTCTGTGAGTTTGTACCTTATGCTCGAGGACGAGCATATCTTTAGTTTGGTGGTATTTGATAATCCGTGGATTATACTATTTATTTAGACTTTTTAGTCGGATTTTAGATACCTTCTAGTTCATTTTGACCTGAATTGTTGCTTAATTTGTTACATTTCATGTTTCAGGTTAAAATAGACATTTTGAGCAAATAAAGACAGAATTGGAAATTCTAGAGTCAAAAGTAAGCGGATCTTAGAAGTTGGGAGAGTTCTGAAGCAGAATAAAGCACTATGACGCTTGTTACTAAGGGAGAGCACCGAAGATCGAAAAATCAAGCAAAGGGGCAATTCTGTAATTTTTAGAATTCTTCAGGAAGCTTTGCCGTGGCGAAGAACAATCTTCGCCGCGGCGAAATGGACCAGACACGAAGTCTGCATTTTTTCAGTTTTGTAAAACGCACAGTTTTATCTTTTAGCATTTTTCTTAGGATTTTGGGAGAAGTATAAAAGAAAAATTAGTCTTTTTGCAAGGGCGTTCATGGAGTAGGGTTAGAGCATTTTACATTTTTCTTAGATTCAATTTGAGCAAATTTAGATCAAAAGAGAGTGAAGATTCGAGATTTAATCGGAGGATTCGTCATTTGGGGAGATTCCTTGTCTTTTCTTTTCTTTTCATTATGTTGAACTTTGTTATTTTCGTTTATTTTAATTTTTTTATTGATTTAGCCATGAACTATCCTATTTTGGGTTAGGGTTTTGATTTAGTTCGGATTCTAATGGGTTAGAGAGTTGATGATTATTAATTTCATATGATTTTGCTTTGATTGTGTGATTATTCTGTTTTTATTGTTTGTATGTGATGAACATGATGAGATTGAGAGATAATTCATGTTAAACTTCTTGGGTAATCACCACTGTATTATTGGATGTTAGAGATAGATTCAAGAACCGATGAAATCAATTTAGGATTCTTGTGCTTAATGAGCTTAGATTTATTAACTTTCATTTTGTTGGGTGCGGAAGGTTAATAGGAAAGAGTAGGAAAACATAGCCTGAGAAGGTATGTTGGACACCTTAGAGAGTTCGATTTACAATCAATGTATGCGAATATGAATTTAGTTTAATTCTTTGGGTTTAACCCATAGAGTCCGAATGAAGTCAAAACCCTACCCGTTTGTTTGAATTGATTTTATCCCGTTTAAATCTTGCTTTCATAGTTTAATTTTAATTTAGTAAATTTTGTTTTAGTTATAGTTTAAATTGTTCCCTTAAATCCAAAAGAATTCGATTGCTTTAACTTGAAAATGGTAGAAAACTTAGTGCTTAGCGACCAATCCTCGTGGGAACGATACTCACTCATCACTCTATTACTTGTGCGACTAGTATACTTGCTACATATTGCATGTTGTAGGAAACAACGCATCAAGTTTTTGGCGCTGTTGCCTGGGAATTGAGTTTTAAGTTAACATTGAGTTTTTCTATAGTTAGCTAGATTGAAGTTTTAATTTTTGTTTTAAATTTTCAGTTGGTTTGTGATCTCATTTTCTTTTTTTTATTCTGTGTAGTTTATGCGAAGAGCGAGACGTCAGCCAGTGGTTCCTGTTGATCTTGAGATTGAGAGAACTGCTAGACGACCTAACAGAGAGAGAAGAGAAAGAGAGGATTTAGTGGTTGAAACAGAAGAAATAGTTGTTGAAATGGCAGAACCAGAAAACAGGACACTAAGGGAATTCTCAGTTCCCACGGTTAATGGGTCGAGTATTACTAGGCCTACGGTCCAAGCCAACAACTTTGAGATTAAGCCGGCAATCATTCAGATGATCCAACAGTCGGTAAGGTTTAATGGTGATTTGAAGGAAGATCCGAATCAGCATATTGCGAACTTCTTGGAAATTTGTGACACTTTGAAGTCTAACGGAGTGTCAGATGATGCCATTAGGTTGTAGTTATTCCCATTTTCATTAGGGGATAAAACAAAAGGGTGGTTAATGGCACTACCACCAGGGACTATCACAACTTGGAATGATCTAGCACAAAAGTTCCTGACCAAGTTTTTCCCTTCAGCTAAATCAGCAAAACTGAGAAATGATATCACATCATTTCTGCAAGATGAATCTGAGTCGTTGTATGAGGCTTGGGAGAGGTACAAGGAATTGATGAGGAAATGTCCACACCATGGGTTGCCAGTTTGGCTTCAAGTCCAAACTTTCTACAATGGACTGATGGGTAACATGCAAACCATGGTGGATGCAGCATCGGGAGGAGCTTTACAGAATAAGACACCAGAGGAGGCTTATGAGTTGCTTGAAGTTTTGGCAAGCAACAACTATCAAAGACCAAATGAGAGAGCAATACCAAGAAAATCTACGGGTCTTCATGAAGTTGATGCCTTCACAGCCATCTCAGCCCAACTCACGGCACTTCAAAAACAATTGGAAAGTATGCAGGTAAACTCTATTCAAGCACCTCAACTAACTTGTGATTTTTGTGCAGGAAACCATGTGAGCAACGAGTGTCAAGTGGGGAACACATTTGCTTCATCATCTTCATCAGCGGAGCAAGTGAACTACTTGGCAGGAAATCAGAGGCAACCAAACAACCCGTACTCCAACACATACAATCTAAGGTGGAGAAATCATCCAAATCTGGCTTGGGGCAATCAGAACCATCAAAATAATCAATGGAACCAAAGGACTTTGCCGAATAACCAACCAGGGGTGAATAATCAATCGGGAGATCCAAGAGTGACAAAGTTGGAGGACATGTTTGGGAAATTTATGTAGGAGACCACGGGATTTATGAATAAGACGAGGACGAATTTCAGAAATCAAGGGGCGTCCATTCAGAATCTTGAGGTACAGATGGGCCAATTGGCCGAGAAGCTAAATGAGAGACCGCAAGGTTCCTTACCAAGCAATACAGTGACTAACCCACGTGAGCAAGCAAATGCCATAATTTTAAGGAGTGGGACAGTTTTGGAAGAGGTTGACCAAGCTGGAAAGAAAGAATCTGAAAAGGAAGAATCTGAAGAGGAAGTTGATAAAGAGATTGTAGTTGATGAGAAACCAAGCGGTTTGGAGGAAGAGAACAAGAAGAAGGATGAAAGGCAAAAGAAGAAGGAGAAATTGCCATTCCCCGAGATACCACCAGAGTTGGCACACCACACTCCACCCGTGCCTTTTTCTCAGAGACTGAAGAAAAAAAATCAGGATAAGCAGTTTTTAAAATTTATCGAAATTTTTAAAAAATTGCATATTAACATTCCTTTTGCAGATGCATTGCAACAGATGCTGAGCTACGCGAAGTTCCTTAAGGAAATCCTATCAAACAAAAGGAACTTAGAAGATGAGGAAACTGTGATGCTTATGGAGGAGTGCAGTGCCATTCTCCAGAAGAAGCTACCCCCAAAGCTCAAAGATCCAGGGAGTTTTACTATTCCTTGCATCATAGGAGATATTATGTTTGATCGTGTTATATGTGATTTAGGCGCTAGTATTAATTTAATGACCTTTTCTGTTTTCAGGAGATTGGGAATTGGTGAAGTGAACCCAACGACCATGTTGTTGTAACTAGCGGATAGGTCTATAAAACATCCGAGGGGGATAGTGGAGGATGTGTTGGTGAAGGTGGATAAGATAATTTTTCTAGCTGATTTTGTGGTTCTAGATATGGAAGAGGATAAGGAAATTCCTCTTATTTTGGGCCGACCATTCTTGGCCACGGGAAGAGCACTGATAGATGTGCAAGAAGGAAAGCTACTGTTGAGAGTTCAAGATGAAACAGTAACTTTCAATGTCTTTGAGGCGATAAAGTTTCCATCTGAATCGGATTCGTGTTTTAGTGTTGATGTGGTGGATAAATTGGTTGTGGAATCTATTGAAGAAAACACCCCACAATTACCTCTAGAAGCATGTATAGCCAAATAAAAAACAGTAGAGGTAGATGAGTCGGCAAGTAATGAATGTACTAGGATGTTAGAAGCACTTCAACCGATTGATGAGAGTCAAGATGTAGAATTTGAGGAGTTTGATTTTGAAAAAGAGAAGGAGAAGGAAAAAAATGAAGAACCTCCAAAGCTTGAGTTGAAACTGTTACCTTCCTACCTCAAATATGTATATCTTGGGAACTCAGAAACCTTCCCGCTGATCATTAGTTCAGGTTTGAGTAAATTGGAGGAAGATCGGTTGATTAGGGTGTTGAGGGAACATAGACTAGCAATTGGATGGACTATTTCGAACATTAGAGGTATCTCACCATCATTTTGCATGCATAAGATACTTATGGAGGATGATATTAAGCCTAGGGTGCAACCACAACGGAGATTGAACCCTTCGATGAAGGAAGTGGTGAGAAAGGAGGTGGTGAAACTCCTAGATGCGGGGATCATTTATCCTATTTCCTACAGTCCATGGGTGAGCCCGGTACAAGTGGTTCCGAAGAAGGGAGATATCACGGTAGTAAGGAATGAGAGTAACAAATTGATACCAACTAGGACGGTGATGGGCTGGAGAGTGTGCATTGATTACCAGAAATTGAATGAGGCGATAAAGAAGGATCATTTTCCACTACCTTTCATTGATCAGATGTTGGAGAGGTTGGCAGGACATGCCTATTACTGTTTTCTGGATGGGTATTCAGGATACAACCAGATTGCCATCGCTCCTAAGGATCAAGAGAAGATGACCTTCACTTGCCCCTATGGCACCTTTGCTTACCGAAGGATGCCTTTTGGGTTATGCAATGCACCAGCAACATTTCAGAGATGCATGATGTCGATCTTTGGAGACATGGTGAAACGGTTTATAGAAGTCTTCATGGATGACTTCTCAATTTTTGGTTCATCTTTTGATAGTTATTTAACTAATCTTTCTCTTGTTTTACAGCGATGTAAGGAGACGAACTTGGTGCTGAATTAGGAGAAGTGTCATTTCATGGTCAATGAGGGAATAGTGCTCGGTCATAGGATCTCAAAGGAAGGAATAAAAGTAGATCGAGCAAAGACAAAAGTGATTGAGAAGTTGCCACCACCATTAAATGTCAAAGCAGTCCGAAGTTTCTTGGGGCATGCGGGGTTTTACAGATGCTTCATCAAAGACTTTTCTAAGATTTCTAAACCTTTTTGCAATTTGTTGAATAAAGATGTTGTTTTTGACTTTAATGATGAATGCATGCATACCTTTCTAACTCTGAAAAAATTATTAGTATCTACACCTATTATTGCAGTTCCCGATTGGGGACTGCCATTTGAATTAATGTGTGATGCTAGTGATTTTGATTTAGGAGTAGTTTTAAGACAGAGGAAAAACAAAGTGTTGCATGTAATTCAGTATGCTAGCAAAACACTCATTGATGCACAATTGAATTACACCACCACTGAAAAAGAATTGTTGGTTATGGTGTTTGCTTTTAACAAGTTTCGTTCATATTTTTTAGGTGCAAAGGTAATCATCTACACGGACCATTCAACACTCAAGCACCTATTGGCAAAGCAAGAAGCAAAACCTCGGCTGATTAGATAGATACTAGTGCAAGAGTTAGAGTTAGAGATGCGAGACAAGAAAGGGTTAGAAAACGTTGTGGCGGATCACTTGTCGAGAATTGAGAGACCAATTCAGAGAGATGTGGAGGAAATCCCAATTGGAGAAACATTTCCGGATGAGAAGTTGATGAGGGTAGATGAAGCACCATGGTATGCAGATTTTGCAAATTATTTGTCATCAAGGGTGCTCCTAAGTGGTATGACGTACCAACAAAAAAGAAAATTCTTCTCAGATTTGAAGTACTACTTTTGGGAAGAGCCATTTCTATACAAACACTGTGCTGATCAAATGATACGGAGATGTGTCCCAGAGGAGGAGATGGAAAACATTCTACGGCATTGTCACGAGAGGGAAGTAGGTGGCCATTTTGGAGGAGCTAGGACAGTAGCCAAGGTTTTATAATCGGGGTTTTATTGGCCAACCTTCTTTAAGGATTCCTTCCGGATGATTCAGGAGTGTGACCAATGTCAACGGATGGGTAATATTTCAAAGAGAGATGAGATGCTGTTGAACAACATCCTGGTGGTTGAGCTGTTTGATGTGTGGGGGATTGATTTTATGGGTCCCTTCCAAAGTTCTTTTGGGAACACATATATATTGGTAGCGGTGGATTACGTGTCGAAGTGGGTTGAAGCAGTTGCATTGTTGACTAATGATGCTAGGGTTGTGGTTAAGTTTGTGAGAAAGAACATTTTCTTAAGGTTTGGGGTACCACGGGCAATTATTAGTGATGGAGGATCCCACTTTTGCAATAGGCAATTGGATTCACTGTTGGGTAAGTACGAAGTGACATATAGAGTTGCAAAACCCTACCATCCACAAACGAGCGAGCAAGTGGAGCTGTCTAACAGAGAACTTAAAGGATTTTTAGAAAAGACAGTTAATGCATCTAGGAAGGATTGGTCAAGGAAACTAGATGATGCGTTATGGGCCTACAGACTGCATTTAAGACTTCTATTGGTATGTCTCCATTTAGGATGGTTTATGGGAAAACGTGTCACTTGCTGGTAGAACTCGAGCATAAAGCATACTGGGCAGTCAAGCAGCTAAACATGGACTTGAAAGCTGCTGGGGAAGAAAAGATGTTGACTTTGAACGAACTCAATGAGTTCCGTCTCGAAGCATATGAGAATGCTCGGATTTACAAGAAGAAGACAAAAAGGTGGCATGACAAGCATATCCGGAAGAAGAACTTTGAAGTAGGACAGAAAGTGTTGTTGTTCAATTCTAGATTTAGGCTTTTTCCCGGAAAACTTAAGTCTAGATAGTCCGGACCGTTCACGATTACAAGAATTCACTCATCCGGAGCAATGGAAGTTACACATGAAGAAAAGGGCACCTTTACGGTTAATGGACAGAGACTGAAGCCATACATAGATGGGATGCTGTGTCGCAAATCCATCCCAATCCGGATTGACATTCCGGCTTGAAGATTGAGAGAATCGAGCTATCGACTATAAACAAGCGCTTTTTGGGAGGCAACCCAAGTGTTTTTAATATTTTGTTTTTCATTTTGTTGCGTTTGAATTTCTTATGAGTTTGAAGGACTTTTTATTTGTGTGTTTTTGGATGTTTCAAGTGAAGTTTGTAGCTAAGGAAAGGAATGAAAATGCTCTAGACTTCGCCGGGGCGAAGAAGTTTTCTTCATCGCGGCAAAGCATTTTGTAGGAAAATGAATTTTGAAAAGTCCTAGACTTCGTCGGGGCGAAGAAGTTTTCTTTGCCGCGGCAAAGCAACCGGAAAAAGTGTGCAGCTATTGTAAGTTTTCGCCGCGGTGAAGTAGGTGGGACGAAATTTTTCAAAGGTATTTTCGCCGTGGCGAAGATTTTAATTCCCCGAGGCGAGTTGCCACCGTCTGTTTTCGCCCCGACGAAGAATTTTTCTTCGCCGCGGCGAAACCTAGGTTTCAATTAGGGTTCTTGAATGAAGAACTTCGTCGTTGCAAAGCTTGTTCTTCGCCGCGGCGACGACCGTTTTTTATAAATACCCAACTTTCTTCTTTCATTCTTCACGCAACTTTTCACATCCACTAGAGAGAAAAATTTTCCAACTTCAATCCATTGCCTTCCCAGTGTTTTCCCAACCAAATTTCTTACTCCTTAACCCTCCTAAACACCAAAACAACTCATTTCAACAACAAATTTTGCGAAAATTTCACAAAATTTTTAGGTCAAGAAATTTGGGGCTTTCCAATCTAGGCTAATTCTGGCTAAATTTGTGTTGAATATTCCTTCATATTGGTAAGATCTCAAGTTCCCTAAGCTTTTTATCGCATAATTTAGAGTTTTAATTTGTAGATTTGAAAAAAATTGGTCGTGGTTGAATTGTGAAATTTATGGTGATTGTGAGTTTCAATTTTGTTTGAGGAAGGGTTGATTGTGCGTTTGGTGATATGTAGGTTGTGGGTTTTGAATATTTGAAGTGTTTGGTTGAATTTGAAAAAATTGTTGTTTGGGGGTTGAAGTGCAAATTTTTGAAGTGTTGTTTATTTTTGCAGGATTGAATTGGTTGTGTAGAACACTTAGGCTTGAATTATTAGGGTGCATTTTTTAGTTGAACTATAATTTTAGAGAAAATGCCGGTCAAAGCCAAGCATCAATATAAGGGCAAGGGAAAAGGAAAGAAAGTGGATGACCGTTTCGTGAGTGAGGAGGCCCGGAAAAGATATGAATGGGCTATCAAAGAAAGGATAAGGGCTTTGTTCCTGAGCATGGGTTGACCGCGAGTCAGGCCTTGGATTGGAGTTGAGGGAGAAAGTGGGAAGTGTTTATGACTGCTCTTGCACAACCGGCTGTAGAGCCGCTAGTGAGGGAGTTTTATGCCAATCTCCCAGATTTTGAAGGGGGTACAGCATTTGTGAGAAGGGTTGATGTGCCGTTTTCGGAAAAGTTGATCACTGAGTTTTATAAACTGCCTAGGATTTTCCAGAATGATTACGCAAGGTTTAGGACGTCAAGTTATGAGGATAATATCATTCTTCCAGTCATTGCAAAACCGGGTGCAACTTGGGTAGTGTCGAAGAAACAAAAGAAAACCCTCAAGGGAACCGATTTGACACCGATGGCTCAATTGTGGCGGTATTTTGTTAGTGCAAAGATGATGTCGGAAACGCACTATAGCACAGTAACTAAAGAGAAGGCAGTATTGCTTTATTCTATT
This sequence comes from Pistacia vera, assembly GCF_008641045.1. NCBI lineage: Eukaryota > Viridiplantae > Streptophyta > Magnoliopsida > Sapindales > Anacardiaceae > Pistacia > Pistacia vera. Next base: position 931,433 of record NW_022195380.1, on the reverse strand, counting down.
GCCATAGGAAAGAGTATTGATGTGGGAGATATTAACTGGAACAGTATTCAGCATGCCTCCAAACCAGGGCGAACAAGTTACGCTTTTCCACATCTCATTACAGCTTTGTGCATTCAAGCTGGAGTCAAGGTTAATGATGATGAGCAACGTATTCATGCTGCCCCAGTTCTAGACTCAGATTTTTATCAAAAGCATCTTGAACATCCAGTAGCTGAGCAATCAAGAGCAGGGACAAAACAGCAAAGAACCACACAAGGCCCTGCCACATCCTCTAGCTTCATAGCTACACAGAAAGAGATGATGTAGCAGATGATGGGTATGATGAAACATATGGCAAAACGTCAGGATTGGTTGGTTGAGCTGACCCAGATGATGTATGGGATGCAGAAGAGTAGCTTTAACAAGCTCAACGTTGACACTTCAGGATTCCAATGGGCCGACTAGGATTCAGATGAGTGGATGGGCTCTGAATCAGAATCAGAAGCAGAAGAAGAGGAAGAAGATGGAGGCGAAGAATGAGCACCGGAACACCTGTGTTGTTATCTTTATTTTCATTTGTTTAGTTTAATTAGTTTTTCATTTCAAACATTAAAATCAGTTCTTATTTTTGTTTTGGATTTGTGTAGTTGTTTTAGTTGTTTCATTTTCTTTTAATTTGTAGTTGTTGCAAGGACGAGATTAGGATGTAATATTTTCAATTTAGTTTGTGAATTTTTGCTAACACAATGGACACCATAGCTTCAATTGTTTTGATAGATGTTGGGTGATGAAAAAGTCAAGGACCGGGTGTGCAATGTGGAGCGACACTTCACGGATTAACCATGGAATTTTCTCGTACCTTTGTTATTTTTTATTTTCCATTCCTAATTGATGCATAATGGGACATTGGGGACAATGTCATCTTTTGTTTGGGGGTAGGAAAATTAGGAATTTTTGAACTTTTGTTATTTTTTTTTTCTTTAGTTTGAACTTTCGTTATTTTTCTTTAGTTTGATTGTTTTTGCCTATTATGAATTGTAGAAATCAATGATTATAATTGGATTGTTGCATTTTTATTGTTGAGAAATGTTAAGCATTGCTTCAAGTTTAGGTTTATTGACTGAATTTTGATTGAGGTTTGTTGAGTGGTTCAACCACCATTTTCATTTTTTCAGCATGCTTAGAAACATTTTATGTGGTTAGGTAAAGTTTGATAATGTTGGTGGACTCTAGAACCTAGTAGAGAAGTGCTTGAGGCGAAATTGTAGGATTAGACATGGTTGAGGAGATGATTTAGGCATTCTTTTGGAAGTTTGAGCCTTTCTAGTCAACCCAGGAATAAAATTGTCCCTAGTCACCTGTTTGAGCCGTATGAATAATTATTGCTTCATTTTTCTTGGCTAACCAAAAATTGTCCAATCCTTGTACCCTAAACACTCTGTCGTACCCTTAGGAGAATTCGATCCTAATGCAAACACAAAGAAAGGGAAGAATTGTATGAATTGACTAAAAGAATAGTTTGGGGGTTGTGAGAAGGGCAATCAAAATAAAAGAGGTAGTTCCCATCAATTCAATTGATTTGCTTTGATTCATTAAAAAAAAAAAAAATTCTTTTGCCAAGTTTAAGGGTATATCGGCTGGAAACCAGTAACCGCCTTAAAAACTGCCTAGCAGTACTTGGCGACCTCTAGTTTAATAACGCCACGTACACCTTAGACCCGTGTATTTATGGTATCAGAAATAAGAAAGATCCGCGTTTGAGGGTTGTAAATTAGTGGACACGTTGATTGGTGGTTGAGAAGAAGTGGAGTTTGATTTGACTTGAGTGTTTGCATGAGGAAAACCGAGTTCTCTTACTTTGTATTTCCTATCCTTTTTCTTGGAACCCACGTCCCGAGCCTAGCGTTACAAGCTTATAAAGACCTGCTGATTCTTATCTGTATCTAGTCCTCATTAGTGGAGAGTAGTTTGATATTTAGGCTTATGGAGTCTGCTACAATTTGATAAACTTTGCATTCCTGCATAAAATAATCCGGGAAGTCGGAGGGTAGATTGAAGTGGGGATTACCTACTCGGGGGACCAATTGAGAAAGGAAGTCAATGCAACTTATAACTTCTTGGAGTGTTAAACATTTTCGGATAATAATTTTTCAACAACTTTTGAGACCTGTGCAATTTCTAGGCAATTCGCATGTGGAGTTTGAGTCTTGTTTATGTTCGTTCATTTTTCAGTTTTGTTGTATGTTTCGTGTTTTGTTTGTTTGTTGTTTTTGTTTCTGTGAGTTTGTACCTTATGCTCGAAGACGAGCATATCTTTAGCTTGGGGGTATTTGATAATCCATGGATTATACTATTTATTTAGACTTTTTAGTCGGATTTTAGATACCTTCTAGTTCACTTTGACTTGAATTGTTGCTTAATTCGTTACATTTCGTGTTTCAGGTTAAAATGGACATTTTGAGCAAATAAAGACAGAATTGGAAATTCTGGACTCAGAAGTAAGCGGATCTCAGAAGTTGGGATAGTTCTGAAGCAAAATAAAGCACTATGAAGCTTGTTCCTAAGGGAGAGCACCAAAGATCGAAAAATCAAGCGAAGAAGCAAGCAAAGGGGCAATTCTGTAATTTTTAGAATTCTTCAGGAAGCTTCGTCGCGGCGAAGGTTATTCTTCGCTACGGCGAAATGAACCAGTCACGAACTGGATCTGTTTCCTTCTTCGCCGCGGCGAAGTCTGCATTTTTTCAGTTTTGTAAAACGCATAGTTTTATCTTTTAGCGTTTTTCTTAGGATTTTGGGAGAAGTATAAAAGAAAAACTTAGTCTTTTTGCAAGGGTGTTTGTGGAGTAGGGTTAAAGCATTTTACATTTTTCTTAGATTCAATTTGAGCGAATTTAGATCAAAAGAGAGTGAAGATTCGGGATTTAATTGGAGGATTCGTCATTTGGGGAGATTCCTTGTCTTTTCTTTTATTTTCATTATGTTGAACTTTGGTATTTTTGTTTATTTTAATTGTTTTATTGATTTAGCCATGAACTAACCTATTTTGGTTTAGGGTTTTGATGTAGTTCGGATTCTAATGGGTTAGAGAGTTGATGATTATTAATTTCATATGATTTTGCTTTGATTGTGTGATTATTCTGTTTTTATTGTTTGTATGTGATGAACATGATGAGATTGAGAGATAATTCATGTTAAGCTTCTTGGGTAATCACCATTGTATTATTGGATGCTAGAGATAGATTCAAGAACCGATGAAATCAATCTAGGATTCTTGTGCTTAATGAACTTAGATTTATTAACTTTCATTTTGTTGGGTGCGGAAGGTTAATAGGGAAGAGTAGGACAACATAGCCTGAGAAGGTATGTTGGACACTTTAGAGAGTTCGATTTACAATCAATGCATGAGAATATGAATTTAGTTTAATTCTCCAAGTTTAACCCATAGAGTCCGAATGAAGTCTCTTTCATGCAAGGCAACGATGAATCGCTTTATGAAGCTCGGGAGAGGTACACAGAGTTGTTAAGGAAATGTGCACATCATGGTCTACCGTTTTGGATACAAGTCCAAACATTTTACAATGAGTTGCTACCAAGTATTCAATCTATGATAGATGTGGCAACAGGTGGAGCCTTAAATAACAAGACCCTAGAAAATGCTTATGAATTGCTTGAGGTGATGGCCAACAATAACTACCAAAGACCTAATGAGAAAGCAATGCCAAAGAGAACAATGGGTCTACATGAAGTCGATGAGTTCGCCACATTATCTGCACAAATTGCATCACTTCAAAGCCAATTGGGAGGTGTGAATGTAAATTCTATTCACTCACCTTTTATAACTTGTGAATTTTGTGCAGGAAACCATGGGAGTGTGGAATGCCAAGATGGAAGCCAATTAGTCTTCTCAGNGTGGGGGGGGGGGGGGGAATGGATATTTTGCCTTTCTATATAAAGCAAAATTAGGTTTGAAAATGAATTCTCTCTTTTTTTTTTTGCTACCGTGAGTGAGTGAGTTTTTGGAGAGAAAGTTTCTCTCTTATTATTCTCTACACTCTTCCTTCCAGGTCTCTTGATTCCTTAAAGCCAAGGATTGATTCTAGCAAAATCAATCTTTGGTCTCTGTCATACTGTCTTCGTGTGGACGACGTGAGTTCGATTCTACTCTTGGATCGGTAGCGAAATCGCGTTAAGAGATATTGACGGAGCCTCCAAACGCTGATATAATCTAATCCTGGCTTGGATCTATGTTATTTCAATTTAAGCATGTGAAATATATATATATATATCAAACCCTGATCTTGATGAAATCAGAGTAATCGATGGGCAAAATTTTTGTTTTTCTGCTGCCTCTGCTCATCGATTTACTAATAGTGGTATCAGAGCCTAGGGCCTTGATTGTATATATTTTAATTATATAAATATATATATACTATAATCGCACATTTGGGCCACGATGAAATGAAACTTCACCGCAGTGTGATTACGTCGCATGATCGTGTAATCATGTGATTTGAGTCATGGTGAAATAAAATATCGTTGCAGCATGAAAGCGTCGTCAAATGCAAAACGAGCATTTGCGCCGCGGTGTAATAAAACTATGTCGTGGCTTGAAAACGACGAAATAGTGTGCCAAATCGTAAAATTGTGTGATTACACCGCGGTGTAATAAAACTATGCCATGACGCGAATGTGTCGTCACAACGCAAGTTCCTAGTTTTACGTCGTGGCGAAATAAAACTTTGTCGTGACGCAAATCTATTCCCGCTGCGTGTCGCGGCGTGAATGCTGCTGTAGTGTTTTTAACGTTGGATCGATACGTAATTCTATAAATTCAAGAAGGTAATTTTTATAAATCAATCCACCCAATTCAAAATTAATTGTTTTGAATGTATGCAATAATTCTTGTTTGAAATATTGCATGGTGCCTGATACATGAGTCTTGGACCTATGATGAATTTTTTAAAGTATTTTTGGGTATGTACGATTGTAAATTTTAAATAGGGCCTACGTGCCCTGTCTTTCTCCTACCTTCTCGATCTACATTCTTTTCTCATCTCACTCCCCTAGAATGTAAATCGAGGTTTCTAAATTTATTGATGTAAAAATAGTGTAAAATTAATTTCATTGTAAATTTAGTATGATGTATTTTGTAATGTACTTAAAGATAGAGCGAGAACGAGGAAATCATACTTGAAGACTCAAGATATTTATTATAGGACCCTTAGGTGAACCACCGATTCTCTAGGCTCAAAGAAATCGATTTTAGTTAGGCCATTACCAGCATGTTTATATTTTGCTTAGAATGCATGCTAAGGCTGAATGTTTAATAACATGCCAAACGATGTCATTCTAACAAAGATAATAAACTGGTGAGACATAAAATAAAAACCCTCCAAAAAAGTATATTAAGTCATGTGTAAGCCTTCATCACCATAGGTTTAATCAAACCACTGTTTGTCGGAACCTTGTTCTCCAAAGCGAAAGGTACACTTCTACCAGTTGGAGGTTAAAGCTCATTGGAGTTTTTCTTAATGATGATGGGTCAACTTAAAATGATGTGTTTTGCTTGATAAGCATGTCATAGGCATAGTAGAGAAGTACACTTGTTATGTGTATGTGGCGACATGTGTCCACTCTACTGATACTAAGAATCGCACTTGAGGATGATGGCTAGGCCATTGGATTATGTGATTAGCTTGTTGGCTTGCTTCACATTTGAGGTTGGTAGTGGGAGCTATCAATTGTTGTGGATTAAATTTGTTGGCCTGCCTAATCAACCCATTTTGGCTTGTTTGCCAAAGCGAAGGTTTGAAATGGGTTAGATGGGATATCAGTCCACTAGGAAAGCCAACGGGCTTTCCTGAGTTAATTCTGAGCGCTATTGACTTGAGGAAAATTGTGGGAGTGATTATTTAATAAAAGGCCTTATTAAATACTAATACTAATAATAATAATAAACATTGCAATAATATTTACTTATTCTGCACTTGTAGATTCACTTAAAAATTGAGCAATATGATCCCATCATTATTGCAATAAATCATTAAATTGGAACACAAATAGAATGGTGAGAGTTTCGTTGACTGGTATAGAAGTATAAATAATATACTTCAGTCAAGCAATAGATTATACACCATCGAGCAGGCTTTGTCACCAAAACTTACTGATAGTTCTATCCATTAGTCTGGGTATGTATATGTGAAGCATACACATGATGCAAAAGCAGAAATGGCAAGATACATTGTGCTTGCATCAATGACACCATTACTGCGGCAGTAATGCTAAAAAATGGACTTGGCTTCTATTCTTCATTTTCTCTAGAGAAATGAGAAGCATATGGTGTCTCGATCATTGCTTAGATGCAAGATGGAAGTGGGTACCAAAATTGGCGATCATATACTCAAGTTGACCGAGTATATGAACAAGCTTGAGATTTTGGGATGAAGACTTAATAAGGGTTTAGCGATTGACCTAATATTATAGTCTTTGCCAAATTCTTACTTTCAATTTGTCTATGACTTCATTTAGGATGATAAGAAGAATACCCTTTCCGAGCTTCCAAATATGTTGAAGGCTACTAACTTAGGCATGAAAATGTCAAAAACATTGACGTTGGTTGAAGCCAACTCAAGTGAAAAGGAAAAGGCTCAGAAGTCATTGGAAGGAACTGTTGTAGATAGGAAGGGCTTTTGTCCTCACTGTGGGAATCACAGCCACTGGAGGAAACATTGCAAGGCCTTCCTAGCAAAAAGGAAGAAGAATGCTACTCTTTGTCAAGTACGTTCTTGATTGAGATTAACTTCTCCCGTCAACATCTTACGTCATTGACACAATATGCAGTACTCACATTTGTTTTGATGTGCAGGAACTATGACAGAATAGATTGCTCGCTGAGGGAGAGGTGGACCTATCAGTTGGAAATGCAGCATGTGATGTTACATTAGTTGTAGGATCTTATTGTCTGATTTTGCCTATCGGCTTGTTTCTTGGAACTTGTGGATTATTATGATTTTCCTTTAGTTTCTAGAAATTATATTTCTGTGTCTACTTAGGATAAGTAAGAATATTACTTTACTAATGGATTGATGTCCTTGAGTATAAATAATATTATTTATGGAATTGTTTCATAATAATATGATCTTAAGATAGACAATAAGGATATTCTCAAAATAACAACTATGCCAACTATGGCAAGTTGAGTTAAACATACCTGAAGGAATGTGAGATAGTATCAAAACTCACCTCTTGGTGTACACCCTAGCGTAATGGTGTGTTTGAAAAGAGGAATTGGACCTTACTTGAAATGGTTAGGTTCATGATGAGTTTTTTATGATTTGCCTACATAATTCTGGGGTTATGCCCTAGAGACTGCGACTCACGCACTGAACCGTGTGCCGTCAAGGTCTTTAGATATGACTCTATATGAATAATGGAGTGGGCGAAAGCCCAACTTGTCTTATCTAAGGATTTGGGGTTGTGAAGCTTATGTCAAGAAATTGACTTCAAACAAGCTAGGCCCGAAATCTTGCAAATGTATATTTGTGGGGGTATCCTAAGAAGACCAAAGGATACTATTTCTAGCATCCAGAAGAGCACAAAACTTTTGTCGCTCGTACTAGTGTCTTCTTAGAAAAATGATTTTTTTTTCAAAAAAGTACTAGTGGGAGAAAAATAGAACTCGATGAAGTTCTAGAACCACAAGATACATTAGACGAAGGACAGGAAGATGTGCCACAGGAGGTGGTTGAACATCATAAGGAGGTTACTTCATAATTTGTGGGTCAAAGTGAACCACCTTAGGTAGTAGGAGCTATGTAGGTCTGGGAGTGTACGTCTTGAGCCCGAGAGATATGGTTTTCTCGTGACTTAACATGGTGACGTACTGGTCTACCAAGACAATGAACCTAGAATCTACAAAGATGTTATATCAATCCGGATTTCGTTAAATGGCTTGAAGCCATGAAATTTGAGATGGACTCCATCTACCAGAAACAAGTATGGTCTTTGGTGGATTCACCTGAAAGGGTAAAACCCATAGGGTGTAAATGGGTCTTCAAGAAAAAGATTGACATGGATGGCAAGGTGCATACCTATAAGGCATGGCTGGTTGCCAAATGTTTCAAACAAATTCATAGTATTGACTATGAAGAAACCTTTTTCGCCGGTTGCCAGGATTAAATCCATCTAGATTATGCTTGCGATTTCTGCTTATCATGATTGTGAAATTTGGCAAATGAATGTCAAAACGGCTTCCTTGAATGGAAACCTTAAAGAGGATGTGTATATGACATAACCCGATGGTTTCATTCTTGATGGACAAGCTAATGACTCTGAGATTTGGCAAATGAATATCAAAGCTGCTTTCCTGAATGGAAACCTTGAAGAGAATGTGTATATGACACAACCCAATGGTTTTGTTCTTGATGGGCGAGCTGATAAGGTATACAATTTGCAAAGGTCCATTTATGGACTCAAGCTAGCTTCAAGGAGTTGGAACATTCATTTTGATGAAGCTGTAAAGGAATTCGGTTTTATCAAGAATGAAGACGAGCCTTGTGTTTACAAGAAAGTGAGTGGGAGTGTAGTGGCATTCCTAGTGTTGTATGTCGATGAAATACTTTTGATCGGGAATGATATATCGAACTTACAGTCTGTAAAGACTTGGTTATCCAAGTGCTACTCCATGAAGGGCTTAGGAGAATAAGCCTACATTTTTAGAATAAAGATCTATCATGATAGATTAGGTAGGTTGCTTGACCTAAGTCAGTGTACATATATTGACAAGGTACGAAGAGATTCAGTATGGAAGAATCCAAAAAGAGATTTCTCCCTATGTCACATGGTGTCTATCTCTCTAAGCTTATGTGTCCTAACACACATGATGAGAGAGATAGAAGGAAGAGGATCCTACATGCTTCAGCAATTGGATCCATCTTGTATGCTCAGATTGATATCTCATGTGCATTAAGCACTTGTAGTGGATATCAATCTAATCCAAGTGAGCAATGCCATGTTGTATGCTCGGGTTGATGTCTCATGTGTATTAAGTACTAGTACTAGATATCAATCAGATCCAAGTGATCAATACCGTGTTGTATGCTCGGACTAATATCTCATGTGCATTATGCACTTGCAGAAGATATCAATCGGATACAAGTGAGCAATATGATGTTATGTATTTAGATTGATGTCTTATGTGCATTCAACACTTTTAGAAGATATCAATTAGATCCAAGTGAGCGACACTAGATGAGTGTCAAGGACATCTTTAAGTACCTGAAAATGACTAATGATACGTTCTTGGATTATGGAAGGGAAAATGAGCTCACTGTAAGAGGATATAGTGATGCTAATCTCCAAACAGATAATGATGATTTTCGCTTATAATTCAGGTTTGTATTTTTGTCTCAATAGAGCCGCAGTGAGCTAGAAAAGCTCGAAGCAAAGTACTGCAACAGATTCTCAAACTGATGCTAAGTATATCACATTATTTATTGCAGCTGTGTAGGCGGTTTGGATCAAGAAGTTCATTACTGAACTTGATGTGGTTCCAAGAATTGCTAATCCAGTAAAGTTTTATTGAGACAAAAATGGAGCTATTTCTGTGGCTAAGGAATCACGGCCTTACCAGTAATCCGAACACTTACTTATTTGATTCAATCTGATCTAAGAATTTGATCAAAAAGAGAATGTGCAGATTTGTAGAATACCTACTAACCCACTATTGAAGTTTCTGTCGCAGCAGAAGCATGATGGGCACCGAGGGTCATTCGAAGTTAAATACATGAATGATTGACTATAGTGCAAGTGGGAGATTGTTGGAGTAGGTGCCCTAAAGCCAATCAATTATTATGAAATTGACTCATTGTAATAATGTTTATTAATCAATAAAAAGACATTTTCTACTATATCATGTAAATCATAATTGTATGTAGTGATATATGTACTTAGGATGGTAGAACCGTGAAGAGCGTATCAAGTGTTTCAAATCTTGATAGTGAGAACCATATGATCACATATGGTGGCCATTCTAGAAATGTCCATAGCCCTAGTATTATTCTGACCAAGGGCACAGATAATACGATAAGGCTATCATAGTGTTGAACAATCATGTCAAAAGGTAGTAACTGGTCTCACTTGTCAAGGTTGTTTGTCGACAACTTGGTCAACACATGGGTGCTTGTTATAGGCAAGTTCATTGGACTGACCCAGCAGAAGATTCCATGTAGATGGTAACCCCAATGTCTATGGAACAAATACTCTAACGAATGGTGGTGCATGTGATCCTTAGACTTGAGATCATCGAAGCGCCTTGTACACCGATTGGTGTAGTTTGACACTAGCCTAACGTAGTTCTATTTAGAGCTATCAATACGATAGTGACTGACTGCATCAATGAGTGTATCAAGACTATTTTGGATCGACAGAGGATTCATCACTCCCAGGTATGGGAGAAGTTATCTCACAACGCAATTCAGTATATAACAATGACACTAAAGTTGTGGCCACAGTGGGATTGAGTTGTTGCTCAATGTAATTTATTATTCTGGTCATTGGTCTAGTAACTAAATACAAACACATCGAGAATAACTGAGGTTGACACTATTTTTGTACCTCAGCCTTGATGAGATAATAAATGATGAAAGGATTTGATTATATAGTAACTATATCGTTGATAGGTAGTTGTTTCGCTGAATCCAAATCTATCGAGTGGCCATGATGCCTTGCTAAGGGCCAATCTTGGTCTATGTATAGTGAGACGATTAATTGGTGTCAATCGCGATACTACTTACTACCAGTATGATGAGGAGTCTACGGTTCACACACTTAGGACACAGTTTAAGGATGGTTCACTATGGAAGGATATATTTGTCTTTTAGACGAAATGGCATATTGGTAATTTTGCTACGTAATTAAATTTACTGAGGTTACAGCTTGTGTCCAATTTTATTATTAGAATAATTTAGCAAAATTACGAATTTAATTATTGAAGTTAATATTAATATTTAACTAAATAATTAAATAGGGACCTATGTGCAATTCCACTTAAGTTTGGGTTGTTGTAAACTTTGGGGGTGGAATGGATATTTTCCCTTTCTATATAAAGAAAGCAAAATTAGGTTTGAAAATGATTTCTCTCATTTTTTTTGCTGTCGTGAGCGAGTTTTTAGAGAGAAAGTTTCTCTCTTATTATTCTCTACACTCTTCCTTCCAAGTCCCTTGATGCCTTGAAGCCAAGGCTTGATTTTAGCAAAATCAACCTTTGGTCTATGTCGTACTATCTTCGTGTGGACGATATGATTTCGATTCTACTCTTGGATCGGTAGCGAAATCGCATTCAAAGATATTGATGGAGCCTTTAAACGTTGGTATAATTTAATCGCATTGAAATAAAATTTCACCACGACAAGATGCATTCTGGAATCTTGGAGTTTTCTGGAGGTTCAATCTCGCCGTGGCGAAATAAAACTTCACTGTAGTGACCATAAGGTATTTGAACTTTGCTGTGGCAAAGAATTTTCTTTGCCGCAACAAGAAGGCTGTTGGATTGATTTTGTGTTTTTGGCGCAGGACCAAACTGTAGTTTTTAGAACCTTTAAAGCCAATAATTATTCTGCACATTTAAAAAGGTAATTTAATAATTTCACCCACCCAATTCAAAATTGATTGTATTGAATGTATGTAATGTTCTTGTTTGATAATTGCATGGTGTCCAGTACATGAGCCTTAGACCTATTGTTTAATTTTATTTTTGGGCTTGTTTGTAATTTTTTAAATAAATAAAGCCTGCGTGTCCTGCCTTTTCTAATATCTCCATGTATTTCTTCTTCTCATCTCGCTCCCCTCGTCTGTAATGCAAGGTTTCTATTTTATTGATTTAAATTAAAATATGATTTTATTTTGTAAAATCTTTGTAATGATCGTGATGAAGAAATGAAGAGGAATAACTTGAAGACCTAAGTTTTAATTTTTAAACCCTAGGTCGACCTACCAATTCCTCTAGCCTCGAGGAAATCGGTCTTAGTGGGTCATGTACTGACACGTTTAATTTTTTGCTTAGAATGCATGCTAAGGTTGAATATTTAATAACATGTCAATCAATGTCATTCAAACAAAGAAAATGAATTGGTGAGACGTAAAATAAAACCCTCAAATAATGGATATTAAGTCAATAATTAAAACTCCTTCCATTATCACGACTTTAATCAAACCACTGTTCATTGGAACCTTATTTGCCAAAGCGAAGGGTACACTTCTACCAGTGGGAGGTTAAAGTTCATTAGAGTTTTTCCTTAATGGTGATGGGTCGACTTAAAATGATGTCTTTTGCTTGTTCGCCAAAGCGAAGATTGATAAGCACTTCATAGTCATAGTAGAGAAGTACATTTGTTGTGTGTATTTGGCGACATATAGTGTCCACTCTACTGATACTAAGAATCACACTTGAGGACAATGGCTTTGGTCATTATATTGTGTGATTGACTTGTTGGCTTACTTTGCATTTGAGGTTGGTAGTGGGAATTATCAACTGATATGGATTAAGTTTGTTGGCCTCCCTAATCAACCCATTTTGGCTTGTTCGCCAAAGCGAAGGTTTGAAATGGGCTAGATGGGATCTCAGTCCACTAGAAAAGCTAATAGGCTTTCCCGAGTTAATAGTGAGGGCTATTGGCTTGAGGAAAATAGTGTGAGCGATTTTAATAAAAGACCTTATTAAATAATAATGAACATTGTAATAATTTTTGCTTATTCTGTATTTGTAGATTCACTTAAAATGAGCAATATGATCCCATCATCACTACGACAAATCATCAAACTGGGAAACAAATGGAATGGTGAGAATTTTGTTGACTAGTATAGAAGTATAAACAATATACTTCACTCAAGCGATAGATTATACACCATTGAGCATGCTTTGTCACTAGAGCTTGCTGATAGTTCTATCCATCAGACTAGGTATGTATATATGAAGTATACACATGATGCAAAAGCATAAATGACAAGATACATTGTGCTTGCACCAATGACACCATTACTACGACATCGGTGCCAAAATATGGACTTAGCTTCTATTCTTTATTCTCTCCAGAGAAATGAGAAGCATATGGTGTCTCAGTCACTGTTCAAATTCAAGATGGAAGAGGGTACCAAAATTGAAGATCATATATTCAAGTTGATTGAGTATATGAACAAGCTTGAGATTTCGGGATGTAGACTTAATGAAGGTTTGGCAATAGACCTAACATTACAGTCTTTGCCAAATTCTTACTCTCAATTTGTCCATGACTTCATTGATGATGATAAGAAGAATTCCAAGCTTTTGGATATGTTGAAGGCTACTAAGTTAGGCATGAAAATTTTAGAAACATTGACGTTGGTTAAAGCTAACTCAAGTGAGAATAAAAAGCCTCAAAAGTCGTTGGAAGAAACTGTTGTAGATAGGAAGGGCATTTATCCTCATTGTGGGAATCCCAGCCATTGGAGGAAACATTGCAAAGCCTTCCTAGCAAAGAGGAATAAGAATGCTACTTCTTCTTAGGTACGTTCATGATTCAGATTAACTTCTCCCATTAACATCTTGGGTCATTGACACAAGATGTGCTACTCACATTTGTACAAATGTGTAGGGACTACGACAGAGTAGATTGCTCGCTGAGGGAGAGGTGGACCTGCCAGTTGGAAATGGAGCACGTGATGCTACATTAGTTGTAGGATCTTATCGTCTGATTTTACCTACGGGCTTATTATGATTTTCTTCAGTTTCTAGAAATGATATTTCTGTGTCCACTTTGGACAAGTGAGAATATTGCTTTACAAATGGATTGTTGTCTTTTAGTATAAATAATATTCTTTATGGAACTATTTCATAATAATATGTTCTTAAAGTAGACAATAAGGATATTCTCAAAATAACAACTGTGCCAACTGTGATAAGTTGAGTTAAACATACCTAAAGGAATGTGGGACAGTATCAAAACTCACCTCTCGGTGTACACCCTAGCATAATGGTGTGTCTAAAAGGAGGAATTGGACTTTACTTGAAATGGTTAGGTTCATGATGAGTTTTTATGATTTGCCCACATAATTCTGGGGTTATGCCCTAGAGACTGCGACTCACGCACTGAACTGTGTGCCGTCAAAGTCTACAGATAAGACTCCATATGAACGATGGAGTAGACGAAAGCCCAACTTGTCTTATCTAAAGATTTGGGGTTGTGAAGCTTATGTCAAGAAATTGACTTCGAACAAGCTAGGCCCGAAATCTTACAAATGCATATTTGTGGGGTATCCTAAGGAGACCAAAGGATACTATTTCTACCACCCAGAAGAGCGCAAATTTTTTGTCGCTCATATTGGTGTCTTCTTAGAAAATAATTTTTTTCTAAAAAGTACTAGTGGGAGAACTCAATGAAGTTCTAGAACCACAAGATACATTAGATGAAGGACGGGAAGATGTACCACAAGAAGTGGTTGAACATTGTGAGGACATTACTCCACAATCTGTAGATCAAAGTAAACCACCTAAAGAAGCACAGGAGCTATGTAGGTCTGGAAAAGTACGTCATGAGCCTGAGAGATATGGTTTCCTTGTGACTTAGTGTGGCGACATACTGGTCTACCAAGACAACAAATCCAAGACCTACGTATATGCTATATCGGATCCAAATTTCGTTAAATGGCTTGAAGCCATGAAATCTAAGATGGACTACATGTACCAGAACCAGTTATGGTTTTTGGTGGATCCACCTAAAGGGGTAAGACCCATAGGGTGTAAATGGGTCTTCAAGGAGAAGACTAACATGGATTGCAAGGTGCATACCTATAAGGCACGATTGGTTGCCAAAGTTTTCAAACAAATTCATGGTGATAACTATGAAGAAACCTTTTCGCCGGTTGTCATGATTAAGTCTATTTAAATTATGCTTGCAATTGCTACATATCACAACTGTGAAATTTGTCAAATGAATGTCAAAATGGCTTTCCTGAATGGAAACCTTGAAGAGGATGTGTATATGACACAACCGATGGTTTCGTTCTTGATGGACAAGCTAATAAGATATGCAAGTTGCAGAGGTCCATTTATGGACTCAAGGAAGCTTCAAGAAGCTAGAACATTTGTTTTGATGAAGCCGTAAAAGAATTCGATTTTATTAAGAACAAAGATGAGCCTTGTGTTTACAAGAAGGTAAGTGGGAGCGCAGTGGCATTCTTGGTGTTGTATGTCGATGACATACTTCTCATCGGGAATGACATATTGAACTTGCAAACAGTAAAGACTCAGTTATCCAAGTGCTTCTCCGTGAAGGAATTAGGAGAAGCAGCCTACATCCTCGAAATAAAGATATATCGTGATAGATCGTGCAGGTTGCTTGGCCTAAGTCAGAGTACATACATAAACAAGGTACTAAAGAGATTCAGTATGGAGGAATCCAAGAAGGGATTTCTTCCGGTGTTACATGGTGTCTATTTCTCTAAGGATATGTGTCCTTAAACACATGATGAGAGAGATAGAATGAAGAGGATCCCATATGCGTTGGCAATTGGATCCATCATGGACGCCATGTTGTATGCTCGAATTGATGTCTCATATGCATTAAACACATACAGTAGATATCAATCGGATCCAAGTGAGCGATGCCATATTGTATGCTCGGATTGATATCTCATATGCATTAAGCACTTGTAGTAGATTTTAATCGGATCTAAGGGAGCGATGCATGTTTTGTACTCAGATTGATGTCTCATGTGCATTAAGCACTTGTAGAAGATATCAATTGGATCCAAGTGAGCGACACTGGATGGGTGTCAAGGACATCCTTAAGTACTTGAAAAGGACTAAGGATATGTTCTTAGTTTATGGAGGGGAAGATGAGCTCACTGTAAGAGGATACAATGATGCTAGTTTCCAAGAGGATAAAGATGATTTTCTCTTGTAATCTGGGTTTATATTTTGTCTTAATAGAGCTATAGTGAGTTGGAAGAGCTTAAAGCAAAGTACTGCAGCAGAGTCTACAACTGATGCTAAGTATATTGCATTATCTAATGTAGTCGTGTAGGCGGTTTGGATCAAAAGTTCATTATTGAACTTGATGTGGTTCCAAGCATCGCTTATCCAATAAAGTTCTACTGCGACAACAATGGAGCCATTGCTGTGGCTAAGGAATCAAGGTCTCACCAATAATCCAAACACTTACTTAGTTGATTCAATCTGTCAGAAAAGGGGATTTGCAGATTTGCAGAATACCTACTGACTTGCTGTTTTGTTAGGAAACGATCAAGTCATGGTAACGGAAAACAAAAATCATAAACAATATGGATCGTTCCTTAGAACCAGGATCAGGGCACAAATTTAACAATTTATACATTAAATACAAATATGCAAGAAAACGGTTTAAAGTTAAGAAACCATACGCATGTTTGGAGGCTCCTCCAACTTATCTCTGAATGGGTTTTGCTATCGATCCAAGGGTAGGATCGAACCACCATTAGTCCACACGAAGATAACCCCAAGGAACTAAAGAGGGATTTGCTAGATCCTCTTTAGTCTTAAGAACCAAGAAGAAAATCAAAATAAAATTTTGATTCAAGCATAAAAGCAATCTGGCGTGGAAGAGAGAAAAGGGGGCTGGAGTTTTTAATTTTGTGAATGAAATCAATTCCTTAGTTAATTCACAAAGTGTTGCACTTATATAGTGCACACTATGGCCGTTATTCCATCATGGAAAAGCTTGGGGCACCAACCAAACAACCCTTATCCAAACAGCCCCATTTAGATATTAATTATTATTATTATTTCATTAAATTCAATTAATATATATACCTGTTAGGAAACGATCAAGTCATGGTAGCAGAAAACAAAATATACAACATGGATTGTTCCTTAGAACCAAATTAGGCACAAATTTACAATTATACATTTATTAGAATTTGCAGAAAATTCAGTCTAGAGTTAAGAAATCATACGCACGTCTGAAGGCTCCTCCAACTTGTCTCTGAACGGGTTTCGCTACCGGCCCAAGAGTGATTGAACCGATGAGTCCCACACGAAGATAACCCAAGGAACTAAAGAGGGATTTGCTAATCCTCTTTAGCCTTAAGAACCAAAGAAATCAAGCAAACATTGTTTCAAGCAAAAGGCAATATGGCGTGGGAGAGAAAGGGGGCTGGAGGTTTTTCTTTTGATGAAATGAATTTATTTATTTAATTCACGAAGTGTTGCACTCATATAGTGCACACTTTGCCCTATTCCATCATGGAATGGGCTTGGCACCAACCCAAACACCCCTTGCATCCAACACGCCCCATTAGATATTTTAATTTTAATTATCATTATCTCAATTAAATTCAATTTAAATATATATAATATATATATTATTATATATAATTATATATATATATTATATATAATATTAACATTTAACATGATAATTTTATTTAAATATTGCAACACATATTTAAACGTAATCCACTTATTTAGTTTTAATATCAAATTAAATAAAGGCTGCGACCTCAACAAATTTAATTACACTGTGAAATTACCAAAATACTTTTTTTGCCTAAAGACTAAAACACCCTTCTTACAATTGGTTCTTAATTATCTTCTATGTGTGTGACCCGTAGCTCCTTATCATACCGATAGTGGTGAGTATCGGATTCACCCAATTAATTGTCTCACTACACACAGACCAAGATGGCCCCTGGCAAGGCATCATGGCCACCCGATAGATTCGGATTCAGCGAAGCAGCTACTTGTCAACGAATGGTTACCTTACAATCTAATCCTTTCATCTCCGTTATCTCAACGAGACTGGGCATAGAAATAGTGTCAACCTCAGTTACTCTCGATATGTATGTATTCAGTACTGGTCCATAACCGAATTATAAACGGGATAGAGCAACAACTCATCCCACTGTGGCCACAGTTTTAGAGCATTGCCATTTTTGAATTGTGTTGTGAGAATAACTTCCCCTCGTACCCGGAGGATGAATCCTCTATCGTCCACCATAGTCGATTTACACTCCTGATACAGCCATCACTACCTTATTGACATCTCTGAATAGATTGCGTTGGGCTAGTGTCAAACTACACCAATCAATGCACAAGGCGCTCCGTGATCTCAAGTCTAAGGATCACATGCATCACCATTCGTTAGAGGATTTGGTCCAAGACACTGGGGTTCCCATCCATATGGATCCTCTGGTGGGTCAGTCTAGCGCCTTGCCTCCATCAGCACCCATGTGTTGCACCAGGTTGTCCCAAACAGCCTTGACAAGTGAGATCAGTCACTGTCTTTCGACAGGTCGTTCAACACTATGATAGCCTTACTGTATTATATGTGCCCTTACTTCAGAATATACTGGGGCTACGGACGTTTCTAGAATGGCCACCATATTGCTCATAGGTTTCTCACTATCAAGATTTGAAACACTTGATACCCTCGTCACGGTTCTACCATTCTAGGGACATATATCAATTATATCAATATAATTTACGCGATATAGAATAAAATGGCCTTTTATTGATCATTGAATATTATTAAAAAGAGTCAATTCTACAATAAATTATGCTCTAGTGGCATCTACTCTAACAATACCATATATTACATTTAAACATAACAATAATTTATTTAATATATCGAACACATATTTAAATATAATCTCACTTATTTATTTTAATAACAAATTAAATAAAGGCTATGACCTCAGCAAATTTAATTGCACTGTGAGATTACCAAAATACCCTTTTGCCTAAAAGACGAAAACGCCCTTCTTATAACTGGCTCTTAAATTATCTTCTATGTGTGTGAGACTCGTAAGCTCCTCATCTACTTTAGTGTAGTATCGCGATTAACCCAATTAATCGTCTCACTACCCAAACCAAGATTGGCCATAGCAAGGCATCATGGCCACCTAATAGATTTGGATTCAACGAAGCAGCTACCTGTCAACGATTTTTACTGGTACATCGAATCTTTCATCATCCGTTACCTCTACGAGACCGAGGCATAGAAAGTGTCAACCCAGTTACTCGATTTATGTATTCAGTTACTAGATCAATGACCTGAATTATAAACTGGATCGAGCAACAACTCAATCCCACTATGGCCACAGTTTTAATGTCGTTGCCATTACTGATATGTGTCGTGATAACTTCCCTTGTACCCGGGATGATGAATCCTCTGTCGATCCATCATAGTCTTGAAACACTCCTTGATGTAGCCAATCACTACCGTATGACAGCTCTGAATATAACTGCGTTGGGCTAGTGTCAAACTACACCAATCGGTGCACAAGGCGCTCGGGTGATCTCAGTCTAAGGATCACATGCACCACATTTTAGAGGATTTTTTCCATAGACACTGGGGTTACCATCCATATGGAATCTTCTGGTGGGTCATTCTAGCGAACTTGCCTACAGCAAGCACTCATGGTTGCACCAGGTGTGTCACCAAAACAACTTGACAAGTGAGATCGATCATACCTTTCGACAGGGTCGTTCAACACTATGATAGCCTACTGTATTATATGTGCCTTACTTCAGAATAATACGGGGCTACGAAAGTTTTCTAGAATGGCCACCATCTGTGCTCATAGGGTGGTCACTATCAAGATTTGAAAACACTTGATACCCTCGTCACGGTTCTACCATTTAAGGACATATATCAATACATACAATAATATTACGCGATTAGAATAAAATGCCTTTTATTGATCAATGAACATTATTACAAAGAGTCAATTCTACAATAATTGATTGCTCTAGGCACCTACTCTAACATGTTAAAGTTTCCATTGCAGCAGAAGCATGATGGGCACTTAGGGTCATTCGGTGTTGAGTACATGAATGATTGCTATAGTGCAAGTGGGAGATTGTAGAGTAGGTGACCTAAAGCCAATCGATTATTGTAAATTGACTCTTAGTAATAATGTTTATTAATCAATAAAAAGGCAATTTCTACCATATCTGCAGATCATAATTAATGTGTTATATATGTCCTTAGGATGGTAAAACCATGACGAGGGTATCAAGTGTTTCAATCTTGATAGTGAAAACCCTATGATCACATGGGGATCATCTAGAATGTCCGAGCCCTAGTATTATGTAACTAAGGACACAGATAATACGGTAAGGCTATCATAGTGTTGACTACCCTGTTGAAAGACAATGACTTATCACTTGTCAGGTTGTTTACCGACAACTGGTGTAACACATTGTGCTTGTTTAAGCAAGTTCATTGGACAGACCCCCCAGAGGATTCCATAGGGATGGTAACCCCAAGTCTATGGAATAAATCCTTTAATGAATAGTGGTGCATGTAATCCTTAGACTTGAGATCACCGGAGCGCCTTGTGCATCGGTTGGTGTAGTTTAACACTAGCCTACGTAATTCTATTCAGAGCTATCAATATGTAGTGATTGGCTATATTGAGGAGTGTAACAAGACTTGATGGATCAACAAAGGATTCATCACTCTCAAGTACAGGAGAAGTTATCTTACTGTACAATTCAATAAATGGCAATGACACCAATCTGTGGCCACCATGGGATTGGGTTGCTCAATCCAATTTATTATTCCGGTCATTGGTCTAGTAACTTATCTATATATATATATATAATATATATATTTAATTGATTTTAATCACATAATAATTAATTTAATTTAAAATACCATTAAAGAGGTGTTTGGTTGCAATTGTGGATTAGGGTTGAGCCCATAACTATTCCTAAGTGGAATAAGGTTTTTAATTGTTGCACGATATAAGTGACCTTACCATTAAAAATATATAACATTATAAATAATAATAATAAATAAATAAACCTAGGCAACCTCTTCTCTCCCTCTCACGTTTTTGACATTGGTGGAGAGAAAATCCTTTTTCTCTTCTTGGATTCTTGAAGCCTCAAGTGAATCTAGCAAATCTCTTTGGTTCTACGGATTATCTTCGTGTGGACGACGTGAGTGCGATTCACTTTGAATCGAGAGCGAGATCAAATCAAAGATAGGAGCCTCCAAATGTTGGAACATATTTTGAATCCTTGTATGGATTTGGTTTTTACACAAATTTGTTCATATACATGCAAAAACATTATATCATTACCCGGATTTTGGGTGAGAGAATGAAAAATTGGTTTAAAATTATTTTATTGTGCTTTTTTACTACGCTAATCTGATCATTTACTTGCAGAAAACCTAGAGAACCACCACAGAAAATCAACTACCTCAAACTGCCAAGAATGGTTCTCCTAACTCAAAACTACTCTTTTGGAACCAAAGTCCACCCAACAACTTAGTTTCTTGCTCCGAATCAAATCAAACCCAAAAACTCCAAGAAAAATGCCAAAAAACGCAAAAAACCAAAGCACTAACTCCTTCAAGAAACTAGCCTAATCTCGCCTAGGTTGCCTTAAAACCACAAAGAACATGAAGAAAAAAATGGAAGCAACAATTGAGATAACTTCAGAAGAAAGGAGAAGTAAAACAAATATAAGGAAGATGAATAGTCGCCAAAATGCAATTTCCCTTCTTTCTAATACCCACTGATAGAGTTTACACATGGCATCAGTCGACTAGTCCTCGAATATTATAACCCTTCCATTTCCCACTCGAGGTTTTTTACTTTCCCACTCGTAGCAACCTCTCATGTTCAACCCTACACATGTCCTTCTAGTTGTGATCTGGAAAGCCAAACGTGACACATTCAAGACCGCTGGAAAAGGAAACTTCTCATTTCTCGCTCAAAACTGAATGAAGATTAAACCCTAACGTGCCACGCATCTGTAAGTTTGTACCTCAAATCCTCCCACTCGCTCAGTAAACCGAGTGGAGACACCTACTAGGATGTCTTCACATTCTCCCACGCGCTTGGTAGACCAGGGGAACACCTACAGGATGCGCTTCACATCCTCCCTCTTGGCTGGCTAACCGAGTGGGGACATATACCAATGGATACACCTTCATCCTCCCATGACATGAAGCACCTTCATTCGTTCTAAGTACATCTCAATCATTCAAGGGTACTACATTCAGCCTACACCTTTACTCAATCAAAGTACTCTCTCTCGGCCTAGCACTGTCATTTGACCTCTACTTGTGCTTGCAATAACTAAAGACAAAATCTACTCACCTAATTAAAAATCCCTTCGGCTTGGTTAATTGAGGGGGACACCTACAATGATTGCCTTACATCCTCCCACTCGCCAACTAAACAAGTGGAGATACCTGCAGCACACATGAAGGATGTGTCTCACATCCACCCACTCGTTTGGAGAACCAAGTGAAGACTCTTATGAAGATCACACCTAGCACATCCCCACTTGATTCGTATTGACGAAGTGACAACACCTTACTCATCCAAAGTATTTTCACTTGGTTTGAGGCTCCTCATTCGGCCCAAGTTACCTCCACTCGAACTAGACTATTCTCCAGCTAAGTACTCCTAACTTAGAGAGTGTGAGCTAACTATATGGCCAAAAATCGTCTTGGGCCTTATCATGCCCAAGCATGAGTCTTATATGTTTTAATATGCTTGGTTTACCCTTAGTTGAAAGGTGTTTTTGGTTTGGTTTGAGTGCTTCCCTGAAAATTTATAAGACTGGCGAAATCTTGATGTTACAGTCTTCGCGGGGTGAAGAAGAAGCTTCGCCGCGGGATGAATGCTACATCCCCGTGTACTACTGTGAGTTTTCGCCGGGGTGAAGAAATAGCTTCGCCACGGCGAAGACTCGGCTGAATTTGTCCCTTGAATTTAGAGAATTCTTCCTTTTGGAGACTCATGACCATTCCACCCTAATTAGCGGAAAATGGAGTTGAAATGCAAGAAAATTGCATGGGAGAATAGTTTGAATGGGTTGTTTTTGCAAAGAATGAAGGTCTTTAAGTGGAATTTCAAAGAAGGAGCAAGGGTATATTGGGATAGAGTGCGAGAAAATATGAGATATTTAAGGGTTTAGCTTTAGAAACCCTTTCACTGATTTCTTCTCCACCGCCTTCTTTCATCCTTCAATTCTCTCAAATTTTCACTCAATTTTCCAAGGATCTTTGAAGACTTTTGACTAGAAATTGTTACAAGTTTATCCTAAGCACTAAAAGGTGAGAATCCTTACTCTAGATGTAAGTTTTTTTTTTTGAAAGAGTAGAATCCTTATTGAGTTTGTATTGAAGGTTTAAGAGGAGTATCAAGCCATCAAAAGTAGAGAGCTAGTGTTTTCTCCTTGAGCTTAAGGTAATAATCCACCTAAGTTGTGATTTGTATATGTGAATGATGTGTAGAGATTTTAGCTATGCTTAATGCTGAATTTCTAGTTGAAATGAGTTGATGAATTCATGAATGAGTTCAATGTGTTTTATGAAAGAATTCCCACCATGAGTAGGGTGATTATGTTTGATAAGTTTTTGGAAAATGTGGAGAGAATAGAAGAATTTGAGAGGAATTTTGAAGTGTGTTTTCTATGTAGATTTGTGGATGATTTAAAGGAGTGAACTCCTATTTTGGATGATTAAGAAAGAATATGACTAAATTAGAATAGGGTTTAGTTTGCACACTATTTTTGATGAAATGTCTAAAAGAAGCATGAGTAGAAGTAGAGAAACCTTACTTTATGCCACATAGCACATTTACATGTCTGATGCATATAAAAAGATTTTAGGCATGAGCCATCCTTATGCATCAGTAGTTACCATTGATTGAATCACATGAGAAAGAAATATGAGAAATGAGAAAGAAACACTCTAAGAATAGAGATAAAGAAAAGAACCAATTCTCTTAGAATAAAGAGAAAGAAAGAACTAGCACTAGAGAATAAAATGATTATTAAGTGCTACAGAAAAGAAAAGAAAATATGTCTTGTGATGGGGGATCCGTGAGTGTAGAGTTACCCGCATGTAAACCGCCATGAGAGAGAGAGCGGTCTCCGCCATGAGAGAGAGGAATGAGAATGAGAAAAAGAATTTGTATAGCCGTGAGAATACATGTGGATGAGGGCTATACACGAGAGAGAGTACACTCACATGACCAAGGGTTCCGAATCCATGCATCGACCAAAACCGGCAAAGAATAAGAATAAGAATATGAATATGAATAAGAAAAGAATAGAAAGAAAATGCATTGTTATGCTTTAATATCTCGTCCATGCGTGGTGATGATATTCTCCATGGGTGATGAGAATAGAAAGAAAGAAAAGAATAGCGAGAACTAGAATTAGAGAAAGTGACAAGAGTACGAAAAGAATTGATGAGTAATGCACGGGGATTATAGCATAGAAGATTTACTTACTGAGCATCTTTGTGCTCACTCCGTTGTTTTCTTTGTTGTACAGGACATAGGTGAGGACCTGGTCAGATGGACGTCGGCAAGCGGGGAGACTTGGCTGCACTGTTCACTGTCTTTTTGAGAGTCTTTTGTACAAATGATGTTGTACTATGTAAAGAATGTATTTATTAAGTAAAGAAAATTTTTGGACCCAACCTTTTTGATAAATATACTGGTCTTTTTATTGATATATTTTATAAATATGATAGTAGAAATAAGTTGTTACAGATTAGGCCTATGCCAAGATCCATAGTATGGGCCAACACATTTCACCAACCAAACAATTAACCAGTGAGATTCTCAAAATATTAAGGCCTTGCCACCAATTAGGCCTCATCACCAGTCCACTTGGGTCTAGACCCATCGATCCAAGATCATTCCAAGAACCCAGAGTTCTACTTAAACCCTACCTCATCCACTTCCTATTTTCATCTACATCCTAATTCATCTAAGATCCTGAATCTTGTATGAATTAGGACTCTTACTTCTAAGAAGGTAAGTAAATCAAGTCTTTTCTATTTACTAGAAATCAACTATTATGGACTGAGAGTCCTACTAGGATTTGAAGATCCTATGTCCACTATATAAGCAAAGGTCTTGCCTTTTATTAAACATCCATTATTCAATACCACCTACTAGCTCTTAAGTTCTTGCTCTTAAGAACTATACACCTTTGTCATAGCTCTAGTCTTCGATCAGACTTTAGTAACCTTTCCTCCCTTTAGCCCTCACTAAATAGCCTCTTTCAAACTTGTTGACTTGAGCATCGGAGTGTCTATGGCATACACCACACTGGTGTTTTACGTAAGTTTTGCGCTTGTTTTTTTGTGTGTGCAAGTTCAGCAGATTATCAGTGGCCTCAACCTCGCAAGAGCAGTCCTTTTTCGTAACCTAGATTTTTACTATCTACAACAACATAGCTGAAATAATTTTTAATTTGGAATTTTATTAATTAAAAAAGGTAAATAGTTATTTTGTATATTTTGAAACCATATCATAATGGTCAATATCATAAAAGATAATAAATGTGGGTATAAATAACAAACTTGTGCATATCATAAGTTCACAACTCCCTTTTTTTTTTTTTTTGGTTAAATTACTATTAAGTGTCCTAGTTTTGTCTTTTTGAAACTTGTGTTCATTGTTAACTGTTTTATAATCATGTGTCCTCATTTTGATTTTCTCCTTATATGACAAACAAGCAAAATATTTTACTAATTGGCATT